>NC_043702.1:134407660-134420070 GCF_006229205.1 Suricata suricatta | reverse complement strand
GCGGGGCCGGGAGGCGCGAGTGCGTGCGCGCGTGCGTGTGCGCCCCCGCCCGGCCTGGGTTCGGCTCGCCTGCGGGGACTGTGCTGCGCCGCCAGCTGCGCCCGCCTCGCTCCTCGCGGCGCTACTGGGGGGCGGGGGGAGGGGGGGACGAGAGGCGACTCTTGCTGGACCGCGGCAGAGGTGGCCTGCTACCCCCGGGCTAAATAAATCTAGAAGCCAAACCGGCCTCACTTGCCAGGCCCCTGCAGCTGCGGTCGGCCGGGGTCCTTCCGGCTCCATCCCCGCCCCTCCTGTCCTCGCCGGCCCCGCCCCCGCTTCTCCAGGCGCTCCGGCGCGCGCCGCGCGGCGCCTCAGCGCTCCGCTCGCCCCCCCAACTCCTCGCCTTCTTTCCTTCCCCACCTTCTCTGCTCCCCGGAGTGGGGCTGTCGGTGGCAGAAGACGCCGAGCCGTTCGGGAGCAAGTTCGATCCTTGGACAACTCCCGTGCCAGGCCACGGCTGGGCTCGCCTGCAACCTGTTCCTCCCTCGCCCAAGTGCTCGGCCGCCCGCCCGCTCCCGCTCCCGCCCTCGCCCCGGCGCAGCCGCGGATCGCTGTTGCATGCTGATCCGGGCAGGCGGCGGCGGCGGCGGCGGCGAGCGCTCCGGCAGGATGCTGGCACTCGGGCTCCGCTGCTCTCTGGAGGCTGCTCAACTTCTATCCCAAGCGCAGGAGCTTTGAAGTCGTTTGTCCCTCTCCGGTTGGATTGACTTCTTCTTTTGATATTTTGGGCGTTGCGGTTTGCGCAGGAACCTCAGTACCGCTCTTCCCCCTCCCTCTCTGTCAACCTTTGGATGCGTCTGTGCTGGCAGATTTAAAGACCCAAGTCTTGGCTGTGGAATTTCTTAGATGGACTTGCCGGGGCTGGCGTTATAAAGCATGTCACCATAACCCCGTCCTTGTCTTTTTTTTTTTTTTTGGTTTAAATTCTTTTGTTTTCATTCCCCCCCCCAACCCCCCCCCCCCAATAAATCACCAAACTGTTACCTAGCGGGCCGGTGCCTGCCTCTCTTCTAGAACTAGGTGGTGCGTCTGCCAGAAGAGGAGCTATGTTTGAAGAGCAGCCTACTCCACCCCTCTCTTCTTCAGTCCCTGAATGCCACCACACACTGGCATTTTGAAAAAAAAATTGCCTCCAGAAACTGAGCACCCCCAAGCTCTCCCCCACCCGTTTTTTCCTCCTTGAGGAATGGAGCTTCGCAGAGGTTGCATTTAGATTCAACAGTTCAGAGCAGCGGGGCTGCTGCCGCCGCCTCTCTGAAGAGCTCGCGAGGCTCCCCGGAGGCGGTGGTCCCCGGGCTCGTCTGGATGCGGCTCTGAGTCTCCGTGTGTCTTTCTGCTTGTTGCTGTGTGCGGGTGTTCGGCCGCGATCACCTTTGTGTGTCTTCTGTCTGTTTGAACTTCAGGATGGCTCGCTTCGGGGAGGCGGTGGTCGGCAGGCCGGGGTCGGGCGATGGAGACTCGGACCAGAGCAGGAACCGGCAAGGAACCCCGGTGCCGGCCTCGGGGCCGGCGGCCGCCTACAAGCAGTCGAAAGCGCAGAGGGCGCGGACTATGGCTTTGTACAACCCCATTCCCGTCCGGCAGAACTGTTTCACCGTCAACAGATCCCTGTTCATCTTCGGAGAAGATAACATTGTCAGGAAATACGCCAAGAAGCTCATCGATTGGCCATATCCTTTCTTGCCCACCATAACTCCCCTCTTTCCCTTTGCATTTCTTCCAGTAAGGGGGGAAATCTAGCATGGAATTTATCCCCCATCCCCTCGCTGGTGCCAATTTGCCCCTTTGCTGGAGTGCACTCTACTTCGGTGCACCTGAGGGGCAGGCTTGGTGTCTATAGAGACCAGTGTGGGCACTAGTACTTTTCAAGGTAAGACTTGGTTTTTGATTTTTCCTATGTGGAAGTCTCTGGCATCCCTGGGTGCATGGTGTTGTTGTGTCTGCCCCTTTCTGGGCTGGGCTTTGTCTGATTTTTCAGGCCCTCTCAGGCCCTTCACAGAGAATGGATTGTCCCAAATCTCAGGGTTTTCTTTCATACTCACTCCCCTTTTCCTCCCTCAAAGCCACCCCCTCTGTCCCCATCTCCACCAGCTAGAAAGACACCTGCACTGTCTGCTTGTGGGGAAGTCAAAGCTCCCCGAGGGGATTTATCAGCTTCGAAGCTTCAAGAGTCTGGGCCAAAACCCTGTAGACAAATAGACAAATGAACAAATGAAACAGCCTTTTGACTAGGGATCCAGCTAACACTGGGGACTGAGTTTAAGTTCCACTGAGAGTGGAGTGAATGAATATGTCAGTGGAGGCAATCTCTAATGATACAGCCCAGATAGCTCAGAGTGGAGTTTTCTTATCAGCCAAAGAAGAACAGCTCATCAGAGCCCATCCTTTCCTTAGTTCTGGGTTGGGCACTCCTGCCTCTGAATGTTTGACTCGGCTGAGTCCTCTCCTTCTGCCCAAGATTCAGGTTGATCGGCTGGGCCTGAAATCATCAGCTGAGCCCAGAGATGTGCAAGCAGTCTGTCTCTCCCTACCTCCAAAGGAACTGCTCTCCACAAAGAGCTGGTGGTGGTGTCTCTGGTGGTGGTGGTTTCAGGGTGAACAGGCATAGAAGGAGCTTCTTTGCAGGTTTAATCAAGTGCACCAAATACAAGCTGCTGATTAGGCGTCTCACTGCCTTGTTCTTCACTAAGAATTTGGGCATCTGGCAAGGTCTTTAGGAACTGGGGGTTGGTAAGGAGGGTGATTAGTAGGAAGCAAGCCAGTGGTGTGGCTTTAAGTGGGGAGGGGTAGGTTTGGAGACTTGGGATTCTGATGCTTGTGGAAAAAGATTTCTTGGGAAGGATGTACCTGCAAAGGAGGCCCCTAGTCTTCTCTAGCCTCCTCTCTCCCCACCCCCACCCTCCAGGTGTGCAGCAGTGAGATAGCTGGAGCTGCATGGGGTCTCTAGTATCAGTGAGGCACGTGGCTCACTTCCCCCAGGGCCTGGGCATCTCCCTACTACCCCCATCCCAGCCTCTGGCCTTCCCCTCCTTCCTCCCTAGTTCTCTGCCTCAGCAGCACTGCGATTGGCTGGCGCATGGTGCTTCTAGGCAGCACCCCTCATTAGAAACGAAGGAGCATCTCTAAGCAGATATTCTTCCTGCTGCTGCTCAAATCCTCCCACAGCCACCCCTGGCTGGGCTTCCTCTCTCCTCCTCTCTGCACTCCCCTCCTCCTCCCACCCCCACAGAGTGCTTCGGGGGCCATTCCGTGCTGAGTTAAACGTATCTAGGGGTGGGGATACTGGGGAGGAGGAAGGGTCCTGTCCCTGCAGTCCCGCCTGCCTGCCCGGTGCGCAGCACAAAGCGGACAGATCTCATTGTGTTGCCTGCTGCGGCAGCAAACACTCCTCTAGTCAGGTTTCTACTGATTTCTCCTGCGGGGCTGTGCTCCCCTGTCCGCCTCTACAGTTCTCTAAAATTCCCCACCCTCCAGGTGCTGCTTTACTGTGCCCCTCTCTTAGGGTCATGTTTACTGAGGCACCCCTCGGTTTCCTGGCAGTAGACAAAGCCGTCCATCCACCCTGCGGGTGGCAAAGGATGCTAGCAGCCATCGTTTGCACCTAGGACAGCACTAGGGAAACTCCCCAGGGGTCCTCGGCTCCTGGATCAGCCCGGTTCAGCACCTCGGGTACTTCCGGGTGGGCCACGAAACACGTTTCCCATACCACGCGGTTGGCGCTTTTCACGTTTTCCCTTCCGCTGCGAAGACACCGCCTTTCTACCAGGCATTGCGAGCGCAAAGTGCGACAGTGGTTTTTACTCCGCCCTTTCCTTGTCTTTGGCCGGGATGGACCAAAGAGAATCAAAGGAGAGAATGGGGAGTTGATTTCAGTACCATACTCAGCCTTGGCCAAGAGCCTGGTCCCAGTGGTCTCTTCTGTCTCCATAGCTGGAAGTTTCGCAGTGGTTCTACAGCATGTAGGCTGTTGTTAACAGTGTTCAGAGAACATCTGCTGTGTGTAGAGGAGCCTGGTTGGAAAATGTAAAATACACCATGTTTGCTATTTTTTTTTTTCCTCCTGGCTGTACAACGTGACTGTCTAATATATAGTCCTTCTGGTGGTGACCATGTGGAACCATTGCGCTTCTCTGCATTCTGCGTTTTCCCCAATACTGCATCTGATATGGTAGTCTCACTTTCCTTCCTACCCACACACCCAGCTTCTTGAAATCGCTCCCTTTTTCTTCACTGTGAGCAGTGGTTCCCAGTAAAACTTTGGAGCCAGGCTGTCTGCATTCAAATCCCCTGTTCCTTCACCAGCTCTGTGACCTTGAAAAGTTACTTCATTACTTGGTGACTCAGTTTCCTAATTGGTAAAATGAGGGTAATACTAAGGAGTTACTGGGAGAATTAAATGAGGTAATAAAAGTCCAGTTTGTAGAACATTGCCTAATTACCTAGTGAACACTAGCCGTTATTTTAAAGGGGGTCCTTCAGAAATTTCAGCAGACCTGAAGGGAGGGGTTTTAGTTGTAGATGAACCCTGCCTTCTAGATTTTGCCTCTCAAAGAGAGCAAAGAGTCAACAACTTGAATCACCTGGGGGCCAGTTCCTGTTAAACATTCAGGACCTCAAGCCTCACTTCAGATTTACTGAATCAGAATCTGCATTTTAAGAAAATCCCCAGGTGGTTAGTGTGCACAGAAAAGTCTGGGAAGTTCCTTCTTTACTGTTTGTAAGGGCCAGATTTTTGAGAAAAAGGAAGATTGTTCAGAAAATGTGTTAAGACCTCCTGCTTTGAACTGACAGATGAACATGTAACATGCTTGAGGTCTTTGATTATTTGTGCACTATGTCTCTGAGACTTACACGTGTGTTATGGGCTGCAGAGAGTCACTGTGGGGCTAGGAGGGAGCCACCACTTCTGTGTGCTATGTTAGCCTCTCTCCACGCTGCCTAGTACTAGTTTTTAACAAATTGGCCTGAAAAAATCAGTAAGTGAAAGAAATTATTGAGTTTATGCCTGTAGCATTCTCTGGCTTGGGTGGGTGGGTAGGGGTAATCTTTTCCAGTTATTTAATAGAGGAAGTCTAGTTCTTACGGAAAGAAATGCCCACAATAACCCTGATTTGGCATGAAAGATGGTGGTAAGTTACAGCCCACTCGGAATGTGTTTCATTTTTCTTGGAAGCTACATCTGCATAGGGAGATAATTTTATTTTCTTATGGCACTCTTTTCTGCAGTGGATACCATAACCTTTTTGAAAATGCTAATCTGATTTAAAATGTGATATTCTATATGATTCCTCCATGTCTTTCTTGCTCATCCAGCAGATGTAACAAAAGGATTCTCTTTTCCTCACGGCATCGGCTGCTCTGAGCGTCATCCCACATTCACTGTGCCTTATGCTTACCAGCTCTAACCCTTCCATTCCCAGGCCTGGTTACTCTCTGGACACATAGAATGTCTCCCTCATGGTTTGTGAGATGCCCCACACTTGTTTGTAGTTTTTTAGGTCAGAGGATGGGAGGAGGAAATATATCTGACTTGGGGACTCTGTGCCATTGATGGGCAGTGGGAGATCCCCTTCCCCCCAGCTGATGATGGGGGTCATCTCAGTAGGGGGACACGTGTTTCATGCAGGAATGTACACGGCCTAAAGTAGGAAGATCAAATGTGTTTGTAGCTGTTGAGCTGTTGAAGCTCATTATAAATGAACTTGTAGATATTCATCCATGATTTCTTGTTGCAGAGAAATTCACTGTAGCCTCAAAAGCCTCTGGCTGTGGGTCAGAGGTTATGTGCTTTATTAGGGAAAATTTCCCATTGTAAACTGTGCATTTATTTTGGAAGGTTTGGGTGAGGATTACTAAAAGCGTTAGTGCCCACATCTCCTATTTTGACATAAACTTTTCTGCTGTTCTGGTTGTCTCTAAATATACAGCACCTTGCAGGATAGTAGACTGTAATCTTGGCAGGGATTTCAGGTTTGATGTAACGCTAATAGATCATGAGTCAGAGTGCCTTGATTAGGGCAGAGGGTGGCAGCCAACAAGGGCAGAGTCTGTAATTATATCCTATGATCACATAATGCAGAGGGCTTCCCATCTTCTGTGTACCTGGGCACAGATGCAGACGGCGAAGCGGGCAGTGACTGTTACTGGCTCTGCGGCTGCTGGAGAAAGGTCTTCATTTTCTGAGGCTCCCAGGATAATCTCCAAAGTGCGCATTGGCTTGGCCTTTCAAATGAGGTGTGGGTAATGTTTCCTCTGGAAAGCAGGCTCTGCCTTGTTGTGGGGACCAGTCATCATTGGGATGCAGCCTGGAAAGTAAGCTGGAGTGAAGAAGTTTGATAGAAATGAAATGGCGGGAGACTGGACGCGAAAATACCTTGGACATGATAGTTTTGTCTGTTGGCTTGCATGTCCTCATGTCTCTGCTTCCCTCCACTTGCTTTCCCTGTAACAGGCGGAATGCACACTATGAATTAAAGGTGGAGGAGGGAAATAATGAGAGTGGGTCTTTTTATCTTCTGAAAGATTCAGACTTTGGAATTTATTAGCTCCATCCAGAATTGCTGATCTCTTTTTAGTTGCTCTGTATAAAATGTAGGGTTCCCCCCTCCGCGCCTCAAACTCTGCTGCTTCCCCCCTCTTTATAGGAACATCTGTTTTCCTCCCATCTGCATGTTCTTAGTTAAAATAAAACGGAATCGAGATTCGCTAAGCTGTCAGAACTGCAAACCCTTGATTCCTTGGGTTCCACCAGCAGCCCAGTGGCCTCTCTTTTGTCTTCCGAAAGGCTGCGCAGGAAGCTGCGGGTCTCCGAAAGCCCAGCCATGCAAGCCAGCTACCGGAGGCCACTCTGCTCATCTTATTTTGCTTATCACTGACCACACAGACATGAAAGAGGGAATCTGGACGTGACTGTATCGAATACCCTTTTAGTCAAAGAGAGAGACTTTCTCTTTCTGCTTGTCCTCTGTCCCTTTTTCATCTTTCTGTATTTCTCCCTCATGCATTTTTAGGTTCAGCCTTTGTGAATAATTCATTATATGTGTGGGTTTTCTCTAGGATTTTCAGAAAAGGAAGGTTATTTGTCTTCTTCTTGGATACAAGCAAGGTCTCTTGCTGAGGACCAGCTTCACAGATGGACTTTTTCCTCTCCAGCCTCTGTTTTTGAAGTGGGACTAGGACACGAAGAAAGGTAGTGGGGGAGCCAGCTGTGGGAGTGGGGTGGTGGCGGGGAGAGCTCTCTTTTAACATGACTTTTCTTGCTGCTTTTGTAATGACTGCCTCCTACCCAGTCCTGTTACATTTGGGTGCCCCATAAAAATGTAGCTACTCCCCTCTATTCAGAGAACATGGTTAACTGGGATATATTTATGTCCCCCAAGTACTTGTCACTCTGCGTGCTCTTGTCATCCCAGGTCTTCATGCTAATAAATGCTGAGCCATAGAGCTCAGGAGGCTTCTGTAATTTTCTCTTTTCAAATTTCAGTGGGACTTCACATAGAAATTTGGAAGAGTGAGCAGGCACTGAAATTAATGTGTACCACTTGCCATCCCCTCTGTCATCAGGACCACTATGTGGCTTTTAAAGCAGTCTCTTTTGGGGGTGTCTGGGTAGCTCAGTCTGTTGAGCACGTGACTTTGGCACAGGTCATGATCTCGTGGTTCATGAATTCAAGCCCCACGTGGGGCTCTGAGCAGACAGCTCAGAGCCTCTTCAGATTCTGTGTCTCCTTCTCTCTCTGCCCCTCCCCCACTCATGCTCTGTCTCTCTCTCCCTCCCTCAAAAAAAAATTAAATTTTTTTAAAGCAGCCCTTGTCAAGGAGGGATAAAAATGCCTGTGGCAACACTCGCCCTCCCATGCATTCTGGACCTGCACAGAGAGGACTTGTTTGTGGGCTCACTAGTCCATTTCCAGCATCACTTTTACTTAAGGGCAGAAAGTAGAGCACCAAGTTCTTAGGCTCCTCAACCTGATGGGGTCTTATGTGTCAGTCCTACTTTTGGGGTATGGCTATGGTATACTTTTGATCACAGAATAGCCCACGTATGTTTACTTAATCTTCCGTTCCCTGTACCTTTGGTCAGTCTTTAGCTATAAACTCTAATGAGCCCCATATATCCCTGTGTCTGGAAGACAAGTAGCAGCCAGGAGGTGTGTCCTTAAGAGGGAGAAATGGGCCAGGTTAAGGCGAATGGCACTGAATGACTAAAAAGAGTCAGTTATCCAAGATATTCCCCACCTTGCCCCTGGCAGAGCAGTCGGCACTTGTTAGGAGTGCCTTTTTATTTTTTAATTGCATGTTGAGTTCCAAATTTGTAGGATTAGACAATTCCACTCTTAGTCCTTTGGAAGGAGCATTTTTTAAAAAAGGTCCATTTTTAAAGTGTGGGTTTAAAAATTCATCCCGACACAGGTGGGCAGGGCTTGGGACTGTGACTCCGGGCTGGGCTCCAGCTACAGGCGCCTGTGGTCCAGCCAGTGCAGGGCTTCAGGGATAGGCTGTGCATGGCACCTGTACCGAGTGTGGTCCTTTTGCCTGTGGGTGGTTGATGTGATTTGCTGTTGCACCTGCGTAATTTTGAGGCTATATATTTTTTGCTGCATTTGTTCGTGCTGCATTTGTGGTGCATCTGTTCTCCCCATCCCTGGAGAATTTGGAAAGTTTCAGATGTATGCCTTAGCTTTCTAAAGGCTTCTGTCATTAGAGCTGGGAGTGGGGTGTCTATACACCTCTCCCCTTTAGAGAAGGGATGAAGAGGATGTGACTGACTGGTTGGTAACAGATGAGAGAGGAAAGGAAGAAATTCTCTAGTCAATGTTGAGATCTGAGGCTTATAGTAATCAGACTCTGGTATCATTTCAGTGGCTGAGATGCCAAGCACTGTGTGTGCCTCGTGGGCCTGAAGAAGAGGCTCTGAAAAGCAATGCAGGGAGGAAAATTAGTTCTCACAAGCCTTTCTCAACCTTCAACTTGGTGTAGGTTTGGAGTGTTTCAAACTTTCTGTGCCTCTTTCTCAATTTCCATACCATCGTCTCATGGGGCTGGTCAGAGTCAAAAAGCATGAAATGGATTTTCAGCAGTCACTCACCAGCGTCCTGGCAATTTCTAGCTGTGTGCTGTTGGGAACTATTTTGCTACTATTCTGTCAGTGACTGTTCCTTCCAGCAGGTGACTTCCATCAATATCAAGGCTAATTCCTCATTTTGTTTCTTTGTGGCAAAGTCATACATATGCACTGCGCATATCATCTACATTGCTGGCTCTCTAGCTTAGTGGGTCTCAGGACCTACTGAAGGCATTATCAAAATACGGATTTCTGGACCCTGCTGCCAGAGTTTCAGATTCAGTAGGTCTGAAGTAGGGCCTGGGAATTTGCATTTGTCACACGTCCCCAGGTGACACTGATGCTGCTGGCCTTGGGACCATTTTCTGAGAACCACTGTCTGACATGGGTTCATTATCTGCCCTGCATCGCCTTTAGAGAAGGCCAGTTTTATAAATCACTGAGGAGAGTCTTCCTCCCAAATTTCTCTCTCTTATTTCAGCCTGAAGCCTTGCTGCTACCTTTGGGTTCAGTTAGGGAGGCTTCAGGACTTCTTTGTCAAAATATAGATGATCTTGGGAGCAGTGATGTAGTGGCCGATATGTGGCATTGACGCCTTATAACTGAAGGCAGGCTCTTCTGAGAACTGGCACCGGACATGCCCCTATTTCATTTCAGCACCTAATGCAAGACTGGCTCATGTTGAGCATTTGGTAAAATGATGCTGGATGATGTAATTAATTGGTTACTATTGGTTAGCAGCAAACATCAGTGAAGTATCTCTTATGTGCCTAGTGTTGCGCTGACCTGGACCTGTAAGAGCCGGTGTGGCCCTATTGTGCGGAGAGAAGGTTGGTAAGAGGTAGGGAAGGCACAGGACGGCTGGTGGGGTCATTACTAGGAATTTGGAGGTTGTAAAGACAAACTTTATTTCATGATCTTGCTGTCAACCACTTCAGTTTCTGTAGTACCCAATAATGACTGTGAAAAAAAGATACAGTGTTTGTTATTTGGCATTTTATTATACAGAATTCTTTATTAATTGGTACAGAGATCTATAGTATAATAACAATTGAGATTTGTTTCGATGGCCCCCAGGCACCACAAAGTGCCGTAGTGCTTTCTGGATATTACCAATGAAGCATTCATGACATTGTGATCAAGATGGTTTGAATGGTGTGTTCACCTTGCTGTGTTCAGAGACTTTGTAAATTATAATCCATATTGATTATTTCAAGTAGCTATCACTTTTTTCGTTAAATTAACTGAAGAGTTCCTCTCTAGCTACACCAGATAACCGAAGAAATCCTGCATTGTTCTAGAAATCAGTCCTTTCAGTTCTACAAATACTCTAGGACCTGGAGATGAATCCTAGTACAATTGACATATTGTCAGGTGGTGACAAATTAGAACAAGGTCCTAGTTTTTTAAATGGATTGATAGTTCAGCAAGATTTGGATTCACGGGGCAAGTTCTCCAGCTGTTAAGCTGGTATGACATCTTACTGGGTGTGCTTGTTTCTGTAGGCTGTCATTGAAGATAAGCCATCGAGATTTCTGAGAGAGCTTCCAATAAGCATCTCAGGAAGAGGTTGACAGATTCTCTTCTTTCTTCCTACCCCAACTTGACCAAATTATCCAACTTTAGTGCCTTGGGTTGTTTCAATGTCCTTTTATACGTGTCCCATCTCTTTTCTCCTTGAACAAGGTCAGGGGATGTTGGACTCGAAACTGCTCAGTTGCAGGGTGAAGCCTTTAGATGCTCAGGTTATAGAGCCATAGAGTCAGGAATGATCTGAGTGACTGTCTAGGTGACTCTTTTTGGAGTACTGGGACTGCTAAGTCCCTCAAGTACAGTGCTTATTTGCTTTCTGTATTAGGATCACAAATGTTATTGAAATCTGATTGGTGCTATGCACCCTCGTTCCTGAAAGGAATACATGTACAATTTGCATTCAGTTTCAGGGGGTTCATGGATCACAATTTGAAAATGCAAACTATGTTAAAAAATTCCCACATTCTGGGATGTTGGGATGCTGGGCCATCAGGAATACTGACTCCCAAACTAGCATCATATTCTTTAGATTCAAGTCAGGGCATCTGGGTGGCTCAGTTGGTTAGGCATCTGACTTTGGCTCAGGTCATGATCTCACAGCTCGTGAGTTTGAGCCCTGCATTGGGCCCTGTGCTGACAGCTGAGAGCCTGGAGCCTGCTTTGGACTCTGTGTCCACCCCTCTCTCTGCCTGACCCCTGCTCACACTCTGTCTCTGTCTCTCTCTCAAAAATAAACATTAAAAAAATTTTTTTAAAAAAGATTCCAATATGACAGGAAATCCATGTGAAGAATCTACAGAGATATGCTTGCACTAGTGCATCAGCTACACTGCCATGATAAAACACAAGCATTAAGTCAGTATGGGAACTCTTTCTACATCACCCTAACAGTTGGCCATCAAGCTTCTAGTGATGCTTGAGATGCTCTTCTGTCATTAAGGTGTAGGACGTTGAAATATTCTTCCTTATAGCTTCCACCTACCTATTTCTTTTCCTGTTTTTATTCTGTACAGAAATACAAACCCAGTCTACTTCTCATTTGCTCCATGGTCCTGTTGCACTGAGCAGTGCTGTAGATTACAACTTCCTGTGATGATGGATATGTTTCTATCTGTGCTACTATGGTCGCAGTAGCTACATGTGGCTCTCGGGCACTTGATATGTGGCTATTATGATTGAGTACTAAACTTTAAATTGCATTTAATTTTAATTAATTTAAATTAAATAGCTACATATGGCTAGTGCTACAGTATATGACAGCAGAGGTAGAGAGAATAGATAGATAATGAGTCGGAAAGCCTAAGTTCCTATCTGGGACTCTCATTTGTTTGCTTTCTATTAGGGAAGATTTCCCTACCTTGGCGTGCTGCCTGAACCACCACAATCGCCTTCTCTTCAGTTCCAGCGGCCTGCTACTATCTCATGGCACTGGCCTCTCCCAGGCCTCCGTGTCTGTGCACTTACTGCTAGCAGTGCCTGGAACGTCTTTCTCTCCCTTTGACTTCCTGGCTTTAAGACTGTACTCAATAGCCACTTGCTACATGAAGCCTTCCTTGATTTCTCTTGGCAGAGTAAGACCAGCTCCCTCCTCTGGGCTCCCATATGGCACCTGGTTTATTACTTTATTGTAACACTCACCACATAGCTTTAGTATTGGTTTAAAATCTCTAGAATCTTTAAAATAAAGGAGATTTTTATTAGTTTTTAAATTACAAGAACATAGAGCATTGCTGATTAACCTTGGCCTTTAATACATTTGTTTAAATTAAAAGTT
>NC_043702.1:134330282-134407560 GCF_006229205.1 Suricata suricatta | reverse complement strand
TCAGAAGAGGGAGTCAGGATTGGACTCCACGAACTATGGAAGAAGCTTCTGAAAGGGCTCGAGGGATGTGGGGGAGGGGTTACCTCCATGGGTTGGAGCCCTTGGAAATTTGCCTGATGAGCTTGGTGAGAGCATCTGACCAGGATACCAGAGGACATTTTACCTGAAGGCACTGGAAACTGGTGTGGATGTGAATGGAGAACTAGGATGCACCACTTGGCTTCTGGAAACCAAGTGGAGGATTTAAAAGAAATTGAGGAATATTAAGGAATTGCCTCTTCTTTCTGCTAACTTTGGACTGTATTTGCATGGGAATTTGTATTTGTGAAATAACTGAGCCATATGGAGGTACAAGGATGCATGTGTTCTCCTGATCTGTTGATATGAGGAGCAGTTGAAGGGCGTGGGCTTGTCTGGAGGTGGGGTGGGTGGGTGGAAGCAGTAACACGAGGAGGAGGCAGGTCTGGGGAAGATGGGCCCATGTAAATTAAGAGATCTGAGCCTTTTGGCAAAATATCATTCCCTTCTCAGAGTTATGTGTGTATATATTTATTTATTTTTGAGATCACCATCTGCCCCCCACCCAAGTTCTATGGATAAGGATGTTACATAATCTCTGGGTAACCTCTTTCCCTGGTGATGATTAGAGAGTAACAGATGCCCACCCCTGAATGTACAGGCTCATAAAGACTGAGCTCATTTCTGCTACAAATATCAGTAGGCAGGCTCAAAAGAGCAAAGCAAAGGAATAGATTGTAGGAAATGAGAACTGTCCCAACAGCTATCCACGCTTCCACTGTGAAAGAGGCTGGGTTCACAAAAACCCTGCACACTGATAAGGGTTATCATCTCTCCTCTTCTCTTACTTTCATATATTTTTGTCATATACTTTTTTTACTAACATTTCATAGGAACCATGGTCCAGGCCTAAAGAGTCATCTACTCCTCAGTATGCCTTTAATAAATGCCTATTGTGTGACACTCTAAGTGTGTTTTAGAAGCGTGTATCATTTAGCCTAACCTCATGTGAAGTGGACATTGTTGTTTGCATATTGCTGATGATTAGCACAGAGTCAGAGGTAGATGTGATCTGACCAATTCCATTGACCACTCTCTTTCCATTGTAGCATACTGCATCTGGTCAGACCCGAGACTGGCACTCTTCCCTAACAGAGCATTTTTTTAGGATAACTGTGAACGTCTTGCCTGTATCTGTAGCACCAGCTGGTTATGAAGCTAATCCCATGGAAGAGTAAAGGATCAGTAGATGGAAGAAGAGCAGAGATCTTTTATCCATCATCATGATCATCATTAAATGGATCTGAGACATCGTGCTCTGTGTCATTGAAATGTGAGCTTGGGTTGGATTTGGGCACTTTGCCATTTTGTTTTCCCTTCACCAGAAGTTCCGTTGCCACACTTACTTCATTGCAAAGGATCTTTGTTTTAGAAATGCCAGTTCTTCCTGTCCTTTCAATATTAGCATGTGAAGTCCCATTTCTTTTTTCCAGCCCTCAAAGAAGTCTACTCTTTTCTGGGATGCCCTTAGTTCTAAGTTATAGTGTGGAGGAGTCAACTGTGATGACTTTTTCTTGAACTTCCATCTTATTGAATGCTTTTGCCTTTGCAGATTTTTAAGGAAATGTAAATTGGGGGACTGGGGACAGAAAAGACTCTTAGACTCTAACAGAGAGTGTAGAGAAGGCTTATAGTAGGTTTATGGAAAAGCAGCTTTATGTTCACCCCCAGGCCACCATTAGGAGGATTCTAACTTTTTATTAACTATCATTCAGTCAAGTTTTTGGCCAATTCAGCTATTATGGAGCTCCTATTCTTGAAATTTTAGAAATATTTCCATTGACTTTGGAGACTTTCAAAGTATTCTTAGGTATGCCAGGATTTCCATTTTGGATGTTATTGTTGGATATCCTTATACTAGCTTCATCAAAAATGGCTTCTCTCAGTTGTAACAATAGATACTCCTCTTTTAACCCCTACTCTCCTCCCATCATATTGCCTATTAGCACTACAGAATAACAGTGTATTAGAGTAACAGTGACCTAAGAGAAACTCTTAGTGAATGACAGTGTGGGTACTAGAACCCAGGGCTCCTGATTCTACATCTAGAGATCTTTTGATCACATTTCCTCTTTTTTTCCCTCAGTATCCTTTCTCTGCTCAGTCATCTTCCTCCTAGCTGTTTCACCCTTTTCTGAGGCTTCTCATCCTTTTATTAGTTAGCAAATATGTGTTTTGTTGCTTGTCTTGGTTTGGGGCATAGGAGTCTGGATATAGAGATTGTGATTAATAAGAAAGGACTTACAGAGTGGGGTTGGATAAGAGAAAGTTGAAGCCCTGATCCAATGAGAATAGGAAGCAATGATCGAGAGCAATGGTTAACGTTCTCCTTTTCCAAAAATGTTGCTAGAGAGAATCCCTTGTGAGTTGCTGGAGAATGTTATGAATTGATAGTACTATACTCAGTAGGCAGTGGGCTTCTCCCCACTGTAAAACCGAGACTGTGTCTCAGCATATGGGAGAATGGATGCTCTGGGAAACACTCATCTCAAAATGTTTTCTGGACCCTTAAGTGGCCTTAGGAAAGGTAAACCATCCAGACCCTACCTTAAGAAATACGCTCTTGAGAACAATTGAGTAGTCTGGAGATGGAGTCAGTAAACTCAAATCAAAAGACCCTTTTCTTTTAGAACCCTCAATTCAAACCAAGAAACCAGGGAGTTTTATTTGATTGTGCCTATAATAAGTATGGGGCAATGAATCCAGAGAGGTTTCTAGTCCTGGCTCTGGAAAAGTCTTCTTCCACCCCAGGTCTCAATATCTCCATCTGCAAAATGAGTATAATGGAGAAATAAGTAGAACTCAAAGGCACCTTTTAGTTCTTACCTTTGTGCCCCTGAAAGTCTAGTTTCTTAGTTTCTTCAGCTGTTTATGTCACCTGAGTTGAGAACACCATTACCTTTCATGGCCTCCAGACTCTATAGAAGTGTTTGTTACCCTGGCTGTACATTAGAATCAGCTTGGAAACTTCTAGAGATGCTGATAGCCAGATGGCAGGTGAGATGAATCTGAATTTCTAGAGATAGGATACCTGTATCCTTGATTTTATATTCTTCATATGTTTGTTTATTTTTGAGAAAAGGAGCATGAGCAGGGGTGGGGCAGAGAGAGGGGGCTAGAGGGTCTAAAGCACTGACCGCAGCTAGCCTGATGTGGGGCTTTGACTTATGAACTGTGAGATCATGACCTCAGCTGAAGTCTGACACTCAGCTGACTGAGCCACCCAGGCACCCCTGGTGTCCTTCATTTTTAAGAGCTTCCCAAGTGATTCTGTATGCAGCCAAGGCTGAGATCTACCAGTCTTCTAGAAGGAGAGGTGAGCCTTTTACCTGATGTATTTCTGTCTCTTGAGACTGTGCTTTCATCAGGTGTGTTGGCAGATTCCTCTCTGTTCTTTTGCAGGGTGTGTTAATAGCAGGGTATCCCAGAATTCAGCCTGAGAGAATGAGGTGATTAATTAATTATTATGTCTTAGGGCACTAGCAGGCCGTTCATGTGTGTTCTGGCACACATCTAGCTGGTACCAGCCTTCTTGTGATAAGGGTGATTTTCCAGACTTCATGAATGTAGGTCTAGCTAATTGGGCAAGTTGAGGCTGATGGACAGAGTGAGTCATCTGACCCAGGAGGCTCTTGGGCAAGTAACTGAAGACACACTGACCTTGCTTCCTACCGATTTGTTAATCCAGCTGGACTACTATCGAATACAGGAATCTCCTACTCAGTAGCCTTGATGGCCTCCCAGAGTCATAGAACTTAGCAGTGAATGGTGTATTGGAACTGGCCGGCCCCAACTCTTGGGTGTATATTGTGTGCATTGCTGTCAAATTGGTAGCTTGAAATTAGTTATGGAGAAAGTATTTATACCAGAAATTGGCAAATGCTATACTTCAGAGAGACTAGTTGTTAAACATTTATTAGTACAACATCCAGTTTACTCCTTAAGGAAACAGTCTTTTCACTTGGGGAAGAGTGATGTTGCTCCTCTGTATTCCCTGATATCTGCCTTAGGGTGGCTGTTCTACCCTTAGGCCTTGGTCTTGCCCTCCAGAATAACCTACACGACATGCAGGCCCCCATTGTAAGGTAGCCCTGCAGATATTTGAAAGCAGCTATGACGTCTCTCCCAAGTCTTCCTCTCAAGCTGTATATGCTTAGTACATTTAACATTTGCTCATGTGATTTGGAGCCTCAGTGGGTGTCTTTGAACTCTGGGGTAAGTTGCTGGGTTTTCAAAGGAAAAACAAAAGTTCTCTCACAGATAATCTTTGGACTCTTTCATAAAAGACTTTTCATTTTCTTTATACATTCAAGTCCTGTCACCCCCTGAAGCACGTGTGGACATGAAGGAGGGTACAGTCTTGGGTGTGGTAGCTGGCTGCAGCCCCCATTCTTCTCCCCTCTGATGCACGCTGCTGCCAGAACTCTTGATGGGCTCGAATGTGTCAGAGTGTCATCAAAACACAGATTCTGGTTTCTGAAATAGGTGATTTTCTCTCTGCTGTTTTGTTTTTTTCCAGAGGCTTTTAATACTCCCCTTTTCTTTCTTCCTTTTCTGTAGTGTTCAGTCATCTGTCCCCTAATCACCAAAACTGTGTGTTGAATGACAGCATTTTGAGTCCAGGATTCAGTCAGACACATAAAAAGTGAATTTGTTAAGATGTATCCACCTGAAAGGGGCAAAAGGAGGAGGAAAGCTGTGCTGTCTTAATTCCTCAGAAACGCCACTCCCCATTCTCTTGGAAATGGGGCCTAGTTGAGTCTGGAATGGAACTCAGTGTTGGTTAACCAAATTAGCAATAATGTGAACTTCTTTTCACTCATTATAGTTAGAGGCAGGGATATAGGAGTCAGATGAGGGTTCTTTGGTATAAAAGCAGTGGAAAGTTGAATGTGGCTTCCTTCACGGCCAACATTAAAAGGGTAGTGCTAGGGATATTTTCTGCTGAGTGACTGAGTCTGCTGACCTCCATAAGAGAGAATGGTAAAGTGCCAGCAAGAGAGAGCCTTGGGGGAGGGGGTCTCTGCTTCTTTGCTAAGTTCTCAATATTGCTTTCTTTGTCTTTCATTCATTAGGATTTAAGTCTTTCTGAGTAGGTGTAATGGTATCTCCATCTTCTTGACAGACAGAGAGAGAGAGAGAGAGAGAATGGGAGGTGTGTGTGTGTGTGTGTGTGTGTATGTGTATGTTCAGGACTGCCTGTCAGATGGTGAATTTGAACAGAAGCAGCTGTTGTCATGGTGATGGCAGGTTGCATCCCACCACCATGGAAACCAAAGTTAAAAAACTGATGTTAAGGCTGGAAGTCACATGATATATTTTTGTTTTGTTTTGTTTTAAAAAAAGAAAAGGGGTTTGGTTTTTCAATCTGATCTTTTTTTTTTTTAAGACGAAGTTGGGTGGTGAGAAAAACTGCAATAAGGAAAGCAGTGAGATAATGAGATGGGACAGCAGGAAGTATGCAGAGCCTTCCACCTCACTCTTCTGCTTGTTAACAGTGCATTGCTCCTGTCAGGGGGGTAGGAAAGGAGGAGGAAATACAGTGTGAGTTCCCAAATTTGCACCCTGTGCACTGCTGTCACCTGGAGAAGCCCAGGGGGTTTGCCCTCCTGCCTTTGGTGGCGACGTGTGGTCTGCTCTCTATTGATCAGCCCAGGAAGGAGACTGGAAGTCTAAAATTAAGGACTGAGAAAGGAGACAGAAATGGAATTGAAGATGTGGCTGCTCCAGATATGAGGGTGGTTTATACATTGATACGTTTAGATGGTTAAAAATTGAAAAATTTATCTGTTGGCTATCAGAACCCCAAGGTATACAATCCCTCTATTTCCTTTCCTGGATTGGTTTTTGGGCCCCACCGTCCTGCTAGGTCAGCCACAGGAGCAAGTGCAAAGAAGTCTGGGAGGAGCCCAGCCAGGAGCATATTAGCTTCTGAGCCAGGATCCTTGGACTTCAGCTTACCTCTTCCCCTAGCCTTTCGCCTGCATGCAGTGGGGTGAGGCAGAGAAAGCTTGCTGAGAGGCCTCAAGGGGCCCTCTTGGGTCTCCATCTTCTTGTCTCATACTCACTCCTACTTTATACCATGATCTGGACAAAAAGTGAGGCATCCTTCCATAGGCCTCAGGCCTGTTTTAACAGGGTGGGGTTTAATCTTTAATCAGAAGGGTTGAAGACCTGCATGCAAGGCATATTCCTGTGAGAATATCAGCCTCCAGGGAGGCTGAAGAGGCTGAGGGGTGCAGACACCCTCTGTGGAAATGATTATGGTGGCTCTAGCCACGTCTGGGTTTGAGGCGTGAAATCCATCTTTTCAGTATTACTGGTCCCTCCAGGACAGATGTATTGTTCTCAGCAGCTTAGGCAAGGGGGATGTGATCTCACCAGCATGATCTCACTGTGTTTCCATCAGGGTCTGTAGGAGCTGGAGCTGAACTTCTGTGATGGTTCAATCCCTCCTGTTTGTAGCACTGGCCTTAGCTGTGATTAATGTCCCTTCTAATCATTGGGAGAGATTGCATCAGAGCCATCAGCTTCATAAATCCTGCTCTGGGGACTGGTGTTTGGATGTGCTTTCCATATTCCCAGGAGGTTCTGGGCCAAATGTCTTTGCTCTCTTCCCAGAGGCCCATTACCATATATATTTTTTTAAATCTTTTATTGCGGTGGGTCTCTTCAGTGTCCGCTCCTGGCTGTAGCCAGCCAGCCCACTCCCGGAGACTGTGACCACTAACAGTTGCTTATCCCAATGCTTAGAGCCACAGCAGATGCTTAAAGAGTGATTTAGTAGGATAATAAAAATGACTGTGCATTTGGGTAGCACCTTATGGTTTTCTAAGGATTTTGTATTCATGGATCATTTTAGACTTTGATCCTTTTGTGTTTCATGTTTGGTTCTGTGAGAATGGTGGTGCTTTTCCCTGCCATGAGTACCACGTTGGGGCAGATTTTACAGGGGGAATCCTGGCTCTGGTTTCCAGTTACCAGGCTACATTTCTCCTTTGCATTGTAGGTCTCAAGGAAGATTCTGATTCCGGTCATAGGAAAAAAAGTAGCAAGAAAGCCTTGGATAGCTATATTTCATTATTGTTCATATTTAAAATGTCTCTTTGGTGTAGTGCTTGAGGGAATCACAGACTAGGCAGTAACCCTTCCCTATGACTGTGTTTGGGTCAACATCCAACTTGTTAGAATGGCTCAGGTCATTTTCTGAGACTGTTTCATTTCATAGAGTTAGACCTCCAAAAATAGGCAGCTGCAATGGAAGGGAGGGAAAGGAAATAGATCTTTCAGGGAGAGTATTCTGGGCCTGGAGTGAGGGGTGGAAATGAGTGAAGGAGGCCAAGACAAGCCTCCTCTGAGTCTGTGGGCTATTCTAGACTCCCCTAGGAGTTTACGGGAAGTGCACAGGTGGCCACAGACTGCTCCCCATAAAAGTGCATTCTCCATTAGGCCTGGAGTCAGGGAGAGAGCACAGCATTCTGTCCCTGGTGGCTTCTCTGCCTCTCTAAGTGTATTCAGTCTCCTTAGTGGGCTTTGCTGCCACAGCTCGGAGAGGACACAGCTGAGAGCAGAAGGGATCTAGGATCTGCACCCTGATGGTGGTGGGGATGTATGTTTCCCCGGGGATTCCCCAGGTGTGCTCCTTGAGCCTAAGTCTTCCCCAGTCTTGTACCAACAGACCTACGCCTGAGTAGGGTTGACAGGGGAAACTGCTGGTCTGGGAAGAAGGTGGCTCATCTCCCAGGCCAGGTCCCCAGGGCTCCGTCGATGAGCAGGGCCAGCACCACAACTGTGGCCTAAAGGGCAGCCCTCTTCCTTGCCCTGGCTTTCTGTGCCTTCAGGAAGGAAATGAACAAATGGCAGGTGTGCAGGCCAAGTAGCGCTGCTCAAATTAGCTGTGTTGCTAAGGAAACAAGTCAACTGTTGGAAGGAAGGAGCATTGGGTAAAGGAGATAAATCAATAAGCGAACCTATTTTTATCATTTCCCTAATGATTGTCTTGAAGCTGCTAGACGGGGAAAGGGAGAGATGGAGCGACACAGGTCCTCATTAAGGGACTCAGAGGGAGCGAGGAGCGAAGGGGCGTTTGGGGAGATTGCCAGGGAAGTTGATGAAATGAGGCGATGGTGAGCAGATAGGGAGACAGGTAATGGAGAGGAGGAGTCTTAGCAAGGTTCACGGCACTTCCATGGCCATTTCCCTGTTGGATCCTGTCCCTTTGTCCTCCTGCATTAGATCTTCTCAGAAATCTTGCACTGATTTCCATGACCCTCAGGATGGAATGGTGTTTTTGTGTTGTTTTGGGTTTTTTTCAAAATAACTATAGCTTTAATTGATCTTATAATTATAAATTAATACATACTCCTAATACTCAAGACAATGCATAAAGAAGAAGAAAGTGGAAATAACCCTAGAACCCCAAGAAAGCTCGTTATCCTTCTAGCATGACAGATTTTTTTCCTTTGCTCCTTTTTCAAAAATGTTTTTACATTAAAAGAATCTTCTATGCATGCTGCTTTCTATTTTTGAATAGTTAATGTGTACACGTAGTAATATAGTACAAAAAGTTCAAGTGGGTACACAGTGTGGGGAAAGTATGAGTTACCTTTTTCAAGGATACCTCTGACTCTGGTTTCTCTATGCAATTCACTAATCAATGGATTGATTAAATTATTACTTAATTAAACAATTATTGGGTGCCTGCCGTGTGGGGGACACCAGGGTTCCAGAGGTGAAGAATACAGGCAAAGCTCCTACCCTCAGGCTCCCACACCTCACTGCCCTGGTAGCTCCGTCTGTCTAGGCCTCTGTCTGTAGTGTGGACACCAGGGAGAGATACTGTTCTGCAAAATGCGTTTGGTGTCAAGCACAGAATGTAATAGGTGCCACTGAATTCCTGGGCAGAAGGAATCAAGAGTCCTCGACAGACTTCTATTACTGCCTCATGAAGGGCCTTGTTCTTTGAGGCCTTGGCAACATGGAGCTTCCTTTGACCTTTCCAGGTCAAGTCTTTGTCTTGCCTGAGGTGCATTCCCTTGGCCTACAGGCCTTTATTTGTAGTCCAGGATCTTCCCTTTGGAGAGGTAAGCAGAGCCTCAAGCCTTAGAGCCAAGCTTATTTGGCTCGAAGTTATGGTAAATGAGAAGCAATGGGAGTGGTACCTTTGAGTCTGCTCCCAAGGGTGGGGGTGAGCGGGAGCCGGGGCCTGAGCCAGAGTGAGTGGCTACCCTGCAGTGTCTGTGATGGCTTGTCAGTGGAGCTCCCGCTCTAGGGTATGGATCCCATTCACTCAGGCCTGCGTTTAACATTGCTCCTACTGTGTACCAGGGGCTCTGGTAAGCACTGCCCCTGGAGAGGTAAATAAGAACATGTCCTTGCTTTCAAGGTGCAGTTCCTTGGGGGAGACAAATATGAGGAGAGAGGATAAAATTGTACAATGTAAAGAAGCTATGGGGCACAGAGAGAAATCTTCACAAGCAAGGTGATAGTTTAGCTTGCTCTCGACATATGACCAGAAAAGAGGAGAAAGCCCATTGCAGGTGGAGGCAGAAGCACGAAGCCATAGGTGCCCATTCTTCATGCTTTCCTTAGAAAGAGAAGGAGGCAAGGTGGTGGGGGAAAGAAAGGGCTGGAAGGGAGAGTGACTGGGCCTCAGACTGAACTGGATGTTCTCTCTTGTTCTTCTCTCCCCAAATTTCCCAGTCACCATCCTTTCTGTCACGTGGTCCACAGATACACGGGATTCCCTAGTCTCACCTCTTCTGCAGCAAAATCGTACCTCAGATTCTTAAGTGCCCCAAACATGAATTCATCCTGAGGTTGAGCTGATTTGTAATGCCTAAAGGGATATCCCTCCCAAGGATATATGCGTTTAAATAGTTTTCAAAACTTCTTTCTTTCTAAAAAATTTTTCTAAAATATTTAAGGAGAGAGAGAACGTGTGTGTAAGCCATGCACGGTGGCGGCGGGGGAGGGGGGGAGGGAAGAGAGACAGAGAATCTGAAGCAGGCTCTGCACGGTCAGCACAGAGCCCCACATGGGGCTTGAACCCAAGAACTGTGAGATCATGAGCTGAGCTGAAGTCAGATGTTCAACTGACTGAGCCACCCAGACGCCTCTCAAAATTTCGAGCAAAGGATTGCTGCTTTGCATAGGTCCTTTGACATCAGACTAGGCAAAGGATTTGGGTGGGGGAGCACATGGCAATGGGGTCTTCTCAGAAGCAATGAATTACCAAATCCTCACTTTTTGATTGTAGCCTCCTACAATGGCTGTAGGCAGTGCCATTCATTGAGACCTCATGAATTCCCAGCCATCCAAATATCTGGCCAGTCATAAGAAGTTTAGTGCTTTAGCACCTGGAGCCAAGACCCTTTCTCCTGCCCTGACCGCCCTGCAGTGGTTGGTGATGACCACACCTTCCTGTATTTCTCAGAAGCCTTCTGTATCTGCTGCTGGGCATTCTGGATGAGGTGAGCTTAAAGGTCTGTGCAGGGAGTTATATGTTTAAGTGATCTGGCTAGAGAAATGCAGGTATGGAAGTAGGGAACAAGGAGTGGGGCCATAGAGAGGCTGCAACAGTCCAAGCAAGTATTGTGGAGTAGAGAGGCCTTGGGGGGCACATAGCCGTCAGGACCTGTTGTACCTGCAAGTCAGCAACTACGAGCTCATGAACTTTTAAGTCTGTGGTTATCACTTTAAGGTTTTCAGGGGAATCAACCTGAATCCTGGAAAGCAATCCTAGAACC
Source organism: Suricata suricatta (assembly GCF_006229205.1). Classification (NCBI taxonomy): domain Eukaryota; kingdom Metazoa; phylum Chordata; class Mammalia; order Carnivora; family Herpestidae; genus Suricata; species Suricata suricatta. The sequence continues at coordinate 134,396,734 of NC_043702.1, read as the reverse complement.
CAAGCAGACCAATGAAAGCTCATGATGTCCCCTGCTTGAGCGAGAGCATTTCTCTTCCCAGCCCTGCTTCCCAGGTCCCCTGCTGGGCTCCTTGGACCTGCTGCGCAGCTTTTGTGAATTTGCTCATGGCATTTCCGGCCATGGTGAAGGGCAGCTTAGCCCCACACTTTGTGAACAGGATGAGACAAGAGGTGGCAGAGGCACAGTTTCACTCCTGCTGGAGCACCAGACCTCCTCCTCACCCCTGGGGACTGGCAGTGAGGTCTGCCCTTTGTAGCTGAGCTCCCCAAATATGTTCCTCTGACACCATTCCCAGGAGAGATGTTCTGATAAACAGATGATATGATGAAGTGAGTGAGGGAATGCTGTGTACCATTCCCACCCACTTTGGGGTAGGTGGTGCACACTGTTTGCAATAGTACAATAGCGCGAAAGGCTCCAGGAAGTCCTGCTGGGAGGAAGCCTGCTCACTTTCCTGGATCCCGGCTTTCCCTCATTGATTTGATTGCAAGTTCCTATAGTGCTAGTATCCTGTGGGCTGCATTGTAGGAACACTGCCCTAAATGCCCTCCATTTCTGTTGCCATGTGTCCGTGACTAGTAGGCATGTCCTCAGGAAAAGGCCTGGGTGCCTGGGCAAACACTTCTGGCACTCCGGTCTTCATTTTACCATTTGGGTCTGGGGGACCCTGGGTGGCCCAGGATCAGCCACTGGTGGTGTGACTGGTGTAGTCCCTGGTCATTATACACTTGGTCAGAAGTCTGGGCTGGAGCCCCTGATGGGAGTGAGGAATCAGTGATCAGTGGGTGCTGGGGGGCCTATGTGGGTTGTGTGTGGGGGCTTGTCCCAAGAAAGTGGGCATGCACTCTAGCTGGGCATCTCTGGAGTGTGTTGGCTGGCATACTTTGGCTCTCAGGGGCCTACTTTGGTCCCTAGAGAGACTGCATGAGGGGAAATGGCTGGGTGTGCTGAGAGATGGTCCATGTGGTTAGAGTCCCCTCTGACTGGGAGGGTTTCAGGAGGCATGGTAGGACGTGAGAGGCAGGGGGCTAGCTCTGAGGTCCTCTGGGCCCATCCTTTTTGAGATTCGAGAGCAGAGCCACAGAGCAGCCAAAGCCCACAGAGCTGTCCCTAGAGTATGAGTCTCAGATGAACTGAAGGTGTGTGGGAAGGAAGGATGGCCAGCTGCAGGAGAGTGTGCCATGACTCGGGTGCATGGGGAGGAGATGGCACTGGGTACTGCCGAGTGGGAATGAACGGCTCTGGAGGCTCCCATGCGGCCGGCTGCCTCACCTGCTGCAGCGTCCCCTTCCAGCACCAGGACCGCAGCTCACAGCTCCTCGCACAGCACATGCACCTGTGCCTGTAGTGCTCTATGCCCTGTCCTTCCTCAAAGATGCTCTGAAAGTTCACTTACCACCGATGGGCACTGATATATCATGGCAGGGATGGGGATGTATCAGGGGCATGTTTATGATTTGTACTCCCTAGAGAAGGCTCTAGGCCCTACATGCTACACAGGAGGCCTGCTTCTGTGGGGAAACAAGGAGCATGGTCTCTTGCCTTCTCTTCTCTTGGCCAGGTCTACTCTTTTCTCCTGCCTGGATGCCAGAATCTGCCAGAGCATAGGTTGCTTGGCAAGAGCAGTGGCGACAGCTCACTTGTGTTTTTTACAACAGTAGTTATGGAATGGAATCCAACGTGCAGAGTCACTTGACTCCAGAAACTGGTGATTCCCTCTCTCTCTGGTAACAGTCCCCCCTCTAACTCCCCCAGGGTTTGTAACATAACCTTTCTTCAGGATAGTCAGGATTCAGGCACTTGAATCATAGTCCTCTTTTTCAAAAAGGCTCAGGGAGCCCCCTCATCGGTGTTCAGAGGAATGGAACATAAAAAAGCCTGAATTCATTATCCATTCATTTGTACCTTGGTTTCTAGATGCCTTGACTTTGCTGTCCTGGATTCAGACTCATGACGTGTCTCTCTGTTTGCTATCCATGTAGAAACTTAGGAGAAAGTAAGATGGGACAAGGCAAGCTTCTCCTGACCCCATTAAATATTATTCTGGATTGGATATTGGAATAGAAGAGAGCTCACATGGAGAGAATTGTCCTTTTTTCCAAGGGCTCTTCTACCCAGTTGAGCAGAGGTTCTAGAGGAGGAGCCCCCAGATATGATGCCCGGAGGCAGCAACAGACAGCCCCAACTGGATCCCTGCTGAAGCGTCATCATACTGGGCACCAATTTGAAGCCTGGGAAGAACAGCCTGCCACAACATCAGTGTTTCTTCCTCCCTTCTTTCTGTTTCCATTTTCAGCCCTGCTTAATTCCCAGATATGTCATTGAATTCACGAAGTATCTGGAGTGTCAACCATATGTCTAACTGTATTATTTATTGGCTACATTCTTCCTTTTATTGGAGAAGAGGCTTTGTGTTTAGAGCCCAGTCAGAAATGGTTATGGTTTCCCATGCCAAGGACCACCCACTGCCCGGCCCTCCTGTTTGCTAATATAGATATGCTGACTGTGCAGACATAATACGGGTTTTGATGCATTTTGTGAATTTATGTGCACAGCCGTCTTGGAGGCTGCATCCCTCTCTCTTTGGTGAATCTGTTCCTTAACTTTACCTTTCCTACGCCGTTTGAGTACATGATTTTGGCCACCATCATTGCCAACTGCATTGTCTTGGCCCTGGAACAACATCTTCCTGAAGATGACAAGACCCCGATGTCCCGCAGACTGGTATGTGCCTCCTTCCTTCTCATCATTCCCTCTGTCCTTCTTTTCCCTGGTTTCTTCTCCTTTGCTTCATTGTCAGGCCCCTTCTCCCCTTCCCAGCCCTTCAGTTCTGTGATGAGTTTGTTCTTTGCCAAGGGACAAGATGGTGCAGACCCCACTGAGCTACATAAGGAAGAGAGGACTGACATTTATAACTCCTACTCCCAGGAAATTTTGAGGGCATCACAAACACTTGTGTATACACTGCATGACAGCCTTACCAGAAGAAAGGGGAGCACAAGGGCCATTCAGTTCGCCTCCCTTCCTAAGGGGCTTTTGAAGTGAGAGGAAGGGAGGGTAGAGAAGAGGGGCTGAAGGGTTCATGCATTTATGGTGGTGAACTTCCTAGATCTTATGTCCATATTCTCCTTAAAGCAGTGATTCATGTGTCTGGGGTATTCCTCTTAGAGAGGGCAAATTAATTGCTTAAACTCCAAATGTGTGGGTAAGTGGCTCCAGCCTGATTAGCAGCAGATGAGAACCCTTGAGCTTTCAATGTAAGTGAAGATCAGCAGTGGAAAAGCCACCTCCTTCAAGGCAAAGCTAGAAGCATCAGTTATGACCCTTGGAAGAAGCCTGGCCTGGGTGTTATTCCTACATCCATCCATTTCTTCAGCTGGGTTTCCTGGGACTTCCCTTGCTCCTATGCACTCCCTGAGTCCTCCAGCGAGTGCATGGCCTTCCCCCCTGTACACAAGGCTGGCCCAGCACAGATATCCAGCTGTCCTGTAGGAGACAGGAATGGTCAGAGTGGAGGGGCTGGCCAGGATGTGCCTTTGTCTACATCTGATGAAGTATATTCCCCGCCCTCCACCCGCTTACTGACACCTTTGCTCCTCATCCCACAGGAGAAGACAGAACCATATTTCATTGGGATCTTTTGCTTTGAAGCTGGTATCAAAATTGTGGCCCTAGGGTTCATCTTCCATAAGGGCTCGTACCTCCGCAATGGCTGGAATGTCATGGACTTCATCGTGGTCCTCAGTGGGTGAGTCTTCTTTCTGTCTTTCCTTTTTTGTGTATGAAGTTGCACCTATGCTGTCATGAAGTGGCTGGTGCGGAGGGTTCGGGAAGGCAGCAGTCCGTGGAGTAGGGACAGAGGAAAAAAGTTCAAGGACAAGATTCCCAGGGGGCTAGACCACAGGTGACTCACCTGCAGGGGAGTAAGGGTCCTCTGTGGAGGTGCATGTGGTGTTCTGCAGAGGTTATAAGAACGAGGTCTGGCTGCTACTGCTTCTGGGTTTCCATTCTGTGCTTGGCTAGTGCGGGACACACATATCACAGTGAGTCTTTTCACTAAAGCAAGCAGCCTGCCAGAGCCTGAGGGGCACCCCAAAAAGATGGGGTGCAGTGAGGTGCAGTTTTTCTTTGAACATTGGAGAAGACTCCCAAGGATATTTGCTTAACTGAGAGTTGAGATTCATGTCCTGAAAACAGAATTTTTTATGATATGCAGATTTATTAATATGAGGAGGTATGAAGTTGAGCACATTAAAACGTTTGATGTTAATGCAATGTTAAATTGTTTCAGATGTTGCAGTGTCATAGGCAGCATGTATTTATTGGCAGTAGATTTATCTAAATATTTGATAAATCATTTTTTGGAAAATGAGTATAGTATGCCTCTCTTGGGGGCCTATCCAGTGCCGTTAGCAGCATACGTGATGAGCCTTAGGACTGGTGATAGTGGATGTGCTTCACTGGGCTTTGTGTGAGGTGGTTTTCGGTTCCTGCATGAGAGGGAGGTGGTCCAGGCCTTGTGGGGAAGCCCATGTCCTGGGTATGACAGCAAGGGGAGTGACATAGAAATTCCCACCCCCAGATGCTTGTCAGACAGTAGTTCAAACCTGCGTGGGAAAGAAGAGAAAGTAGTAGAAAAGTGGGGAAGGGGGAACTAGGAGCCACCATTATGATCGAGCAAAAGGAGAGGGGAGCAAAGAGGAAATTGTTTTCCAGGGAGCGGAGGAGTTAAGGTAGACAAAGTCTGAGAAAAACAAGAGCTTGAGAATGTTCGCGTCTACTGATTGTCCTGTGGAATAGACATAATACTTAATACTTTTAACCTTCACGCCAATTGTGAGTCCGTGAAAGAGAAAAAAGTCGAAGGTGTAAAGGACTGGAATGTTTGAATGGAGCTCGTAAGCAGCCAACCCCTCAATATAGGGAACAGATAAATAGGTCGAGACAGCAATGTTTAAAAACATCTGTTGCCTTACAAAAGGATTTTCTGAAGGTTACTCTTCTAAAAGAAAATTCTACTGAATTTTAAATATAATTTAGTGTATAAAGATAATTTGTACATAGTGTTTCAGAAGTGCATGGTCACAGACAATGCAGCACACCTGGACAATGTGTTTTATGTTTTAATTTTTTCAACTTTATTGAGGTGTGATTGACAAATAAAAATTGTGTATATTTAAGGGGTGCAATGTGATATTTTGACACACATTGCCAAATGATTACCACGATCAAGCTAATTAATATCGCCATCAACTCTCATAGTCACTAATTTGTGTGTGTGTTGAGAGAACTTGAGCTCCACTCTCTCAGCAAATTTCTGGTGTATAGTATATTATTATTAACTGTAGTCACCATGCTGCAATTAGGTCTCCAGGACTTCTTTATCTGTAGATGACAGTGTGTACTCTTTGACCAGTGTCACCCTCACCCCCAATACTTAGTAACCACCATTCATTTCTCTGTTGCTGTGAGTCTGATTTTTTTTTTTTAAGATTCTACATGTAAGTGAGATCATGCACTATGTGTTTTACTTTTCAGTGCTTGAATTATTTCATTTAGTATAATACCCTCCAGGTTCATCCATGTCAATGCAACTGGCAGTATTTCCTTCCTTTTTTTTTTTTAAAAGGCTAAATAACATTCCATTGTGTGTGTGTCTACATGCACACACGAGTGTATTTCTTTATCCAGTGGACATTTAGGTTGTTGTCATATCTTGGCTATTGTGAATAACACTGCAATGAACATGCGGGTGTAAGTATCTCTTCAAGATAGTGATTTTATTTCCTTTGGGAATATACTCAGAAATGGGATTGCTGCATTCATAGTATTTCTATTTTTAATTTCTTGAGGAACCTCTGCACTGTTTTCCATCATGGCTGTACCAATTTGCATTCCCACTAGCCGTGCACAGGGGCTGCCTTTTTTTCCATATCCTTAGCAATGCTTGTTATTTTTTGACTTTTTTTTAAAGATAGCATTTTATTTTATTTTTAATGTTTTTATTTATTTTTGAGAGAGAGAGAGAGAAACAGCATGAGCAGGGGAGGTTCAGAGAGAGAGGGAGACAGAGAATCTGAAGACAGGCTCCAGGCTCTGAGCTAGCTGTCAGCACAGAACCTGACATGGGGCTCAAACCCACGAACCATGAGATCATGACCTGAGCCAAAGCTGGACACTTAACCAACTGAGCCACCCACGCACCCCTCTTTTGACTTTTTGATAATAGCTTGGCGATATTTTTAATGTCCCTAAAATAAGTAATATATACTATATAGTTAAAGGTAGAGGAGAATCTGAGTCATTTAGAAATGTTGTGATTCTGTCTGGAAGAAAAATACTATCATGCATGTGTATTGTATGTTAAGATTGTGTGAATTCTTAGTCCTGCTGAATTTTATATTCAGAGACCATTTGAAATTTCTCAACTAGTCCGTTTATTGATATTTTAAACTATTATATGTCCATTAAAGAAAATAGGGAAAATCTTGGAGAGTAAAAAAAAAAAAAAAACAGATCAGAGATTAAGAGAAATTCTTAATTGTTTTGTACTGTTTCCTTCCAACCCTTTTAATGCTAAGGAAGCTTTCTTTTCAGTGTTTGTAATTTTGTTGCCTTTTCTCAATATAGTATGGGCATAGGACATATTACTCCATATTTTGGTAAAAATCTGGAATGCTTGACCAGCAGTTTATTAAATAGATATATATAGAAGATGTGTATTTCTCCATTTTTACAATTACTTGACACCTAGATTGCTTTCTGGTTTTGGCTCTTATGATTAATTATTAGAAGTGCTCCAATGTACAACTTTAGGCTGTCACATTTTAAGAGGCATTAAACTATATCATATAGTTTAATCGAAATGCTTCTAACAGAGAATCCGCCATGCTGGTGTGGGTCTGGGAGTGAGGATGTGTGTGGGAAGGCAGAGGAGCAGACTCTTTGAGGGGAGGGGAGAAGGCTGATGGAAACTGTAAGCACTGCCTTCCCATTAGGGTTGCCCTGTGGCCCGGGGAACAGATCTGTAGGAGTCCATGGGGCCCTTCTGTCATAGCATGGCCAGGAAGGACCTCTGTGTCCACGCCTGCACGTCTGGGGGTGCACACGAGTGGGCACGGGTGGTGAGCCCTAAGGCAAGTTACTTGTTCTCTCCCTACTCGGCCCTCCGATATCCCATTCTTTGTGGCTCTTCAAACTTTGCTGAAAGGCCACTGCTGCCTATCTGAACTGATGAGACTGTCCCTATTCTTCCTGCCCCTACTGATTTCTTTCTCCCTTTAATTTCCATGGGAATGTGCTCCATGGAAAGGGCTTGGCACTCTTGAGATTTGGGCCAAGGGTGCGGAGGGTTGTGGTTCTCTCCCACAGGAATGGAAAATCAGATTTAGCCTTAGGGTCACGCTTTCATGTCCCACGTTGTATGGCTTCTACGACGCGTGTTTCTCAAGGTGGAGCATCTTCCACATCAGCCTGTGTCTTATGATAATGATATCATATAGTTTAATCGACAGCATTTTTCTTTCTTTCTTCACTAGGAAGGAATCGTAGGACATCTTACAAGGCTTGGGGTCTTAGAAGCAGTGAAATCTGATATAATACCAATCCAGGGAGGCAGGCAGATCAGGCTTTAGGTGTGAATTGTCTAGTACGCAGGTTAAATGCTCAGTGTAAGATCAGCTGCTTCTCTATGACAGATCCAGGAGTTGGAACTGTGCCCTTTGACCCAGGGCTGGTGCTCTGCTCTCCATGCTTCCTGACATCCGCCTCTGCAGTAGTCCTTGCAGGCAGCTCCTGCTTCCCACCTCAGCTCCAGGTGTCACCTCTCATTCTCCTCCTGTGTACAGGGCAAATGACAGGTGCTGGAGCATGACACAGCGCCTTGGGCTGAGGCTGCACAACTTCTCAGCTCTCAGTGTGTGACTAGAGGGGAGGGAGCAAGGGAGGGGGTGCTGAGGTGTCAGACAGCTAGCTGGTTCAGTGAAAGACCTTCTGTCACTGACCTTTGCTAAGGAATGGGTAGCTGGGGACCTGGGCTGCTACATTTTGCCTGTACCTCTGACCTTCTAACCTTCTGTATTCTTAGGTGTGTAAATTGAGAGAGTTCATGGTTTAGAAAGTTTATATAAGTGCATTATTCATCTAATCCTCATAATCCCCCAAATGAGATCTTAGAATCCTCATTTTTAGATGAAGAAACTGAGGTTCAGAGAGTGTATGTGATGTACTAGGAGGCATTTGGTCCAAGACTTGAGCCCACATCTTCTCGCACCAAGTTCCTTCTTCGGTGCTCATTTTTTCACACCATCAGCCACCACCCAAGGTTCTGTAGTTGCGTGATTGCATATTCCTTCAGCTCCATTGAAACCATGTGGGATGGGCAAAGAGGGGCATAATTTGGCAGATGCCCCTGACCCAGAGATGGGGCTTCACATGTGACTTAGGGACCAGAGTCCCATCTGTCCGTCCTAGGACTTCTCTCTGTGGGCTCAGAATAAAACCCCCTGCTCTGTGGTTAAGAAGACATGTTACTTAACTCCTGTGGGTTTAATGTACAAAAACTGAATCACCAGTTCATTAATTGCCTTGTCCATTCATTCATTCATTCATCCATTTATTGAACAAATTCATATTGTTGAATACACAAGCAAATGCTGGAACTGAGCAACACCAAAGTTAATGTATTCTCATTTCTTCTAAAAGACAGTGGAATTTGCCATTCCTTTAACAAACTATTACCTTACATAACTTGGGATCTCTTGTATTGGTAACAATTCAGGACATGCTGTTTCTAAACATTTGTTAGGCCACCTGGGAGATTTTAAATTATTTAAAGTCTTTCTTGTATATTAGTTTTTATAATAAATAAGAGTACCAGCAATATGGGCAAATGACGGGGGTGGTGCCTGGGAGGGGGAGGCACTCAAAGATGCTCCTAAAACCTGGCTAAGGACCGGGAAATGACTTTGAGGACTGTCTTTCATCCCTATTCATCTCTGTTACCCGCTTCCCACCCCCCCCAGCCTGGATTATAGTAGGTACTTAGCAAATGCTAATTGAATCAAATCACTGGCTTCATCTCAGATTTTCTTGTCACCTACAGGATACAAAAGAGAGTGCTGGGGGAAGTCTGTGACTAGACATAGGGAAGGATTGTCTATTCCAGTCCTTCCTCTGGGTATATAGCACCTCTCTCTCTCTGTCTCTCTCTGTCTCTCTCTCTTTCTCGACTCCTGCGAGCTTGCTCACATTCCACATTCTGACCACTCTGTAGAGAAAAGAAAGCAGGAACTCCATCCATCTGTAGGTTATTAAGAGGTATGCGGCTTTTAGTCATTTGGGCCTATGACAGGGTTCTCAGTGTTACCTTTTGGGGATTGCTTCCTGGAAGATGGGAATGGGGGCAGGGCCAGGGCTGAATATTGAAGACACAACCTTCTAGATGTGGCTTTAGTAGGGTGGTAAGGAGAAGCAGCAGTATCAGATCACCTGACATTTGCCGTACAGTGAAAGCTGGCATTTGTTAAGCTGTATGCCAAAGACTGTAACACACACACATGTTTGTATGTGTGTATGTTACTGCTCACAATATGCTGTGCCATCAGCGTGGCCAGTCTGGCTGCGGGAGATGACCTGTTTTGACTATTCCCTTAACTGTGAGTACATGTAGGCAAACTCTGGAGAATGGGCAGGTGTATCTGAACCTGGGGCTTTTCTTCTGTTTTCTTCCAAGGCCCTCACTCGAGGGCCTGAGTAATCACCTGTCCCACCCTACTGTCTTCCTTGAAGAGGCATGGCTGAGTACCCACAGTGTGCCAGGCCCTGTGCTGAGTGTGGGTGGGATGGGGCTGAGTGTTCCCCGCTGGGAACCACATATCATGAAAACCCAGGAAAAGGGCACCCAGCCTCCCTCTGGGGGGCAGAGGATTGCGGAAATTCACCTTTAAATTGGGATTGAGGATGGGCAGGTGGGGTTTAGACGAGGAAGGAGACAAGCTTTTCTGGGAAAAGAATACCTTGTCCAAATCCTTAAAGGCAAGACAGCGAGAGCAGGCAGGACAGCTCTGGGGAGCTGGCCTGGGGAGTCAGAGCTGAGCCCACAAAGGGCAGCGGGAGCCAGTGCTGGCCCTGCTCTGGGGATTGTTTTTAAGCCGGAGGACAGTGGGGAACCGCTGAAGGCTTTGAGTGTGGCTGGGGTGATTCATTCTAACTGTTCTGGATGCCACATGGGTCTGTTTTCTCCTGGACACAATCGACTCTGAGGAGGGAGCATGGGGTGGGGGGATCCTTTGCTGTGTCTTTAGTTGCATTTTGGGGAGGACATGCATAACCACGCAGAGAGAAGAAAGACAAAGGAAGAGAGAACAGGGGAGAGGAAAACCTGAGGAAATGCTGTAGAAGAGATGCTGGGGGCTGTCGGTACATGTCCCCAGCTTCTCACCAGTGGCACACACAGAGCGATTCAGCCTGATGCCTGTTGGTAGGAGGACGGTATCTGGAGCTAAATATACATTGATAGGTATTTTTAGAGGGTTTCTGTAAGAAGGCTGCCCTAATACATGAGTTTCCTGAGCAGCTAAAGATCGAGGAAAGCCCAGTTTTCCCATTGGAGCGCTGTCTCTCTGGGGCTGAGAATGTGGGGGAGGTGTTGCGAACGCAGTCCCGGGGCCCCCAGCCCAATTTAAATCTCTGTGGTAATAGTACGATAACACTTGGTATTTATATAGCATCTTCATGCCAGTGAGCCTGGCAGGATTTTACAGACCTGTCTTGTACTCATCCTCCCTGCTCTGAGTGGGCGAAGCAGGGAGGTGGGGAGCAAGGGAGGGCTGGCTGGAGGGAGGGGACATTGGAGCTTACCATTCTGGAGGTGGGGAAGCAGGCCAAGTGAGGAGATGTGAGGGGCTGGGCTTCAGAGGAGAGGAGTCAGGAGAAGGGGATGAGGACTCCAGTGCCTTACTGCTGGTGGCAGGCGGCTCTGCTAGACTGCTTCTCAGCTTCTTGCCCCCAGTAGAGTTGGTGGCTGCTCACCGGAAGACCTCCATGTCCTCACCGGCTCCATTTTCACATCTAGCTTCACATCAGGGGAAATGCTGCTGCTGTTTGTAGTACCTCCTTTCATCAGAACCTTAGTGGTTTTTTTTTTTTTATATGAATTTTCCTCCAGATAGATGAATCATGGGAACCCGGGAGTTAGAATTAGGAATTTTGGTTTGGGGTGGAGGGGGCCAGAAGGCAAAAAGTGGAGCTTAGAGGGCTCTTCTCACATCTGTGCTGATGACAAGGCCAGTTCCTTCAGGGAGGCTCTGAATGAGAATCCTAGTTGGTCGTTGACAGGCAGCTGAGTTGGGATTCCTCCTGGAGTAGTGAGTAATTTTGTTCTCATGTATGAACCCTGTCTTTTTTCTATCTTGAGAGTCATCATTGATTCACTCAACAGATATTTATTGAGTAGTTACTTTGTTCTGAGTGAACACCATTGGTATTGGCATGGTGTCTCTTTCCTGAAGGACTGCTTCTTGCCTCCCCCATTGACTGACAGAAGCTCAAACTGGAGAGAACCGAATGAGGCCTTGGTGTCAATCAGAAGGAGGTGGGAAAGGGACTGGAGGAGGCTCCAGAATCCATGGGGAGATTGATTTGGGGCTATTTTTTCTGGCTTTACATCCATTTAGAGTAGCATAGGGAAAAAATTATGGCAAGTTGCTTTCTAAGTCAGACCACTGTGTCCATTCTAAGGCACTTAAATGCGAGCACTCTTAGTCATGTGCATGAGTGTGTGTGGAAGAGGGTGGCGGGGGTGAAAATTCCAAGGCATGTTTACAAAGCAGAGATGGATATGACATAAATGCTCATTCTATAGATTTACAAGGTAGACTTGAGAATTAAAGGGAGTGTTTACATTTCCATTCTGTGGATGATACATGTCTCCTCACTTGGGCAGAGATCTGTGCACTTGTGTCTATGTTGTAAATATAGTCCAGAGTTAAGTACAAATGCGTCAGTGTGAAATGTGAAATTCAGCAGCATGGTTTAATGTATGTATCACTGGAGTCAGGAAATAGCAGATGTGATGAGTGCAGAGTGGTTGCCAGCAGGAAGGGGTGAGGTGGAGCAGTGCAGATGTTGAAAGGGCAGTGAGGGTGTACTGGTCTTAAAGAGAACATACAAAGGAAAGTCGAGTCTATGGTCACTAAAACTTCATCGCTGAATTGTAGGTTTAGAAGGATGCTCAACTCATTCAGCTTTCCCTTATTTACTGTTTGTCACAGACGAAGAAGCAAAGACCCAGTGGCCAAGCAACTTGTGCAGGTCTTGGACCTGGAATGTGGGGAGCGGGGACCCGGGTGCTGGTTTGCTAACTCCAGGTCTGCGGTGTGATTGTAGTTGTGCTCCGCTGTCGTGACGGTGAGAGGCTGCTGTTGCTTGATCGTGCTCCGGCCATCACACTGGGGGGTTAGGAAACAAATATGATTTTTTATTAGTTGGTTGGAATATGTATGCAGAACTTACATGAAAACAGTTTAGTGGATTAAATGATTCGGGTGTCCTGAGTCCTGGCCCTGACTCTAACATGCGTTCTCTCCGTGATGCCAGGTGAAACAGAGATGGTGTTAGCTTCCGTTTCCTTTATGGAATGAAGGCAACACCTTCCCCAGCTTCTTCACCACGTCTGGTGACAAGTAAAATAATCTGGTGATGAAGCTGATGGTGATGGTGATGGCTCCCATTTTGTCAGGAGCTTACGTTGTCTTATTTTAAATGGGAAAGCCTTCATCTACCAGCTCAGCCCTTGCACAGATCATTTTAAATATAGAAACAAAGCAAGGCAGATTCAACCTCCATTTTGCAGGTGAGGAAACCAAAACTCAAAGAGGCCAAGTCACATGCTCAATGCCAAGTATTTACTAAGGGGAGGGAATACTATTTTAATTCTATTATTAACAATTCCAAAGCTCATGCTGTATACACTGTATGCACAGCTGCCTCAGCAAAAGTGTTTTGAAAGGTAATGGTAGTAATGCCTCCCCCTGGGACAGTGATATTATGAAGATAAATGTTACAATACACAAAAAGTACATTGTGTACCTTTTAAATAACAAAGGTCTGTAAGCAAGGAAAGCATTCAAAATACTTTGGTTCTGTACCGCTCATTCAGAACAGTCATCTATCTCTGTAAAACATGCAGCCACAGAGACCAGTGTTACTACAGTGTATTGCAGGTTCCAGAACTGTGGCTAATTAACAAATTTCCATTAGTTGTCATTTTGTTTCAAGACAGATGTTTACTACAACTTGAACATAGGCTGTCTCTTGCTTCCTTTTAGTAGTGTGTCTGATTGCATCAGAACTAGTCCAATCCTGGGACGCCTGGGTGGCTCAGTTGGTTAAGTATCTGACTTCGGCTCAGGTCATGATCTCACAGTTCGTGGGTTCGAGCCCCGCGTCAGGCTCTGTGCTGACAGCCAGGAGCCTGGAGCCTGCTTCAGATTCTGTGTCTCCCTCTCTCTCTGCCTCTCCCCTGCTTGCGTTCTGTCTCCATCTCTCAAAGATAAAGAAACATTAAAAAAAACTAGTCAAATCCTTCTACAGTTACTACCAACAGCAATAAAGAAATTCCAAGAGGAGAAGCTGAAACAAAGCCCTTCATTTTTAATCTTACCAATAATGAAAATATTATATTACTGAGATTCCTACCCCCCTTTTTAAATTTATTTTTCTTGGCTGTGTTCAGGCCCTCCATTCTCCTCCCGACTGCACACAGATCAGAGGGGTCTGGTTGTTACAAAGGAAGGCTGAAGAGAACGCCCCTCTTCCTTCAGGAGAAATGCCCCATTGAAGAGCTCTAGTTATCACTGAGAAGAGCCGACAGGAAAGGCTGAGCTCCCACGTCCTCCAACCCTGTCTTTCATTTCCTTCTGTCTCGGCTGCCACTCTTCTGTCAGGAGCCTGGGTCTTGGTGAAACAGTGGTTAGTAGAGGAGCTCAAGGCCATGGCTCTTCTCCCTGGTCTCTAATTCTGGGGGGCTGAGTGACAGGTGTGGCTGCTTCACGCTTGAGATGGCATTTGCATTGAAGTCTCCTGACTTAGGTCACTATGAGGGTCTCTTGCATCTCACCTCCTTCTCCCACCCCCGTGGAGCCAAGCTGATCTTACCTTAAGGGGTAAAGCTGGTCTTAGGGAATCGTTCCTTAGCCAAGGGCCACATGACTGGCCATGGGAGAGCTGAAACTAAAATGGACTGTTCTGGTGTGTCTTTGCTGTTGAGTCTGAATTTTGAATTAAAAATCTGGCGAGGGGGGATGACTAGGATGATGTCTCTCCCAGCCTGGTCCACTCATGGCTGAGCATGCCTGGTATCCACATCTGAAACTGAATTATGGGGTGGGGAAGATACCGGAGGAAGCAGGGGTGGAGGCAGCCAGTATAAGTTGAGTATCTTCCATGTTCTGCACGTTGTGCTAGCTATGAGGGATACAACCATAGTTGAAGATGCCATTTCTGTTGTCTCAGAGCTTGCTACCTAGCAGAGAAGACAGACACTAAATACACTTAAATTTAATGATGTTTAAAGTACTGCAAATGAGAAGTGTTAGGGGCCTGGGTGGGTGGTTAAATTGTGAGCCTAATTTCATCTGAGGGAGAATGCTCAAGAAGTTGCTGTTGATGTGGAGACCTGGAGACTGCGTAGCATTTGGCTGGAAAAAGAAGAGGGAAGGGGGCAGGATGGGGAGAATATAGGCCGAGGGTAGGGTGGGTGGAAAAAGGCATGGCAGGTCTAGGAAACAGACAGAAGGCCAATGGGCCTATTGTATAGTGACTGAGGTGATGTTAAGGGAGGCTGGGGAGTGGGGGAGGGACCATATCATTACTCAGGGCCTTGTTGGCATCTCCAGGGATTTTACATGGAGGCCGCTGTATGGTTTGAAGCAGGGAAGTGGACAGGTTTACAGTAAATGAACGGGCATGGGGTAATGCTTGCCGAGAAGGTAGCACCACTCCCTTGAATGATTCTATGTCTGCTCAAAATCAGGTGTATAGAATTTGTGTCTTCCAAGAGTCCCTCTCTTGTATCTTGCCTCCTCCTTCCAATACCGGCCCTCAACTATAATTTTGTTTAACCTATTGGAGTTGTACCAAAACCCAGTCTGTAGTCTTTATAATCTAGCCCATTATATGCTAAAGTTCTGTTAACCCTGCCCGGAGCAGAGACATAGTCCTGCCTTCTGGGTTCACAGTCTGAGTATCTCCTACTGATTCCAATAATGGGTAAGAACTGATGAGTGTGTGGGCTTTTCTTTTTGATATTCAACAGAGAAATTATTTTAAAAATGCTTTGCTAGGAACATTGCTATATGATTATTATGACTTTAATTTTTCTGATAGAACAATGGTCAAAAGATCAAGCCAACCCACATGCTTGTTTATGGGATGTTTCTCTTTCTCCTGCTTTCATAGCCTGTGACACATCATGATGCTGGATCTGGATCCTAATTGAACTCTGGTTAATAACCACCATAAACATAACATTTTGTGGTTTAGGGGCCCTATCTGGCAAGAGCTCACGGTGCTCTGTAGTTTACTCTCTACTTGCTCCTCATTTGGAAAAGGGAAATAGAGGCCTCCTCCTGGTTCCCTTTCTGGGTAAGTATTATGTCCTCTGTTACAGAGACAGGCCTCCCAGATGGATACTTCACATCTAGGCTCTGGTGCTGGAGATGAGGAGGTGCTCACCGCTTACCCCAGTCTTTCCCAATGACTACTTAAATACCACATTCCCTCTTTAAATGAATGCGGCCAGATCCTCCATGTTCTGGCTTCCTCCTCCCTGCTCTTTCCTTGTCCTCTCCTGACTCTCCCTAGCTCTTCTCTGTTTTCATTTTTCACCCTCGTTCAAAATAAAAGACTGGGTAAGGTGGAGGCAGGTGTCATGGAGGGTGGTGTGTGTGTGTGTGTGTGTGTGTGTGTGTGTGTGATGACAATTCTGACTGACTCTTTTTTTAAAAAAATGTTCATTTATGAGAGAGAGATAGAGAGCGATAGAGGCAGAGATTGAGGGGGGTGAATTGAGGATCCAAAGGGGCTCTGTGCTGACAGCAGTGAGCCCAGTCCAGAGCTCAAACTCACAAACTATGAGATCAAGAGCTGAGCTGAAGTTGAACACTCAATGGACTGAGCTACTCAGACACCCTGGAAACTAGCTCCTTCTTAAAGTTCTATTAAAGTGAATTTGACATCAGGCCTCTTCTCTAACAAACAAATTCAAGTTTTGGGTGGATTCTCCCTATTTCTAATGTGATAACTCAAAGATCTGACCAGATACCACTACAAATAAAGGAGAAGGAACCTCCCTGACTTCAACTTTCCTGAGCCAGACTAAAGCTATACACTGAGAAGTCATCCAGAAATTCAAATTTTAGAACCACAGATAGGAAGTTAAAGAAGGAATGTACCTAAAGTGTCAGCTAGCTATTCCAATGGTTTTCAGTCCGTGGGCTCTGCGACTCCAGAGACCCCTGGGATTATTGCAGTAGGCATGTAGATCCATGGCCACACACAGCATTGGCTTTTTTCTGAACAACATCTCCCACAAATATGTACCACAGTATCATTTTTCTAAAGTGTGTAAGTGCCATTGTGCTTTATAAAATGTAAATATATTTAAAGACATTGTGAATGAGCAGTGGTTTTGTTTTCCCCCATTTAGTCAGTATAGCATAGTGGTTATAAATTTGGGCTTTGTGGACAAGCAAAGCTGAATTCATATTCCTGCTCTGTTGTTTAGTAGCTCAGTGGTTGTGGGCAAGCTTTTTAGAGGATCTCTATAAAAAAGGAGGTGGTAGTAAAGATGGATAATGACCTCTATTTAACAACATTGTTATGGGGCTATATTAATGAAATAACTCCTCCAGGGGGTAAAGTAGGTCTTAGATTTTTGATATTAAAAAAGGAGTCTCACACTTGAAAGGATAAGAGCAGATCCAATCTGACCTAGTTGAGGCCCAGAGAGGGGGGCCAATGTATGCCTGGTACTCTTGTCTCTGGTTGTAAGTTACTTGCCTGAAGCTAAAGCCCTGGTTTTAGTCAAGCTTAAAGATTTCTGGTTTCTAGTCTAGAGTAGGTGTATGGGGGAAGTAGAAGTAGAAGTTAGACACAGTGATCACACTCATGAATAGAACTGTCTGGTTGGAGTAGAATATATATAGATGGACATGAGGCGGCTAAGTACAATGTGGTCAAGACAGCCTAGTTCTGGGTTGGGTGGCCCAGTTTCTAGAAGTGACTAGAAAGGAAGGATGTAGGTTGAGTCAGAGACACCCAGATTCCTGTACAGAGTGAGGTTTTCCATGGTGAGCCTTTGGGATCTTTGTCTTTTATCATTGATAAGAAATGGCATCTTGGATGGTTAACTCTCTTTCAGCAGTTGCATGCCCATATTTCCTTCACCCTGTGTGTATATATATCTTATTTTACTACTGTCCTAAAAGAAAAAACGTATTTTTCTCAAGATTTTTCAGTTTGAATATAGATCTTGATTTGATTACTGCTTGGTAGAGGAGAACAATAATAGATCTTTAAAGATGCATCTCTTTTCCCTGAAATGCAGGGCAAGAAGGTATAATAGAGTCTGCAAAGACTCTCGAAATCCATGGCCCTTGCTGCAGGAGGATGTGGGACAGAGGAAGAGGTGGTTGGCCCCTTTTGATCAAACCTACCCTAGTATAATATTTATCCAAGTGACACTCCTTTCCCAACTTACCCATCCACCTATCCATCATTCCACCTAACCGTCAACTCATCCACCTAAAAAAACGATCATGTGTTATTTAAATATGTATGGAATTCCAAGCACTATATTGAGTACTGAATATATCAGTAATGTAACTGCTCTATTACCTGCCCCCATGGAGCTTACCATCAATTCAGGCTTAAGGAGGAATGAGAAAGTTTAGTCTGATGTTGCCTGGACTGTACCTGGTAGTGGGGGAAGTAGTAGTCTTAATAGTACACTGGTGGAAAGACTAAGGACTTTAGCATTAGGCAGACTTGAGCTTGAACTTCAACTTTGCCATTGCTGTGTTACTTTGGGTAAATTATTTAACCTATCTGAACCTTGTTTTTTTAAATCTAAAATATCTCATTTGCAAGATTTTATGTAGTAGATTGAGTAGCACTCAATGCTATCTGAAACAACCCTCCCTCCCCATTGCCCCAGACTGCGTGGGTTAGGTTTATGTCTTTCCCCTTGAATAGGCTGGTGTGTTCTTGGGTTTCCTTCACTTTCTGTTGCCTTCTGTCTGGTGGCTCTACCATCTTTTAGGTTCCCATGGTTTATATCCCTTGATGTGAGTAGAAAGAGAGTATGAAGAAGATATACTCATTTTTTACATTTTTTGGCATAGAAATGACACACATAACTTCTACTAACATCCCATTGGCGAGGACCAGATTCATGACTCAACCTAGTTGCAAAGGAGATTGAGAGATCTCATCTCTAATTGTATGGCTACTTCCCAGCAACAACCCTATACTATGGGAAGGAGACCATCAATTTTAGAGGACAGGTAGTGACTTCTTCATTGTCCATATGAGGGTTAAATAAGAACATGCATGTAATTGTCTGACATACAGCAGATTTATAATAAATGTCTTCTTCTAATTACTAGTAATACTTATTGATTCAAGGAATATTTGCTGAGCATGTACAAAACATTTTTACTAAGTATTGGGTCTAAAATGATAAATAATAAGATATCTACCCTCAAAGAACTTTCAGTTTGATATAGAGATAGTATATGTATATAGATAATGTTGATTTGAACTCAGTGCCACTTGGTCAGGAGGAAAGACTATGCAAATAAATTTGTTCTGTCCATTTAGCTTTCTATTTGTCCATCTGTCCACCTTTATTATGTGCTTAACATATAAAAGGCCTAGTTGTGAGTAGTAAGAGGCACAGCAGCAGAGTTAAATGAGAAGGAGATGAGAGGTCAGTGAGAATTTGCTTTCATTTTGCTCTGTCAACACATAAACTAGATGCCAGTACACACAGCCCCTGAACTCTTTTTGCCACCTCTTTTGATCATGCTTTGAAGATAAGATTTAAGAGCGAGCAGTTTATTTTATTTCATTTAATTTTTGTATTTTTTTTTTCCTCTTTAAGATGACAAAGCCCAGTGGTAGTCAGCCAGGTGAACTGTTTATAAAATATGCATGTTGGCCTGGATATCGCTACTGGTTAACATCTGTCAAACTCGAAACTCTGTGGCCAGTAAGACAGAGAATCAGAAGCAGGTTTCAGAGGGAAAACCAGCTTTTCAATTCACTAATATCTTTTCTATACAAGGTTAAGAAGTTAGAAGTTTCCTTCATGTACATCTACAACAAATAAATTGGGGAGTCAGTAATAAGTAAATGGTTGTGGTGGGTCTCTGGAGAGGGATTTATTATTGTGGCCAGAGTATTGGAGCAGTCTTTGGGGATGATAATTATATTGCTTCTTGCTGCAGTGTATAACATGTCTTTGGTTATGTAACAGTCTAGGAGAGCTGTCTTTTTCCAAGGGAAGAGGCCAGTTTGGTCCCAAGTTCATGAACTTAAGGAAAGGAGTCGCCTTTATATTTCCTATGTCTAACTCTGAAAGAGGGCTTTTTCATTCACCAATTGACCCTTGTCAGTGATGCCAGGTCAGGAGGCAGGAAGGAGCAGAATGGCTAGAGAGCTGGGATTACCTAGTTATTCAAGACTGCTGACTTAGTTAACAGCTGATGGTCAGTGCTAAGCACTGAATTAAACACTGTAAAGCATTTTCTCATTTAATTCTTACAACAACCCTATGCGGTAGATACTATTATTACCACCATTGGATTAGAAAACCAGGGGCTTCACTGGGTTGGGTAATTTCCCCTTTATCACACTGCTAGTTGTTGGTGCAACTAGGATTCAAATGAGGTAGTCTGATTCCAAAGCCCATATCATCAGCCATGATGCTATCCTGTCTTACTAATGTATATATCGTGGTGGCTGCCAGCTCTGTAGTTTTTAATCTTAATGCATCGTAACTAACAAAAGTAAAGGGATGTATCTATTGTATGTCAAAATCCATCCAGGAGAATGTGCAGCTCGCTATTTGGTTTTAGTTACTGGGAAAATGTCTTTTATTGAAGGGGATTAAAAGAACAACATATTATTGGATTTTCAATATCACTTTGATCTTGACATCATTTTGGACAGGTTTTCCATTTAGTTCTTTAAAATAGGTTAGTGTTATAATGCAGGACAGCCTGACAGGATGGGAAAGAACAAAGGCTATGGTAATATGTATTTCTGCACTTGAAGTCTGCATCTGGCTCTGTGACTGACCAAATTATTTAACCTCTTAGCCTCAGTTTCCTCATTAGGAAATTAAGGATTCAGGGTATTTCTGAGCATCATAATACAGTATATGTAGAGCACTTGGCACAGTGCCTTGCGCATAATAGGTTTTTAATAAATTGTATCTATTACTATTCCCTAATTAATTGATGAAGAAAGGGAAGCACAGAATGAGCAAATACATTCCTTGAGTTATGCTAAGCCCCACAGAAATGCTTGGTATAGCTGAGATGGAGTTGATGTCCCCGTGTTTCTAGTGTGTTATGACTGGCCCTGGGTCATGCTAGCTTCTACAGTGTCCTCAATATTGGATGGGCTTCATGGTCCCAGAATCACTTCATATTTGATCTGTGTTCACAACTCTGTTTACCTACTAGAATAACTATATTCACCTAATGACAATAAAGCAGGTCTGTGTCAAATAAGGGACACTATCAGTTGGCTATGAGCAATAGCAGTGCCAGGGCGATGTATGTGGTCTTCTTTTTCTCTCCTTTTCAGTTCTGGTTTTAAATTTATTTACCCCAAGAAACCAATCCATTTTATTTCTTCTCTAGTTCCTTACTTGATTCTCATCCCTTCATACTTAAATCATCAAAATCCTATGATAGTTCTACTTTTTCATGTTGCTTTCTAGTTACACACTCGAGTCTTCCTCTTTTGAGAGAATATACACATTAGTATTTATTCTAATAGATTATTTGTTTTCATTTCTTTCATCTATATTCTTGCTATGCTTAGATATTTTTCATTTTTCTTTTCTTATTCTGTATTGATCAGAACATTATAAATCATTTCTTATAATTATTAGCCAAATTATTAAATTCTTATGATGGAGAATCTACTTTTTATCTTTTTTGTTTTAGCTCCCGTCCCCTTCCCCACTCCTTTGCAAGCTGTAAGCATACGTACATATACAGCACAAAGCTTGATCCTGCATTTGTAGTAAGATTTTTAATGCTAATTGTATAACTTGGGGCACCTGGTTGGCTCAGTTGGTTGAGTGTCCAACTTTAGCTTAGGTCATGATCTCACGGTTTGTGGGCTCGGGCCCCGTGTCGGGCTCTGTTCTGACAACTCAGAGCCTAGAGCCTGCTTCAGATTCTGTGTCTTCCACTCTCTTTGCCCCTCCCCTGTGTATGCTCACTTGCTCTCTCGCTCTCTCTCTCTCTCTAAAAAATGAATAAACATTAAAAAAATACTAGTTGTATCACTGTCAGATTGGCAGTCAGCCTTAGTCAATTGCAGTGAGATATCATGTGCTGTAGTAGAATGCCCATCCAGGTCAAAATTGATCAAATACTGGGACTGGTCCTTATTGGTGATATAACTGAAAGCTAATTGCTTCGCCTTTTTGAGTCTTAATATTCTCCTCTACAAAAAGAGGAGAAGAATTGAGATTAAATGGAATGGCATATCTGAGAGTGTCTGGTACCTGCCCTGCCGCTAGTACTTTTCTTTGTCTGTCTTTTCCCATGCCTGTCACCCATCAGTAGGAGTCGTGGAGATACCGTAGGCAGTTCTCTGTATTCAGGCTATGGTGCTGCAGAGAAGGGAGTCCATTAAAGTTTGATGGTGCTCCCAGCAGCTGCCAGGCTGGAGAGGTGAGATAGAATAAAAGGAGTAGGAAATAAGAATAAGAATAAGAACTCTTGCAGCTCTTGAAGAAGATAGGCACAGGCTTACAGTTTATGATCTGCCCATATGTGTGCCTGCTGATCTGTCATATATATTCCTGCCTGAAGTTGCAGCAAAGTACATCTGCATCTATACTTTCATCTTTATCCTCCACACCATGCATTATAGTAAGGAGAACTCTAAATGCAAACATCATGGCATTGTGTTCCCTTAGCAATTTGCTTTCTTTATCAGTGGTTATTTTGTTAAAAGGATTTAAAAGCCTTTTCCTTCCTTTGGAGAGACCATAGCTTATTTCTATGAACTATTTTAGGGCTGGATTCCCCTGGCTTTCTGTGAACTGCTCCAAGGGAATATCTCTTCTCCCCACCTTGGCATCCCCAGCCCCTGACCCTGACCACTTTGGTATTTTGCCAGGACCCAACCCCAAGAATTTACTGGGGATAAACTTTCCCAGGTCACCAGTTTTGGAATGCAGATCCTAGGCCTGGATGGACATTTGGAAATGAATTTGCCACAGCAAGGACAGAAATTCAGCCCTAATTTTGCTCATGACCCTGACCTGCTGTTTGAAGGCAGACCTGTTTCCCAACAGAGCACACTGAGATGGTCTTTTCTGTATTTATGTGAAGGCAGGGAGGATAGAAAACCTGCTTGATGATTTTTGAAAGACAACCCCCTTCCAGAATTAATTGTATATTAAAAACAAAAGCAAAAACAGAAAGTCAAGAGTTTATAGAAAGGTGGGGTTTTTGTTTGTTTGAGTAAGTGCAGATTCCAGAAAGAGTAACTTCTCTCGCCACAATTTTTTATTTCATTTTTTTCTACCAACTCGATTTTTCTTGTTGAATAGGAAATCCTTCCCTACAAAATGACATGCTTTCCACCATCACTGTTTGTATCAGTAATGTCACTAGTCTGTGTGGTTATGAGGAAAAGACCTTTAGGTTTGTCACAAAGACTGGGATCTGTTCCAGGCACTGCCTGTCCCTCCTACGGGAAACCTGGGCCACAGTTTACTCACCTGCAGCCTGGAAGCTTTGGATGGATAGACTTTAGGGAACCTTGAATTGCTTGAAATGCTATTAAAGGTTAGTATTTATGAGCATTTCCCCCTAGGGAAAGGGTCCATAGATTTTATCAAAGGAACCTGTGACCCACATTTCAGGTCTATTCTGTTAAATGACCTCTAAGGAACCTACAAGCTTGAGAATTTATTTGGGTTTTATTACTCTTCCTGTCATGTAGACTTTTCTGTTATGTTTGATGTCTTCATCAGTTCAAGACTTTGTTTTTCTCTCTGGCTATTTCCATCTCTGTCCTTGTCGGGATTGTCATCAGTGGATCCGCTCCCTGCAAGAGTATCACAACTTGGTGTCCAGCCTCAGGTTTGCTGCTGCCCTGATCTGTCATCGCAGGTGCAACTAAATCATTTCTTTTTTCATACCTCTGTCATGATGAGGACCTTTGGACAAACTTTTCTTTCTTCTTTTATGTGGAAAAAAACCTCTTTACTGTCACATCCCAGATGTGTGTCCACTGAATCTCCTGCTTCCTGTCCTCATACCCATTGCCTGACTTGTGTCATTACTGCCATGGGCCACACTCAGTGCCTTTGTCATCTCACACTACCTTGTTTATATCCTGTCTGCCTTTTGCCAATCCATGCCATGTTTTGTCTATGGGAACCAGCTCAAGACCCAACTCCTTAGGAAGGTAGCCTTCCTTCTCCTGGACTCCCTCCACACTTAACCTGTGTTTGCCCTTTATTAGCAAACACTGTGTTCCTTCTCTGGTTATTCTTGTGGCCTCTTGTCTTTCCATAGAGTTGGGCGTCATATTCTCCTTTCCCTCCTCTCTATCCACGGTGACTTGCATTTTCTCAGACTTGTAATAGATGCCCAACAAATGTGGGATGAATGAGGAGGTGAAAAGCAAGGCTCATTGTGTGCCTGCCCCCGGATCTGAGGAGCGAGGTGGGTGTGGGAATCACACAGCTTATGCTTTGTCCTCTAGTTTCACTTATAGGCTGTCCAGGTGTGTTTCCCAGCCCTGAGCCCATGTAGCAGGAAAAGAATGTGGGCCATGGACCTACTTAGGCCCAGTAGCAGTGTGTATATGGAGATTGACCTCCCAGTCACACTAAGGGTGGTGAGGCTACAGGTAGAGAATGAGGTGCCATGGGGTTGAATGCTTTGATTCAGACTCTGGGGGAAGGCAGTATGTTTCTCCCCTCCTATTTCAGACGCAGCCTGTATCTCATATTGGTTATCCAATTAACTTAGAAGAGGCTATTTTCTTTCTCATTGTGCTTTTTTTTTTTAATTGTTGTTTTTGTTTAAAATAAATGATGTATTAATACTGCCAATTGTCAAATTGGCACAGATTCCATTTCCTTCGATCAGACTCTTTCCCCCCTTCACTCCTCCTTCCTGGACAATTAGCAAAACGTTTGGTCTTTGGTGTGGATGAATAATTGATTCAGAAGCTTTCTGAATGATTCATGGCCCATGTGGTGGGACAACAGGATGTGTGTGTGTGAGTGAGTGTGACTGACCAGCACCTCATACAGAAGGTCGGAGGCTTCTCCCTTGCTCCGTGGAGGGCCGGTGCAGACCACTCCCCAGGGGCAGAGAAGGTTGCACATGGTCTTTCCGTCTGTATTCTGTCAAAGCTAAGACTGTTGGAGCTTCTTCTAGGAAAGTAAGATTCTCCATGACTGTATGCATTTCAGTTCTTCATCAGTGGTTCCTTTTTTGTTTGTTGGACTAGTCAGTGAGATGAGTTTATCCTCTTTAAACCAGCCTGTCACCTTCCTCGAGATGAATGGCTAATTTGATTTTCAAAGCAATTGAGGAAAGGGGATGTATTACCTTTCTTCCTTTGCATTACAATATTTCAAACCTTCCTGATTAGGCGACATGTTTTTCTTAACCTACAATCTTCACCTAGACACTCCCTGCTGCTACCACATTAATTTGATTTCCTTATGCATCTCCTTCACTAGAGATGGAGAACATCTGGTTACCATTCATTTTATAGCTTTTCCTTATCTTTAAAAATTGTTATGAAACACTTGTATGCTTGGGAAAAATGGGACTGATGCCTAGCTTTTAGAAAAGTGACATTCCCAGCTATAAACCCTTTTGAGTTTTAGTCATTTGGTAGGAAAAATTGGAATCCTGAGTATGTCCTGGTTTTTGGAAGTCTGCTACGAAAATATAATTTTGTTACCTGAACAGAGTTCATTGCCTCCTAGGCAGTCAGACTCTATTCACATTTTATAATAGGAAGTCAGTACAGATACAGTATATGAGTAAAATGCAAGATTATGATAAAGATATGGCATGTTTATTGGTCATTCAGGTGTTTTTTTTTGTCAGGAAGGCTACAAAGATTATTTCTGTATGTTTTCTAGTTCAATTTAAAAATTATGCTTTCTATGTAGGTTCTAATCCTTTTCAAATGTATCATTGTGTGTTATGTGGGGTATGAATATGCGTATGTATTTCCCAACTCCATTTAGTGAATAGTACATCTTTTGTCCACTGACTTGTAATGCCACCTCTGTTCATGTACCAAGTTCCCACAAATGAATGGCTTGTTTTTAGGTTCTCAGTTCTATCCCACTGCCTATTATTTGTCTATACTATTAAAGAATATATTTTTATAATGGTTTTTGATAACCAGTAATGCTAATCATCCCCTCTCCATTTGTCTGTAACATTGGCAAACCTTGGGCCTTAGAATCTCATGTGAATTTAGAATTAATTTGTTCAAATCTTGAGATTTTCTTAGGAAATACACCAATAATGAAGTCATAGAGAAATTAAGAAAACAACCAAAATTGTTTTGCAGTTGCACCAAAAATAATAAAATACCTAGGAATAAACAACCCAAAAGATGAAAGACTTGTACTCTAAAACTGTAAAACACTGATGAAATAAATTGAAGCTGGCACAAACAAATGTAAAGATACTCCACGCTCATGGATTGGAAGAATCAATATTTTCAAAATGCTGATACTACCCAAAGTAATCTACAGATTTAATGCAACCCCTATCAAAATACCAACAACATTTTTCACAGAACTAGCGAGAATAATCCTAAAGATGTATGAAACCAGAAAAGGCCTTCATAGTCTAAACATTCTTAAAAAACAAAGCTAGAGATATTGCAGCCTCAGATTTCAAGATATACCACAAAGTTGTAATAATCAAAACAGCATGGTACTGGCACAAAAATAGATACATACATCAATGGAACAGAATAAAGAATCCAGAAATAAACCCACACTTTTATGGTCAATTAATCTTCAACAAAAGAGGCAAGAATATATCATGGGGAAAAATAACTGTCTCGTCAACAAATGGTGTTGGGAAAACTGGACAGCTACATGCAAAATAATGAAATTGTATTACCTTCTTACACCATACACAAAAATAAACCCAAAAGGGAAATGCAGTGTGTTTACTGACTAATGTGGGGATAATTGACATTTTCACAGTGTTAAGTCTTGCCAATATCTCTTCATTTATTTGGGATATATTTCACATCTTTTAAGATTGTGGGAGACTTCTCCATTTAGGATTTACACATCTTTTATAAAGTTATTTATTTATTTATTTAGAGAGTGAATGCATGCATGCAAGCTGGGGATTAAGAGAGGGAGAGAAAGAATCTTAAGTAGACCCCATGCCCAGAATAGAACCCAACATGGGGCTCAGTCTCATGATTGTGAGATCATGAGCTGAGCTGAAGTCAAGAGTTGGCTGCTTAAGTGACTGAGCAACCCATGTGCCCATTATTAAGGTTGTTTCAAGGTGTGTTTATAATTTTATTGCTCTTGCAATGGAATTGGTATTTTTTTTGCATTTCTAATTAAACACAGCTTATATGTAAAATGTTACTGTTTTTGTTTGTTGATGTTATTTCCAGCAATTGTGTCAAAGCCTTTCATTAATTGAAATCATTTATTTGTGGATTGTCTTATGTGACTATGTAGAAAATTGCCTCAACTGCAAATAACTGTTGTATTTCTTTCCAGTTCACCCACTATATGTATTCTTTTCTTATTGAATTGACTAGAACTTCTAGGACAGTGT
The DNA here is from genome assembly GCF_006229205.1 of Suricata suricatta. NCBI lineage: Eukaryota > Metazoa > Chordata > Mammalia > Carnivora > Herpestidae > Suricata > Suricata suricatta. Next base: position 134,369,594 of record NC_043702.1, on the reverse strand, counting down.
TGAGTAATGGCAGTAGTAGAGGCTTTCATATATTTGTTTTTGATATTAAAGGAAACGTTTTTAAAGCTTCTTCTGCATTAAGACAATGTTTGTTATGGTCGATACCTTTTTTGAAATAAATACATGGTGACAGTTAAATTAGTTTTATGAATAGCTTAATGTTTTCATTTAACTTATGAATTTTAAGTTTATGGAAGTTCATTCTGTAGAAGGTAGAATGTTGAAACTATTGTGACTACTATTGAAAATTCTGTGTAAAGGTTTAAAAATAAACTTATTGGGGCACCTGGGTGGCTCAGTCGATTCAGTGTCTGGCTTCAGCTCAGGTCATGATCTCACGGTTCGTGGGTTCGAGCCTTGCCTTGTGCTCTGTGCTGACAGTTAGCTCAGAGCCTGGAGCCTGCTTCGGATTCTGTGTCTCCCAATCTCTCTGACGCTCCCCAGCTCACACTGTCTCTCTCTGTCTCTCAAATAATCAATAAAAAATAAAATAAAAAAATAAATATAAACTTACTTATTTTGGAGGGATAATATGCATAGTTTTAATGCTATATGATGTTATTATATAAATAAAGATTCTTTTTTTCTAAATTAAGAAATCTATGGAATGAAAATCTATGGGGTAGTGACGGGCACATAATTCTCAGTCATAGCCAACAAGCTTTGGTATTCTTTAAGTTGACATAGAAGCTATAGACAAAAAGAACCCATGAAGAAAAAAGATAACAAAATTCAGAAAATCCATTGAAAAGCAAGAAACAAGAGAAAAGAAATAGTTGGTAAGACAAAGAATATAAATGTAGAAGTAAGTCCTAACTCAATAGCAATCAGAGCAAATGTAAATTGATTAAACTTACTTTTAACAAATAGAGACCCTGTATTTTATTTAATTTTAACCTCAAATTGGAACTACTTAGCTAAATATAAATGATACTAGGAAATGGAAAAGAGAAGAGATGATTAAAGATGTGCTAGACAAATGCCAACCAAAAGAATGTGGATATGACAGGTGCTAAAAACATTAAGGTGAAAGCATCAAAGGGGACAATGGTGACTATTTTATTCTGTAAAAAGAAAATCATTCAAGAAGCTGTAAAAGCCATCAGCATAAATGTCTGATAAATATTGAAGGGTAACTACTAAAGAGGCTTCCACCTGGTTTTGAACAAAATACAAGCAAAATTTCCTCTTTATAAGAAAGTTTAATACCATTTCGATACATGCATAGACCATTATCTTTACTACTTCCTGTCTTTTATCTTTTGTGATTGATAGTCATTCTAATATCCACCTGGTTATTTCTTTTTTTTAATTTCTCACTTATTTTATTGAAATATTCCAAATTCTTGCCAAATTGGTCTTTTTTTTCATTTATAGTTTATTATCAAGTTGGTTTCCATATAACACCCAGGGCTCATCCCCACAAGTGCCCTCCTTCATGCCCATCACCCCCCTTCCCTTCTCACACTCCCCCATCAGCCCTGTTTGTTCTCAGTATTCAAGAATCTCTCATGGTTTGCCTCCCTCCCTCTCCCCAACTATTTTCCCCCTTCCCCCTTTTCCATGGTCCTCTGCTAAGTTTCTCCTGTTAGACTTATGAGTGAAACCATGTGGTATCTGTCCTTCTCTGCCTGACTTATTTCGCTTAGCCTGACACCCTCGAGTTCCATCCACATTGCTACGAATGGCCAGATTTCATTCTTTCTCACTGCCATGTAGTAGTCCATTGTGTATATAAACCTCATCTTCTTGATCCGTTCATCAGTTGATCCACCTAGTTATTTCTTTACAGAAAATTGACATTTTCTTATCTTTGGTGTAAAATTTCACTAATACGTTTTATATGATGTTTTTTATTTTTAGTTTTTAGTTTTTTAGTTTTACATGCCACTTTGGGGGGCCCTTTCAAACTGGAGATTCATATTTTATTCAGTTCAGTTCTGGGAAGTCCTTTTTGGATTGTTTTTCTTTCCCTTCAGGATTGCTCCCTCCTTTTTTTTTTTTTTTTGTTTGTTGTTAGGTATTGCTCTTTCTCCCTTTATCTGTTCTTTATTTATAGCATTTATTATATGTGATCTGGGATGTTCCTATATATCTCTATCTTTAAACTCTGCTTTTGCAGCTTTTTATTGCTTGTGTTGATTTCTGGGAACATTGCTCAGCTGCATTTTTTAGGTCTCTTAATTCAGCTGTCTCTTTGGCCATGTAATCTATTTCATTGTCTTTTAAAATTTCAATTATCGAAATTTTCCTTTGCACCATCTATTTCCTCAAGTGTTGGGTGATTCTTGATTGTCATGTCATCTGTCATATCTGTTTGTGCTAACTGCTTATGTTTTTTTTTTTATTTATTTTTGAGAGACAGAGAGAGACAGCATGAGCAGGGAGGGTCAGAGAGAGAGGGAGATACAGATTCTGAAGCAAGCTCCAGGCTCTGAGCTAGCTGTCAGCACAGAGCCTGACACAGGGCTTGAACCCACGAACCTTGAGGTCATGATCTGAGCCAAAGGCAGATGCTTAACCAACTGAGGCACCCAGGTGCCCCTGTGCTAACTGCTTAAAGGGACTTTAGGCTTTGAGCCTAGCAGTCTAGTGAGAATTTGGGAGGGGGGGAGGTGAGACCTGATGTTGGGTGGGTCACTTTGGTGGCCAGTCACCTGTTGCTTTCAGGAATAGAAAGGCACAAAGGTGCTGTTCTCCATCTCACCCAACTTCCATGCCCATTGCCCTGGCTTATGGGCAGATATCCCTTTATTGCTACTTTGATCCGAGGAGGGTTAGGAGGAGAGAGTAAAGTCCTTGCTTGATCTTTCTGCTACTATACCTAGACTGTCACCACATTGGTCATCCTGGATCACCCCAGACCCAGTGTTCACCGTTCAAGTAGGGGCACTCCTGAAGCCAGCCCATATTTATGGCAGTCACATCCTCCTCTGGGGGCTGTAGGCTCTGATGTCCTTTTAACCATTAGATTGCATCTACTTTCTGTCCTAAGGGCATTTATCACAATCTCTAGTCTTCCAAGGTTTGTCTCCCTTCTTGGTTTTCAGTGTGGTTTGTATTTGTAAAATGATTCTGGGAATTTAAGGGAAGAAGAGGTCATAGTTTCTGCTCATGCTGTCTGTCTCTGAGAACTTGGCAAAACTTCTAACCTCACTGAGCCTCAGTTTTCTTGTGTTCAAAGTGAGGTAGGTGCTGGTGGTGGTAGTGGTGGTGATACTTAGGTAATATTTAAAAGTATAGTATATGTCAGGCATTATTCCAAGTTCACACTTCACATGTATGAACTCACCTAATTCCTCAACAACACTGTTATATATTATTGACATTTTATAGCTGAAGCAGCTACCTACTTTGTAGGGTCAGTTTGAGGATTATTGAATTAATACATATGAGGCACTTAACAGGGTGCTTAAAACATATTAAAACCACAAAAAATGGTTGTGATTTTTTTCAGAGCCAACTTGATCTGGTTGAAACAGAGCTGGCTGAAAATAGGCACTAATAAAATAATATGGTGAATGAAAAGACACCAAAAAGCTACAGTCTACTTGGTCTACAGACAGTCATGTGGAAGATGGACCACAAACTCTGAGTGTTTTCTCACATAATAAAAATAAACTGGGTTTCTGGACTTTGGCCACTTGGTTCCAACTCTACCACTCAACGTTTTAGATTTTTACATATTCAGTTCTTGGTTCTTGAAACTGTTTTAACTTTTTCTGCTTTTGTCATGTGGTATGACCTAATTTATAACTTTGTTAATATGATTTGAAAAATCAGTAGCTTTTCATTTCTTATGTTCTGAATACTGAAAAAAATGCTAACTTTTGCTTTAAGGGAGTTTACACTCCAATTTCTATATACATATGTATTATATACACATTTACATATACTGCACGAGAACAGTTTCTTTCATCTGGTACTATCATATTGAAAATCAGCGTCTAGCACAATGTCTGGTAGAGAGCAGGTGTTCGATAAAGTACTGCAGAGTAAATGAGCATGTATATGTAAATTAGAAGGCAAGTCTCTGTCTTCATGGGATCCATAGGATAACAGAAGGGAGAGACTTGTAAAAAGTAATTACAACGTATCACTGCAGTTATGTTCTGTAGAATGTATCCTGGGAGCTTGGGGGAAGAAGAAGGTGACTATGTTTGAGAGGGAAAAAAAATCACAGGGGAGGTGATGTTTGTTTTAACTGCATTTTGAAGCTGAGTGAGGGGTTGCCATGGAGAATGTGGTGACAAGCACTCAATCAGGGCAAGTGGAGGATATCATCCAATATAAAAGCAAAGTGAATTGCAAAATCCTGAGAATCTACAAAGTGAATCTGTTCAATGATACCATGTTAATTTAAAAGGATTCTGTTGAATTTTGAAAAAAAAATCTTGCAGAAGATGATAACCAAAATGAAATATTATTATGTAATTCTTTGCCAAAGGCCTTCAGTGATTTGCTGTTGTGGGTGGCAAAGTACAGGAGCCATTCAGGATCCTTCCTGACCTGACCACATGAGGCCGGCGCTTTAGCTCTACTGAATTACTTGTAGTTCCTTGAATTTTGTGCTATTTTATGCCTCTTTCCTTTTGAATATGCTCTTTTGCCTGCTGTTCCACCATCCTTGCCATCCCTTTAGCCAATTCTTCATTTCCCTCCACCTCCCCTTCCTTCCTGGCCAGGTTCTCTCTGAACTTTACTCCCACTGCAGACTTTGGTTTCCCGTCCACTAAATGGGTTGCTTGCTGGGGGCTTGAGAGCAGGGTTATATCTTACTCTCTTTGAATTCCATGTATTCCTGGCATTCATTCAGCAAATGCTACTGAAAAATACATGAATGAACAAGCTACTGAGTAAATTAAGGAATGGCAGAGATGAGAGGAAGAAGAATCCAAGAAAGTAAGCAAAATGTTTCAAGGACATTCCCAAGGCGAAAACAAAGAAATGCCAGATGATCCAATCTATGTCCAAGGATTATCTTCATGGGAAGAAGAATGTTATCATTCCTAGTCTTCTATTTCTTCCCCCTTCTCTAGTGCTCCTTTTTAATATTACTTTAACCCCACCTGTTATTTGCCTGAATCCCACTAAAGTCCTTTTTTGGCTGAGTAAAAGCAGCCTGAGAAAAACTGATAAGCTTTTTTCTTGGTTATCGGAATTCCTTCCTCAGAGCAGTGATCTCTGAATATTAAATATAATAAGACCATTACATTATTTAGTGGATAAAACTGTTAAAATTAACTTTTTTGCCATAGAAGACAGAGTGTAGGTTTTGCTGTCAGTCTCAATGTGTACAAAATGGTATGTAGTGAAGCTGTGCTCTTTGACCAGGAAATCTTCAGTTAAAATAGGTGAAATCAGAAACCAGGATGTCTGGTTTAAGATCCTCAGTCTTATAACAAAAGCTTCCTACAAAAAATGTTTCTTATGTGTCCTTCTTTGGTTTCCATCCTCATTTCCATGGTCAGTACATACCAAACAAACATCTACTATTTGGGTATCATGTGCTGTTGTATCCTGGTGATGCCATGTTGCACTTAGAGTCGGTTTATAATGAGGGAGATGGAAGATCTTCACAACATCCACTTTATTTTTTTTTTAATTTTTTAATGTTTTATTTATTTTTGATACAGAGAGAGACAGAGCATGAGGGGGAGGGGCAGAGAGAGAAGGAGACACAGAACTGGAAGCAGGCTCCAGTCTCTGAGCTAGCTGTCAGCACAGAGCCTGATGTGGGGCTCGAACCCACAAACGTGAGATCTGACCTGAGCTGAAGCCGGATGCTTAACCGACTGAGCCACCCAGGCGCCCCTCACAAAATCCACTTTAATGTAACCATGTTTCCAACATACTTTGTGGAGTTAATCTTAAGTGCATATACACAACAAACATCCGAGGTCTTTGATTAGATGTCTCATCATCAGGGATTTCCTGTATCCTTATCCAATTTCCCTTATGTTCACTAATGTAGTCTTCATACCCTAAGGTAAATGGTGTACTATATGAATTTATATATGGTAGTTTTTATTCCCTGTGTGCCTTGTACTTAGTAGTCAGCAATATCTAATGAATATTGAACAAGCTAATGAATGAATGGCAGATATGAAAAGGAAGTTAACAAGGTAGGCAGGTAAGCATTTCGAGAATGTTTGTTTATTTATTTAAAGTTTATTTATTTATCCTAAAGAGACAGAGATAGTACGACTGGGGGAAGGACAGAGAGAGAAGGATCCCAAGCAGGTTCCACACTTACAGCACAGCATCCACTGCGGGGCTCAAACTCACAAAACCTCAAGATCGTGACCTGAGCCAAAACCAAGAGTTGGACACTCAAACAACTGAGCCACCCTGGCACCCCTCAGGAATGTTTTTAAAGTCCTAATAACTATAGGATCTAATGTGTTTTTAGGCAAAAATGTTGTACTTTACATTTGGAAAGAAACTGAGGCTTTATGCTTAACGGTCTTCAGCCATAATAATGGCAGTTAAAGATTCCCCCTAAAAAGAATGGGGGCAATTTCTAAGGAATGGGATTTTAGGAGTTAGAAGTCTTAGGAGTTATGAGTTTTCCTATCAGATAGGTGGACAATAAAAGAAAAAAGCAAAGGGTATGACTTATAGTTTATTAGTAGCCGGATTGTTGAGAGCACAAACAGACATGAATTGATACTCATCTCCCAGATTAGTTAAGAACAGCCTAATTAGCTAATGAACAGTTCCAGTCCTGTGTTCTGAAAAGCTCAGTTTTCTGGGCAAGCTGTAATGCTTAGCAGCAGCTGCAAAGTGCATGAGCATGCTAACACCGAGCAGAAGAACACATGCTGAGTTCTGACCTCAAAGGCTGGTCTTTTTGAATTACCCATTCTTAAAGAATATCAGGGAATGTGGTTAGTGAGAATGACAGTCACAGGGCACAGTGGCCTGGACTCTGGAGCCAGACTGCCTCAGGGCAAGTTGCAGCACCGTCATTTACTAGCAGAGCGATGCTCACCTCCTGGTCCTCATGGCTTTGCTTAGTTCTTTACCCCATTGTGTCAGGGCCAGTCCATGTGACCTAGAGAACATGGCGGATGTAAGGGTGTGACTTTTGAGACTCAGTCATAAAAGACATTGCCACTTCTGCCTCGCTGTCTTGGATCACTTGCTCCAGGGGGGAAACCAGCTGCCATGTCATAAGGGTACTCAGTGAGCTCTATAGAAGGTCATCACGTCGTAAGGAAGCGGGCATTCCTGCCAATGCCATGTGAGTGAGCCATCTTAGAGATCTAGAACAAACCTTCAGATAACCGCAGCCCCTGGTAACGTCTTGACTGTGAGATCACAAGACATCCTGAGCAAGAACCATGCAGCGAAGCCTCTCAGATTCCTGTCCCACTATGTGGGATAATAAATGCTTATTGCTCTTTTAAGCCACCCATGCTCTGATGCAATAGACAACAATTTAAGCAAAAGCCTTTGTAAAGAACTAATTTAAAGGTTATTGTTAACATAGACTTGTGATAAATACTAGCATACCCTTTTAATGTCTTTAACAAAATACTTTTGAAGTTATGTTCTCAAAGTAACCTCCATGGAACCCTAGCCCTGTATGGTTCATGTAAAAGAGGTTTCATGCTTATGTACTATTGGGAAATGCTGCACATTAGACCTCCTTCTTGGAGATCCACATATTCATAAACATGAAAGAATCTGAGAAGCCCCAAGTAAAGGATTTTTTATTAGCCTGATGTTTTCCAAATTTGTATCACTAAAGAATTTCTTTATCACATATCACCTGGTAAAAATACTGTGGAGTGCCCTGTAAGAAACACTATTCCACAGTGCTGATTTTCATAGAAACCTATCAGAATCACCTGGAAAGCTCTTAAACACATATTGCTGGGCCCCACCTCCAGAATTTCTAATTTAGGAGATTTGAGGTAGGGCCTGGGAATTTGCATTTCTAATAAGGTCTCTGGTCATGGAGATGCAGCTGGTGTGTGTGTGTGTGTGTGTGTGTGTGTGTGTGTGTGTGTGTATTGTAGTTTGAGACTGACTATTTAATATAGTTCCCGGTTCTTTGGTAAAAGCTTTAAAGAATGGGTATGCAAATGGCCACTAAGCACTGGAGAGGGTGCTCAACATTATTAGCCATTAAAAAAATGCAAATCTAAACTGCAAGGGGATACCTCTTCACACCCATAGAATGATTATAATAAAAAAAAAAGACAGACAATAGCAAGTGTTGGGCTGGACTATGGAAAAATTAGCACCCTTAAACATTGCTGGTGGGTGTGTAAAATTGTACAGCCACTTTGCAGAGCAGTTTGTCAGCTTCTCAAAATATGAACCATAAAGTTACCATATGCCCTAGCTATTTCACTTTTAGGTATATTCTTAAGAGAAAAGAAAACCTGTACCTATCAAAAATTTGTACCTGAATGCCCTTAAGAGCATTATTCATAATAGCAAAAAATTGCTGAGCACCCAGGTGTCCATTAGCTGATGAATGAGTAAACAAAATATGATTTATTATGTATTGGCATACTATTTGATGATGAAAATGAAGGAAGTACTGTTTCATACTACAACATGAATGAACCTTGAAAATTGTGCGAAGTGCAAGAAGTCATTCACCAAAGGCCACATACTGTATGATTCTATTTATAAGAGAAGTTCAGGATATACAAATCCACAGAAAGAGAAGGTTGAATAGTGGTTACCAAAGGGTGTGGGCAGGCTGGATGGGGAGTGACTGCTAATAGGTATGGGGTGTGTTTTAGGAGTGATTAAAACGTCCTGGAATTATATAGCAGTGATGGTTGGACAACTCTTTGAATATATTAAAAACCACTGAATGAGAGAAAACCACTTTAAATGGGAGAATTTTTTGATTGTAAACAAACGTACAAAGACTGTACGTTGTGTCTTACATTTTATTTTCCGAACTTCTGAAATATGTCAGAAGAAATTTAGCATTTGATAGTCTTTGGAATTTTAGGTTTTAGGGCCCTTTCAGGGACTCTCACATTGGGCTCCGTGTTTCTGGCAGGGCTATAGGTGGTGGTAGCTCTCAGCTGGAGAGCCCACTGGAGGCCTGGCCCTGCCCCTTTCCTGCCCACTCTGCCTTCTGCATTGAGGGCATCTTTACAACCACTCCTGGCTCCACAGAGGCTCCATCAGGGCAGGACACAGGAACCCTAGGAGGCTGAGGAGAGAGTTTCTCCTGACAGAACAGGAAAGAGAAGAGAAACCAGGACACCATAGCCTGCCTGCTTGGTCCCAGGAGCTGTCTGTTGCTGGAGTTCCAGAGGATTCCAGATGCAGATGGTTGTGGATTTTCTTCCTTTTCAAACCTCATGGGTTTCAAGATCCCTGCCTTTTACCGCTGTCTCTAGGAGAAAGGAGTTTTTGTTTCTTGATCAAAGGCTATCACTGGGACCCCCACCCCTACCCTCTAGCCTCTTTCTTTGCTGTTTTCCTTAGGTATATTCTTTCCCTGGTCCCCTTTTACATGGCCATGCACTGATGTGCAGATGAGGTGACCAAATGCTACTTCAGAGTATCTTCCTTGTGGGGGATGGGTCCCTGAACCCCAAACAGTCATCTTGGGGTGCAGGGAAAGAGCTGGGAGAGGCTGCGGAGCGCTGGGCTAGTCAGCTGCTATGAGAGGAAAGCCCATGCCAGTGGTGGGGAGGCGGCAGGCTGGCCTTTGACAGTTTGGTAGCTGGAGAGTTCACATCCAGCAGACACAAAGCTTGACTTGAAGGCAGATGTATGCCAAGTCATCAAGTTCTGAAGCAGTCTCAGGCCAGTTGGGAAGCCTGCCAGTGTCTGCCATCCTCAAGGAGCACGGAGGCCTGGCAGAGATCTCTCTGGCCTGGGTATTGAGACTCCGGCTCTTGCCAGCTTCTTCTTTCCCTGAACCTCTGCCCTCCTGTCTGAAAGCAGGGGGCGCCCTCCATCTGCCTTGCGGAGGTGATGACATGAAGTTAGGGCCTTTGGAAGCCTGCTGATTGTAGTCCTGTAGTTGCTGCAAGGCCTTACCTCTGTCAACTTTCCTCCCCTCTTCCTGCTGCCCCTGGTGTCTCCACATGAGCCCTGCTAAGGCTGTGCTCTCTGTTTTCTATCTCAGATGGTCCCCTTTCCCTTCTCAGACTTGCTCTCTTCAATATTTGATGTCTCTTAAGGTTTCTAAAGTTAAATGAGGGATTACTTAAGGTTCAGAGTAGGAGAGCTCTCAATTAAGTAACTGCTGATCATCCATTCTGTGCTAAGCACTGTGCTAGCTCCTGTTGGAGATGCGATGTTAAATATGCCACCCTCTTCTCCATACGGAAGTGTCTGTGGGGTTAGTGCACACCCATCAGTTGCTATTCTGCCTTTTTACATCAGTTGCCCATCTCACGGAGCACAGACTTTGGTCTTGGGCTATTTCAAACTCTGGGGATTTGGAGTCTGGGTCAGCCTGGCATCAGAAATGGTAAGATAGGTATTGGAAACCTCACTTTTCTGCATTCTTCCTACCTATGTTCTCCAAGTCCCCAGTCTTCTAGAATAAGCCGTTTGTTCTTTCCTTCGGTGCCCTCCTCCCACCCACCAGCCTGCATCCTCGTCACCCCAGTAGTACAGGTGATTTAATGGCTCATTGGTTAGCTTCTTGCCTTCATTTCCTCCACAATTTCAGTCTGTTGACCATCATATCCCCTCAATGCCCTTTCTGCAGCAAGGCATGACCCTGAGTGGCAACCCAGAATGGATGCCCATTTCCTGTTGCCTCAGGTCTGACCTCTTCTGAAGGTCTGAAGCCTTTCTCAGTTGGTGGTGTTTTCTCCACCCTGCCCCTGACTCTGTAGCCACCAGCTCAGCTCAGTTCTCATACACTTGCTTCCTTTCTCACTTTCACATCCCTGCTCAGGATCTGCCCTCACCTGGAATCCCTTCTGTCATCTCTCCTTCCTTTTCCTGGGCCTTCTTTGTCCCTTTCAAATCTTTTCATCACAACATCAGCTGGTTCTTCTGCACTGAGGACCATGTTTGAATTGGAACGGACCTCAAAGATCCTTGACTCCTGCTTATCTCTAGAGGCCCCAACAGAGGAAGTAGCCTGCTTGTGAGTATATACCAGGTGATTCCTGGACCAGGCCCCCCAGCCCCAGGCCAGCACTCCTTTTGTCACATGCTGCCTGAAGCCATAGAGGAAGTGTTCTCATCCACAGCTAGCCAGGATGCAGCAGAAGTAAGCAGCCACATATGTGGAGGATTTCTTATTCATTGCCTTTGCCATGCAATTAGTGCCTTCTTGTAGCCTGATCTCATTCTTACTGCGTTCCACACATTGAGCCCTTTTATGTAGAATATATCATTGCCTTGTTCACTAATTACTTTATGTAAAGAAGTCAAAACTGTCTTAAATATCTTTTTAGCCCAAAGCATCTCCTGTAGTTCCAGGCATGGAATAGAACTCACTGTCTACTTATTGTTTTGCTGGGTTTCAAGGACAGTTCCAGGAAAAGCTCATATTTAAACTATTAGCTGTGATGGGGACCTACTTACCCACACCTGTGTTAGCTCTGCAGCTTCTCAGAACCACCTGTTTAGAATTAGGTAACCCCCCCCCCCCATCTCCCCTCTCTTCTCATAACACTCTATTAGCACCTTGATTGCTGCTAAGATCATGTAGATAATTACGAATAAATCCCTGCTTCTTTCTGGATTCTGAGTTTCCAGAGACAATAAGAAGTCTTTCTCTGGGTGGCCTGTAGGATTCTTTGGCCACACAATTTCTTGCCCATGGCTGTGCTCCATACACAGTTGTTGAATTGAATGTTGTGAATAATGACACAGTCAACACCATCTTATCCACATGTGGTCTATCTGCACAGCCCAGGGCCTCTTTCCACACTGTGGCCAAACCCCAGGCTGGGATGAAGGCCAGGTTGGGAGGGTTTGGGATGGTTTCCAGATGGGCAGGATAGTCATATGTCTCTGAGTGTGTCTCTAACTGCCTCTCTAAGTCAAATATACAATAAATTACTTTGTTTTTATCCATTGTGGTTAGTTGGCTAGATCTCTTCTTCCTTTATCAGCTCAGATAATGAAGAGATGACATTTTTATTGTTTACTCTGTGGCACAGAGAATAAAGCAAGTTCCCAGGTAACAGGACACAGGCATCATTTTCCAAGCACCTCAACCAATATGGTCTGGGAAGGAAAGGTATGTCTAGGGGAAACAGAAAGGAAATGCTAGACTGAAAGAGGAGTTGTTCGTTCTTCATTGATTCTAATTCTGAGATGGGAAATGTGACCTCATTTTGTGAATAAAGAAATGGAGGTCCAGAGAAGGAAAGCCAGCCCAAAGTCACTGGTGGTGAAGGTGTGGGGTTACCACTAGAAGCAGGAGCAAGGACTTGTGAGCCATTAACATGGTTGCCTGCTTTGGTTTTCTTAACCCCACTGCTCCATCACCCGGTTAGGAGAAAGATCACATGACTGGATTGTCAAGCCATGTTTTGAGGGTATTAAGAAAAGGGCAGAATGGGGCACATGGGTGACTCAGTCAGTTAAGCATCCAACTCTTGATTTTGGCAAAAGTCATGAGCTCATAGTTTGTGAGTTTGAGCCCCACATTGGGCTCTGCGCTGGCAGTGAATAGCCTGCTTGGGATTCGTTTTCTCCCTCTCTCTGTCCCTTCCCTGCTTCTATCTCTGTCTCTCAAAATAAACAAACATTTAAAAAAAATAAAAAAAAATAAAAGGACAGACGTGAATGGGATTAGGACAGGAATGCAGGGGATGACTGAGGAACTAGAGAGAGAAGGGGGGGAAGGGCTGAAGAGAGAGGGGCCAGCTGTATTTGCTTTTAACTCAGTCTACTTCCCCTCTTTGGAAAGAGGAATAAATAAGGGAATAAGAGAAGGCCACAGTCGTGTCACAAATCATCAGGGATAGGGAGGTGTAGATATAACAGGTCACCTCCAGGCTGCTTCCAGATTCACTTATCTCTTTCCCTGATAATGATATTGCCTCAATTTTAGAACTTTTTGAAAACTTCTGGGGAGTGAACTGTCCCAAGCAGAAGGATGGAGGAGGGGAGTTGCCTTTGGGGTCCCAACATACTTGCTGGAGGAGCTACAGAAAAGTGGAGCCCCATGGGGCTGAGTATGTGTCTTCTGGTAGGGAAGGGAGTGGATAATAATCATTACATGTCCCCAGCTCCCTAGGTCCCTAATTAAGTAGATCCATAGTCCTAAATAAGTAATAAAATGAGAGGGGGAAATTGTAAATTCCTGAACTAGGATTTTATAATTGAATAACTTAAGAACCAGATCTCAGAGCTATGGCTTTCCAGCAATTCACACAAGATTTGTGTTTTTATAGTTTACTATTCTCTTAATTTGTATTTGTAGAAATATAGGGTCCAGATAAAAGATAGTGGTAATACATGTGTTCTATTAACTTCACTCCCAATGTAGTGGATGTGCTAATTCAAGGGTCCTGCTGTATAAGTGATGCTTACCATCTGGAATGCCCTTAGAGGAGGGTGTTGGGACAGTGTGGGGCTCTGGGAACTGGAGCACCTTTCTGACAGGTGTAAGTGCTTAGAAAATCATAAACCTTCTGATAAATTCAGGAAGCACAAAGATAATAGATGGTCCTTCCTGCAGGATTCAGAATATCTTAGAAAATTAGACTTCGGGCCCAACCATTACAGTAAGGTGATAGGGCTATGAGAAAGGCAAGTCCAAGGTGCTCAGGGAGTGTGAAGGATGAAGCCGCTAGCTCTTGAAGGAGGAGACAGGGAAAGAAGCCATGGGGAGGAGCTGTAGCTTGAATGCAGACTTCCTCAGAGGGGGTTCCTCAGCAGTGTGACTGGGGAATAAAGCCACAGAGAGGGAACACAGGCAAAGGTGAAGAAGCGAGAGCACACCTGCTGCATTCGAGAATGGCAGGTATATACAGTGTGCAGGTCTGGAGTGTTGGGAACATGAGAGAGGATGCTCCCAGATGTAGCTGGGCAGCCAGGTAGAAAGAGTGGGGTCTTGTGTACCTGATAACATGTGTGGGTTTTATTACGAAGGCAATAGAAGGTCATTAAAGGGTTTAAAGCAAGAGAGTGGTAAACTCCCTGGATGGGTAGACCTTCCAACCTTCAGAGGCTGGTGCATGTGTGTGGTAGTGATGATTAGGGAGAAAGGGGTCAGACTGGAGCCCTGAGGACCAGTGAGGGCTTATCCTTTCTATGTTTTATTGTCTAGAGGAAAAAATGAAGATACGAACCTGGATTGTGTCACTGAGACCAGACTGAAGGGAACAGATATAATGTTGGGATCCTTAAATTTATGTTATGAGGGAGAGGGAAAAATCAAAAATGAATCCAGGTTTGGTGGATGGAATTCCTTCCTGAGAGAGAACACACTGGATGAAGAGTTGTCTGGAGGTGTGAGGATATTTCTGTCTTTGTTGGATCAGATATGCCTTCTGGACTGCTGGGCGTGGAGCTCGGCACAGGCGTCTGTCTGTGTGGACATTGGTGGTTCATCAGTGCGTGGTTGGCAGGTGAGACCATAGCCATTGGTCAGATTGCTCCAGAGGCGGGGAGAGGCAGAGAGAAGAGTCCAGGGATAGATTCCAGGGGTAAATATGGGGGACCTAAAAGGGGGCCTGAGGTGCAGCAGGAAGGAAAGGGGAGGCAGAATAGTGGAGGCCACTGGCAGGGAAATGAAAGAAGAGTTTCTAGAAGAAAGGAATTGTTAACAGGGTCAAATGTAAGCAAAGAATCCACTGCTTACATTTGTCTGAGAAACCTTGACCTTTTTATTCTCCCTTGCTAGAAATAAGAGCTTTTTTTTTTTTTTTTGATGGCAGACAGTGATGTACAGGGGTCCTATCTCTATGGGATGGAATTGTTATTGCTTGAGGTGTTCGATTCCATATATAAAGTCCATTCTAGTTCTAGACTCTTGTCAAAGAGCCGAGAACTCTTGCAGTTTGCAGTGAGAGGCGAGGGAGCTGGGTGTGAAGGATGAGCACCTCAGTTTTAGCAAGGCTGTCTGAGCTCCTTGGAAGGCAAGCTTTATTTCTATGTAAATAGAAAGTATTATTATTATTATTTTCTTACACTGTATCAGTGCCAAATACTGGAGTCCTTAATACTGCATTTATTTCTCTGGGCTTTTGGAGGGGTGGGGAAGAATGGGACATTTAGGTTGCTAAGTGATTTTGCTTCTAAAAATAATGAAATTCCCCAGTGGCTGGCTCATGGTCCCCTTTTTTTTTTCTTTTTCTTTCTTTTTTTTTTTTTGATTAGAGTAAGTGAATGCGAAGGTCAAGCTATGGATTTATGGATTTATGGATGACAGGCTGTGTCTTGAGGTGGCCTCAGGGCAGCCTGTTAGGGAAGGACTGGAGAAACTTCCCCTCTTCAGTCCGCCTACCTGCATCCCCCTTAGGGTTCACTACTTTGGGAAATGACTGGAAAAACTGGGCCTCCCTCTGCCTGAATTGAAATGCTTTGCAAGGTAGTCAGCCCCAGTGGTTGCTATGGTGATGGTGGGTGGTTGGGGTTGGGGAGCTGGTGATGCAGCATTTGGCCCGTGTGGCTGAGGTCCCCAACACAGGCTGCTTGGAGCCAAAGCTGCTGATGCTCTCTTAACAATTCATTTGGGATTCCAGAGGGTCACTTCCTGCGGTGCTGAAATCTTCAGACAGGCCAACCAGTTCAGCCAGCTGAATCCTTCACTGTTGAATAGACATTTCACAGGCCAAATTTTGGCAGCTGTTCATGGGATTGGGAGCTCCACAGTGACCTTGATGGGAGAAGGGATATGTGGAAGAAAGTTCTGAGAAGGGCAGATGGTGAGGATTGTAGCTTCTGAGAACTGAAAATGGCCTTTAAGATCATCTAGTTCATCAGTCTCCTCAACAATATTCCTGACAGCTGGTCACCAAGCCCATGCTTGGGCTCTTCCTATGATGGAGAGCTCACTACTGGGCAATCCACACCATTCTGTTGTTGTTGGATAACTCCTAGATTCCTTTCCTTTTCTTCCTCCATGTCTTTCTGTCTTTCTTTGAAAAATCTGGCCCCTTCTAATTTGATCTACTGGCTTACATTATGCCAAGAAGAAAAGCAGTGTAAGTCTTCATCCAAATGACAACCACTTGGTGCAAACAAAACATTCATATCTTTCTCAACTATTTCTCACCTGACAGCACCGCAAGACCCCCTGTGCTAACCTCTTTCCCCAGATTTCTCCATTTTGTTCTTAAAATATGCCACCCAGAACTGAACATAGTACTCTAATAGTCTGAGTCACATAGAGTACTTTTGATGACACCATACATGTACAAACATAATCTGAGCTTATTGTCTATCCCCTTCATCACACTGTTGGCTGATATGAAGCTTGTGATTGTCACTGCTCTCTAGTTTCCTACATTTTTGTACATTCTTGCTGTTTTCATCTAAGCTGTTGACAACTATGATGAAATGGACAGAATTGGTGTTAAAAACCCAGCAACATACCTCTAGGAACCTCCTTAAAGGACATGATTACTTTAAAAACTAACATTTGCTATGTATCTGTCTGTGTGTCTAATCACTGGTCTTTTGAGATGGTTGCTACTACTGTTGTTGTTGTTGTTGTTGTTGTTGTTGTTGTTGTTATTTCTGAGGTGAAATGGAACTACCAAGAGATTAGGTAAATTGCCTAAGCTCTCATAGGCTCTAAATAGCAAACTCAGTATTTGAACGCCATCTTTTATCCAGTGATCAGTATAATTTGAAGAAGACTTTTCAAATGTCAGCAACTCTGATCCAGTGGTACTCTCTACCATTCTAAAAGTGTAAGAGATCTTGTCAAGAGCTGGTGAAACATAGGAATTTACCTGCTCTATTCTTCCAATAACTCTATTAAAAAAGAAACAAGGTTGGCTTGGATGGGGTTTGTTCCAAGCAATCTCTTGCTAATTCCAGATAATAAGAAACAGTGATAATAGTGACAGCAACAGTGCTTACATTTACTGAGCCCTCACCTGCACAAGGCACTGAGCTGAGCTTTCCCAGTCAGTGTTCGACCAGCTTGATTTCTCATTGCTCACAAACAATTTAGCAAACTATCATGGAATTCTTCTGCGGTTGACAGTGGGCTCACTGGTTATTTTTATTATTTATTATATTTATATACTCATATATTATTTATTATTATTTTATTAATATCTATAATTTTTTAAATCAAGCTATTTATTTGGGTTTCTACAATCTTTGATTTTATCCTCACTTTCTTACAACTTCTCTTTCAATTTTGGTATTGTTGTGTTTTCAGTGCTGAGTCTAAATGAGCATTAAACTTGGGAGCTAGAGACTGGATTCAAGTCTAGTTCTACTATGGCTTTTTATCTATGAGACTAATAGCAAATCACTCAACCCTCTTGGGTTTTGGTCTTCTCATTTTTTTAATGGGGACACTAATCCCCGCAAAGAGTGTTTCTAAGGATGTCGAGATGTTTTGTGGGAGAATGTTTATGTGAAAGTGCTTCTCAGGTTTTAAAGCTTCAGACATATTTGAGCCATTGCTATTATTGAAGATGGTTAGGTAGTCTTTCTTATATTATCTTTTGGCTTTTACTTTTCCCTTAACAGAATTTGTTTTACTTTTAAAAGTTGTTATATATATTCATAAGACACACAGTGGTATATGGCCAAATATTGGTCATCAGGCACAGAAAGATATACCCACCAGCCATCTCCCCACTGACTGGTGCTTAAAGTGGAAAAAATGGAGTTGCAGACTCAAGGAGGGGAAGGCTGTGTTTTTAGAATTCTTTTGTCCAGAGGAAAGCTTCTCTGCCTGCCACCCAGCAGCAGAAGTCCTCAAAGAAGCAAGCCACACTGATTCTGGAAGAAGAGTGCCAGATGCGTTGATTTTCCTGTTCTTATTTTTCCATCTACTTACCCCCCACCCCACACACTGTGTCCAGAGGATAATCTGGTGTCCCCTGAAACTTCTCCTGGTATACTGTGGGCGGGACAGTGGCACACAGAAGCAACCAGCCTTTTACCCCTGGGGCCCTGCAGCCTCGTTTTCTCACTGGGAAAACTAAGGCACAAAGACCAGGCAGGAACTTCCATGGTGGCTTGCTACCAGCAGAGCCAGGAGCTGCCCTCCTCCCTCCTCGGTCTCCGTCTCCTGGATTGTAAGCTCTAAGAGGGCAGGACCATGACCATCTTGCCATTACATCCTAGCTCCTCACCTTGTCTTGTACCTCATACACGTGGAATGAAAGCATACGGACTTGTAGGAATGAAGGAATGAATAAATGAGGGGAGAATTCATTTCCATGGGAGCTGTGGCCCCTTCGGGCCTGAGCAACATGCAGCCCTTAAGCTTTGTGAAGACAGAGACCAGAAATAAATTCACCAGAAAGTCTCCACCGATATTTATTCCTTAAGCCCTGTCAGAAAGAATGGAAATGTTCTGAGCTTGTTGGAAACATGGTCCTAGACTAGCAAGTGATTTTCGAGTGATGTAGATATGTTTGGTTATCCTGCTGCTGTCACCAGTGAAGGATGCTTCAGAAGTAAGGGATGGGCCTTCTGCTTTAGTTATGGCTCTCTCCCACAGTACCCAGGCATCTTCTTACTAGTCTCGGAGCATGGCACTGACACCACTTCCTCTGGGATGGAAAGGGTGCGGTCGGTATACCTTCATGCAGGTTTGCACTAAATACTGCTGATCCCAGGAGAGTGAATTCTCATACATTTTCATTCCACAATACCCTTGAGAGGTACTCTTAGCTCTTTGTGTCCCCGTAGTAGCCACCTCTAAAGCAAGAATACAAATAAGATGCACAAGTTCAGGCTTCCTTCGCGATCATAGCAGATCTGGACTGCGGGAAGGGACAGAGAGGGGGTACGTGTGGGTAGTGGGGGCGGGGGAGGGGTGGAGCCGCTGGCTCATTGCCTTGGGACAGCCCAGCCCCAGAGAATCTCTGTGGGCACTGGTCTTTTGAGCACATCCCTTCCCACAACAGTACCAGGTGTGTGGCCTCAGGCCATATTCTGGGGCTGGTGGGAAGAATTTGAGGATGTAAGTGGAGGTACTGTGGTCATACTGAGGTAACGAAATGCTAAAGCTTCCAGTCCTGAGGGGCTCATGTTCCTAGTTATCTGAACAGGGACCGGAATGTGTGGAGCACCGCTGCCACAGAGACGTGTAAAACCGGAGTTTGGAGGGCGAACTAGAGAACCTGCTAGTTCACGACTTTTCTCACGATTCACACAGAATTTTTAGTCCCCCACCCATTTCTTTCAAATATGTCAGAAACAGTGAGATGAGTAGGCATGCAGTTTTACACGGTGCAAGAACAGGGTGCTGGGTGAGCCCCTCCTTGGCTCTGAGAGAAGAAGCGTTGCGGGGAGCGGGTTGGTTGAGTGATGGGGAATCTGCTCAGGTTGGGGTCGCCATTCCCTGAGCTCTCCTCCCTGTGTCCCTGGTTGCTGCCTCATGAAAGCCCAGCCTGTGGGCCTTCAGCAGGGCTTTTCTGACAGCACCATCCAGGGTACCCTAATCATGAGGTTCTGAGAGGAACAAATGGCCGATGCAGAGGGGTCCATGGAGGGGACTGCTTGGAGGCTCCCCAGAGCTCCGCCTGATTTTCCCTTCTAGACTTCGTTTTCTCTGGAAAATTACACCAGCAACTCTAACCTTACTGCAGTCACCCTTTGCCATACAGCTGCCTCGATTCTTTTTGACAGCTTCAGACATTTTCATAGTCCTGCTGCCGACAGCCATGGGGAGCAGGCATGTCCTGTCAGCATGCTGAGTATCTGAAGTCAGGGATAACGGACTTCCTTTTGATCCCAGTTACCGCCCCAAGTTCAGAGCCTATGGCAGAACCTTCTCCCAGCACCTCTGCCCCTGCAGCTGTCTTCTCCTGGCCATTCCGCCAACCATTGCTGGATGAGCTTTGCTCACATTGTCCTCCTGGCCCAGAACCATCCATGGCTCCCCATTCTGAAAAGAAAAGGAAACAGAGATGGCTTAGGAGCATTTTGTGAGGAAAGGATTCACAGTACATTAGGAAAATAGAATGGCTGCTACAAGGGATAATGCTATGTGGACCTGCTATAAATGGAGTTTAAGATCCCAAACAAGATTCAGATTGTCCTGGTTTTTGATATGGGCACTACTTTTGAAGGGTCAAAAAAGAGTGGTTCCAGATTAAAACATCCAGAATAACTAGGGTTTGGCTTAAAGAAAAGGTATAGGGAAATGAGAGAAGAAATAAGGGTGTGAGTGTGGGCAAGGGGGTTCCAGGATCATATGATGCTTGTCTTTCAACACTTTGAAGAACAGTCTTAACAGCTACATTAAGAGCAATTACTTTGTATAACTCCAAGCTCAGGGATGGACTTCCTTGGAAGAATGTGACCTGCCCATCCCTGTAAGGGGTCAAACAGGCTGGAATGCTCTTCACCCAGGAGCATTATATAGAAGCATGGAGCTTGGGCTCAATGTTTTCTAAGATCATTTCCAGGTTGAGGTTGATTTAGTTACTCTGTCCTGCAACATCCATTAACTGAGTAGTTACTCTGTGCCAAGTACTTTGTCATAGACAACTTGTCATAGTTCATGTCCCCCCGGAAGTCATATGTTGAAAGCTCATCCTCAGTGATGACATTTAGAGGTGAACTTTTGGGAGGTGTATGATGAAATTTAGAGGTGGGCCTTTGGGAAGTGATTAGCTTATGGCATTAATACCCTTATAAGAGGAGGACCCAGAGAGTTCCCTCACCCATTCATCCATGTGTGAACACAGCTAGAAAGTGCCTGTCTGTGAACCAGAAAGTAGGTTCTCAGTAGATACCAGTCTGTCGGCACCTTGATCGTAGATTTCCAGCCTCTAGAACTGTGGAAAATAAATTTCTGTTGTGTTAGCCACCCAGTCTATGACATTTTCTTCTAGCATCCCCAGTGGACCAGCACATGCCTTCCTCTGTATTGTACTGGAAACATGGCACTGGCTTTGCCCTCAGAGAACTCAGCCTAGTAAGGGAGACAGATGAGAAAAATGAATCATAAGATGGAACACTAGGGGAAAGGCTGGTTTGAAAAGGCTTCTTAAAGGAAGTTCACACTGATGAGAGCTTTGAGGGGAGTGTTTTGGAGGAACAGGCTATACCTAAACAAGGTAAAGGACATGCAGAAGCACTGATACATGAGATCCTGGCACCTGTAGGAAACCATAATTAGATGATTGGGGGGGTGACCTGGGGGCAATGTGGTAAGAGGCAAAGCTAGATCATGGCATGATTCTAAAGTTCATATGGAGGTACTAAAGGATTTGACCTGAGAAGCTACATATCAGATTGGATTTTAGAAAGATCATTTTAGTAATGGTCTGGAGATAGGATTGTGAAGAAGAGGACAGGAAGTCAGAAACCAGTAGGCAGTCACCTGAAAAATGAAGAGGATATTGACAGTGGAGATGAGACAAAGCTACAGGAGTTGCTATAAGAATCTCTGGAGAGGGCTGCCTGGGTGGCTCAGTCGGTTAAGTGTCCGACTTTGGCTCAGGTCAAGATCTCATGGTTCCTGGGTTCGAGCCCTGCATCAGGCTCTGCTGAACATTTGCTCAGAGCCTGGAGCCTGCTTCAGATTCTGTGTCTCCTTCTCTCTCTGGCCCTCCTCCGCTTGCACTCTGTCTCACTCTGTGTCTCAAAAATAAATGTAAAAAAAAAAAAAAGAATCTCTGGAGAAAGAAGACACCTGAATGATAAAAAATACCAGCCATGTGAGGAGGTGAGAGAGAGTTACAAACCAAAAGACTAGCAAAGCCCTGGAATCAGAAATAAATCTAGAATGTTCAAGAAATGGAGAGGAGACCAGTATGGCTGGAGATAGTGAGGTTGATGAGGTGAAACAGGGAGAAAGGGCTTACATCATGCAGGACTTTATTTGTGGTTTGGGATGTTGCTCTAAGTGTGATGAGAAGTGAGAGCATGTTAAGCAAGTTGATCTGATTTACATTTTAATTTTTTTAATGTTTTTTTATTTATTTTTGAGAGACAGTGAGAGATAGCGCGAGCAGGGGAGGGTCAGAGAGAGAGGGAGACACAGAATCCGAAGCAGGCTCCAGTCTCTGAGCTGTCAGCACAGAGCCTGATGCGGGGCTGGAACCCACAAACTGTGAGATCATGACCTGAGCTGAAGTTGGACACTTAACTGACTAAGCCAGCCAGGCACCCCCTGATTCACATTTTAGGGAGCTCACCCTGCTATGTGAAGATTATACTGTAGTAGGTTCACGTAGATCAGAAGCTCTGCGGAGGCCTCTTAGACTGCAGTGTGGGGATGCCGAACAGGGACTGGGTAGAAAAAGAGAGAGGTCTGCCCTGGAGATAAAGGCTGAGGAGCTGTTTACATGCAAACTTGTTTTCAGGGAGGCCACTTTGGGAGAATATGTAGACTGGAAAAAGAGAAGGGGAGGAGGTTGCAAGTACAAAACTATAGGAAGCCTTTTTTTAAAGAAGAGTGGAGGAAGAGGAACAGCGAGGGGAAAAACAGGAACTCAGAAGGAAAGGTAGGAATTTCAACAAGACACCAAATACTACAGAATTAGAAAATACTACAGTACGAATACCAACAATAGATACTGGATTTGGGGAACTGGAGGTCATTGATGACCTTCAGTGGAAGTCATTTCCATAGACTGGTGAGGCCAGAAGCCAGAAGGCAGAGGATTGAGGAGGTGTTTGTTGCAAGTGCATACCAGCTTCAGAAGCTGGACAGTGACATGAAGATGGTGAAGAGGGACACCTTAAACACCCAGGAAACAGCTATGTCAGCACATACAGAGTAAGGGGTTGAGGAAACATGAGAGAGAGGCTCAAAGCAAAGCGCCCCTGAGGGCACGGGATGCAGGGAGGTCATCGGATGAAGACTGGTCTGTTACGTAAGGAACCTCACCTCCGCTTAGTCCACATTGGTATTAGGAAGTTTTGCTTGTTTTAAGTAAGGATGTAATACTTACTGGAAATTTCTTTCTACATTTGTTGAATTTTAGTCATATTTGAAGTTCATCAGTCAAAATATGTCTGTAGTTCTTGATGTAAATGTAAAAATCACCATCTAGTTCAGTGGCCCTCCTGGACTGAGCCATGAAGGGTGGTTTTGTGAAACGCACGGGAGTTGCTCTCTGTGGTGCTGACATCAGGTTAGGGGGATATTCTAGTCAACGTTGTCTCTTTCTCTCTCTCTCTTTATAGTTGTGTTTTTCTGTTTATAGAAGGACCTCATTCTCACTAAAGAGAATTTCCAAGTACAGCGGAATATAAAGAAAATACAGGTACCCTATAAGTCCACCAACTAAAGATGATCACTGTTACCATTTAGGTATATTTCTTACAGTCTTTTTTCCTCTTTTACACATTTTGTATTGTTGAATTTATATTGTACATAAAATAATTTCCCTTTAAATTATACTTTTTTCTTCTTAAAACTATATGATGACTTTTTTCATGTTATTAAAAGTAATGCAGAAATAGCATTTTATTTTATTTTATTATTATTTTTTAATTTTTTTAAATGTTTTATATATTTTTGAGGGAGAGAGAGAGACAGCTTGAGCAGGGGAGGGTCAGAGAGAGAGGGAGGCACAGAATCCGAAGATAGGCTCCAGGCTCTGAGCTAGCTGTCAGCACAGAACCCAACACGGGGCTTGAACCCACAAACCGTGAGACCATGACCTGAGCCGAAGTCGGATGCTTAACTGACTGAGCCACCCAGGCGCCCCAGAAATAGCATTTTAAAGTCTGCATAATATTTTATTGAGTGTACTCTACTCAACCATTCCCCTCTTGTGAAAACACTAAGACTGTCTGTGGAAAATGGTATGGCAGTTCCTCAAAAAATTAAACATAGAATAAACATACTATTCAGTAATTCCACTTCTGTGTATATGCCCCAAAGGATTGAAAGCAGGAACTTGGACAGATATTTGTACACCAGTGTTTATAGTAACATTATTTACAATAGCCAAAAGTTGGAAGCATCCAGGTGTCCACTGATGGATGAATGGATCAACATTCATGTACAATGGGATATTATTCATCCCTAAAAAGGGAGGTAATCCTAACATATGCTACACTATGGATGATCCTGAAGACATTATTCTGAATGAAATAAGCCAGTCACAAAAGGGCAAATATTGTGATTCCACTTATATGAGTTACCTAGAGTAGTTACAGTCCCAGAGACAGAAAGTAGACTGGTGCTTTACAGGGACCCGGGGAAGGAGGAAACAGGGAGCTGGTATTTAATGGGTGCAGAGTTTCACTTTTACAAGATAAAGAGTTACAGGGATGGATGGTGATGATCGTTACACAACATTGGGAATGTACTTAATGCCACTGAATTGTACACTTAAAAATGGTTAAGATGGGAGCAGGGGGTGCCTGGGTGGCTCAGCCAGTTAAGCATCTGACTCTTGAGTCTGCTCAGGTCATGATCTCCTGGTTTGTGGGACTGAGCCCCGAGTCAGGCTCTGTGCTGACATTGAGAGCCCGCCTGAGATTCTCTCTCTCCCTCTCTCTATGCCCCTCCCCTGCTTGTGCTCTCTGTCTATCTCTCTCTCAAAATAAGAAAAATACAGTTAAGATGGTACATTTTATGTATGTTTTACCACAATGAGAAAAAACACTAAAGATTCTGACAAATGTATACAGCTGGCTAACCATTACCAAAATCAAGATAAGAATATTTCTTTCAATCTCAAAGTTCCCTCAGGCTCGTTTCTAGCCAGTCTTCTCTTCCAGTCCCTCACAACTGATAATTGCTGATCTGTTTTGTCCTTATACTTTTTGGTTTTTGCAGAATATCATATAGCTAGAATCAGATAGGATGTAGACTTTTGATTCTGGCTGCTTGCATGTAGCATAATACCTTTGGGAGCCACTTACTTTGGTGTGTAGCTCAGTAGCTCTTTTTTTTTTTTTTAATTGCTGCCTAGAAGTTTAATGAACGTATCCAGTTTGTTTATTTATCATTTAAGGGACACTCGAATTGTTCCTGGTTTGGAGAAGTTATAAGTCTACCTGTGATAAATAACTACTCATGGTTGGGTCATATAGCAAGTGTATGTTGAACTCTAAGTAGCTGATGCAAAAATTTTTTCTAAAGTGGTTGTACTATTTTGTGATTCCAGTAGCAGTACATGTGAGTTCCAGTTGCTCCACATTCTTATCAACATTTGGTACCATCAGGCTTTTTATTTAGTTTTGTTTTAGCCTTCTGATTAAGTGTTTAGTAATAACTATTGTAATTTTAATTTGCATTTCCTTAGTGATTAATAATGATACTTAATTGGTATCCACATTTCTCTTTGGTGAAGTGTCTGTTCACTTCTTCAGTTCATTAAAAGTTTCTTCTTTATTTATTTTGAAACAGAAGGGAAGAGTGCACACGTGCGTGTGTGCCCACATCACACATGTGCACAAGTGAGGGAGGGGCAGAGAGAAAGAGAGAGAGAAAGAGAGAGAAACTCTTAAGCAGGCTCTGCACTGTCAGGGACATTTGATCCCATGAACTGTGAGATAACAACCTGAGCCAAAATCAAGAGTTGGATGCTCAACCTGCCAAGCCATCCAGGCACCCCTGTTCGTGTTTTTAATTAGGCTATCTTTTTACTCAGTTGTGGGTGATTTAAAAAATTCTTAGTATCATAAAAAATGTTTCAGTGAACAACATTGTATGCAAAACTTTATCCCAATTTTGGAGTATGGACTTAAAATAATTTCCTGCACCTACTGGATCAAAAAGAGTGAACATCTTTAATGCCTATAGATACATTGTCCAATACCTTTGCAAAATAGTTGTACCCATATGCTTTCTTTCTAGTGGTGGCAATTTGACAGCAGAAGAGCCTATTGTGTTGCTTTAATTTGAATTTCTCCAACTATAATGCTGTGGAACTCTTTCATATAATCCTTAAATATTCTATGTTTCTTCTTTTGTGAATTGTATATAGCTTGCTCTTTTTGATGCTAGATTGGCACAGAAATTTGCCATGGCTGTCTCCACACAGAGTAGTTATATAGAGTATATGAAGATCAGGGCCAGGATCTGTGGTTTACAGTATTTTCATAAAATATTAACCTGGTCTCAGCCTGGTTTCTTTCATGCTCTGAGGCCGTAAGCCAATTTGCATAGCTAGCAAGGTAAAAATAACTTCAGAGCTGAAAAGAAAGATCATTGCCATTGAGTTAAACTTGGACCCTGGGTGCCAGCTCTTCTACAGGCGGCAGCAGTCCCTTGGTCTAGACTCCATTATTAATAAACACACTCCATTGTTCTTTAGAAAAAGAAAAAGGTCCTTTTTAAAATTCCTTTCTGAGAAAATAGCCATACCTCTT
Source organism: Suricata suricatta (assembly GCF_006229205.1). Lineage (NCBI taxonomy): Eukaryota > Metazoa > Chordata > Mammalia > Carnivora > Herpestidae > Suricata > Suricata suricatta. The sequence goes on along the minus strand of NC_043702.1, from coordinate 134,343,197 downwards.
AGCTCTTCTGCTGGGAGAGTAACCTCTTGATTCTTCCAACAGTTCAGCATTTTATTTATTCACAGTGAAAGTACAATTAAAACCACTTACTTTGTGCTTACAGATCTCTGTCAAATAGATTTGGGCAACAATTAAAGAGTTCCTGTATATAGGCACAGTTCTTTTTAATTATTAAAACTGCTTGTATTTTATTGTATTCCAAATGGGTGGTATGGGATGTGATATGACTCAGAAGTACTAGAATGAATTTTGGTTTAATGAATCTAAAAAGTAAAAAGCACTTTGTTTTCTCTGACAAATAACTCTAGTTCATTTGGGGGCTTTACAGACAGTTAATATTTTATAACAACTTAAGGCTACCTCTTCATCATGTACTATGATTGTAGGTTTGTCTGCTGTGCAAGTATGGGAAATTATCTGGGTATTTTTTTTAAATACCTGTCATCCAAGAAGACAGATGGTATATGTCTGTCATGTAAATCAATCTCTTCAGCATTGTAGGCAGAACTAGGAGAGTGGAACAATGAACAAATATGTTTTATCTAAAATTTATGGGTCCATGATTTTTCTGAAAGAGCCATTGATTTGAAAAGGTTTTATAAACTCAGATTCTTTCAGCTAGATATTCCTCAGACATCTAAAACAAAACAAAAAAAAAAAAGAAAGAAAGAAAAGAAAAGCCTCCTACCCCAATACATTATGAGAAGGTAGAATTTTATTATTTAGATTTTTCTTTTCCTCATATTTTGAAGTATTCCTTCAGTCAGTCCACCATCGAGTGTTAACCTCTACTCATCCACATTTGACTACTTGGCAAGAGGACTCTGACTCTCCCCAGAATCATGAACATGTATAATTTTTTAGTTTTTCCAAAGTTGAAGAGGGATCAGTGTTTCAGTATCTTAGGAATTAAGCCACATGCTTAGATGACATCAAGAAAAAAATTTGCACATTCTCTAGTTGGTGTATTGGCTCCATGCCAGGGGCATGGTTCTGAGTTTTTCCTTGTTTTTCATGTATCTTACTTAGCTCTTGTCTGGCCAGGCCACTTACATCAACTCTCAGTTTGGTTTCTTATCCAGATGGTATTATCTGGACAAAATAGGTGAGTAGGTCATTGTGAGTGACAGAAACCAAACTTGGAGTCATTTAAGCAAGGAGGGCTTTTCAAGGAAGTTGTGTCTCACCGAACCATCAAGCTGCAGAAATATCAGGAAGTAGTTGGGCCTCAGGAATTGCAGGATCAAGGTGCCAGCTCCAGAGGAATTCCTTCCTTCTTTGATTCCTCCTATCTTCAGGGTCAGCTTTATTCTTCTCTCTCACTACAGCCAGCTTTATTCTGAGAGAAAACATGAACAGTGGCAGCTTCTGAAGCCTTTTATTTTAGGGCTTCTCCTGCTTTAGGAGATCAACCAAACTCTGGTCCCAAGTCCAAATATCCCAGGGGAGGAGCTGTTCACTGGCCAGAAGTGGCATGTAAGAGCATTGCAGTTTTTAAAAAGAGCTGCAGCGGGAAAATGGATGATGGGCATTGAGGAGGGCCCTTGTTGGAGTGAGCTCTGGGTGTTGTATGGAAGTGATGAATCACAGGAATCTACCCCCAAAACCAAGAGCACACTGTATACACTGTATGTTGCCCAATTTAACAATAAATTATATTTAAAATAAAATAAAATACAAATAAACATCTATTATCTTTATAAGTAATAAAAAATAAAATGAATAAACAAACAAAAAGAATAAAAAAGCTGTAGGGGTAGAATATTGTTGCTGGAGGAAGAGGAGGTCTGGCTATTCAAACAATTGGCAGCCACTGTGTGTGGGCAGTGTTGGATTATACTGGGCTCGGTAATGTGATACTGGAGGTCACTAGGGCATCCTTCTAATGTGGCCTGCGTTAAGGGCTGGGGCCCTACATGGATAATTAGCTGGGTACTGTGTCTTAGCTGGCTTCTGCTCTATCCCAGGCTAGCCATCTCACAAATGCTTGTCTCTGGACCTAAGGGAGACCTGGTGAGAGAAAGTGTGTGGGTGGTGGATCCATAGAAATCCCGCACCGCTACTAGAAAAACAACCGAAAGAACATGTATTTATGTTAGTGAGTTCTTATAATTTGGGATTTCCCTCTCCAGCAATTCTCGGGCTTTGCCAGTTCTCTGAAGTACAGTTTTGGTAACATTCATATGATCCTGCAATCACAGGACACCATAAGGCTCTGCAGAGAGGCAGCTCTGTGGTTGTCCTAGAGAAGACATTTGTCAAATATATGTGCCTTTGGGATATATTTCTCGCTATTAGCCATTATCTTTTGTAGCTACTAAAAGCACTCCAAATTTGGAATCTAAATTTCTGGGTTTGAGTCTCAATTTGACCATGTACTATCTCAGTGATCTTGGGCTAGCCAGTTTCTCTCTCTGAGCCTTAATTCTCAAACTTACAAAATGGAGGATAATGGTACCTTTATGAGACAGGGTTATGTAAACTATGAAACAACAAGGTATTTATGTTTTTATCATTATCATCATCACCTGGACCTGAATGACATTCACAGAGTTTCTATCCATTGCTTCTCATTTCTCCTTGTGGGGCCTGAGTGAATAACCAAGGACTTTCTCATGAAAAAGGGAAGAAACCTAGGGCCATTGGTACCTTTGTTTCCATCACACTGAAGTTAAGTAAACAAAACTCTCCTTTGTACCTCATTGCGTTCTTTACATTTCGTGATTCGGGGAAACTTTTGGATTAAACCTTCCTTGGTAGATACACTGGGGTTAAGCTTCAGGTAACTACTAGAGGATGTAGTACTACTAGAGGAAGAAGGCAGAGGGCATTTTTATCAATGTTGTCATCAATGCATTTTCATCAATTTTATGACTTTTGGCTGGGGGTCACTGGCAACTTCTTCCTCTCTGCCTGAGAGGGGCTGAGTAGTGAGGCCTAGTTGTGAAACACACACATTGCCTTTAATCCAGTGATTGCTCAGCTTAAAGGAATCACTATCTGAGAGGTTCTCCATCAGCAGTAGTTCCCAACCAGGGGTGGCCCCCCAGGGGACATGTGACAATGTCTAGAGACATTTTTAGTTGTCACAGCCTGGAGGGGGTGATTGGAGGAGTGGTTGCTGTTGGCACCTAGTGGGTAGAGGTGGGGTGAGGTCAAACATCCTACAATGCATAGAACAGCTTCCCACAACAAATGTCAATATAAACTCCTCTCCTTGGTGTGATGTGGTTCAATTGTTGAACTTTCTTTTGGTGGGAAAAGAAAGGGAGAATTTTTAGGCTATGACTTTTCTATTCATCAAATGGCATATTTTGGTACCACTTCATATCCACTAAGATTCTTAGGAAATTTAATTAGGAACCCCATTTTAAATTCCAGAAAGGTGACCTTACCTTTCTTAAATACAGAACCACTTATCCCTTCTGGAAATGCCACAGACCTTCCTTTTTGGAAAGGGAAAATTTGACCCTCTTGTCCTCCTCATTCTCCCAAGAAATATTTTGACTTCTTGCTTAGAAGCTTAGAAGAAAGTTCATGTCCCACTTTGGTCATAAATCAACCTGAACACAAGCCTAAGTAAATAAATTACAGCCAACCAACCAACCATCAGAAATAGCTGCCTTGTGACAGTTTTGCAGTTAGTGGTCTCTCTTGGAGATTGTCCATTCTGAAGCGTAGCAAGAAGGGTTGCTATTTCTGGTCACAGAGGAGGGAATAGCGCCTCTCCTAGACCACTGTGTGTGCAGTTCTTGGAAAAGCACAGTAAAACTTTTCAAGGCAAACTGTTTCATCATTCTGGGAAAACACCAAGATGCCACGTGGTGCTGTTAAAGCAGCAATTCATGTGGGTCCATCTTGTCCTCCTTAGAATGTTTCCTTAGGACGAGCATGTGTATTAACTAGTCTCTACATCTGGGTTTTCCAAACTATAGGTCAACCCCATTAGAGAGTCATGACATCAATTTAATTGGTTGCAACCAGCATGAAACAAAAGATAGCAAGGAGGAATTGAAAAGGAAATATGAATAGATCATACATAAAGTATTTTATGAAGCATTATGTAATTTTACATACACATCATATATATTACATATTATGTATACATATAACACCCATACATATTACAAACATACATACATATGTTCACCCTGGCTTGTGATGTAAAATGTATTCTGTACTGTAGGCTGTGTTCAAAAAAGGTTTGAAAATCATTGCTTTATATGCTTTCACTTTTGTTCTAAGAACATGGGTGAATTGAAGCAACACAGCATATTTTCCCTTAAAGGTCTTTCCATTCCTAAGCCAGTCACTATTCAGAACAATGGATGATTTGCTTAGCATAATCTAGATTCAGTCTGTGGGCTAGAGAGGGACCTAGTCTTTCTAGCAGGCGTGGCTATAAGATATTTCTGTTATTAGGAAAGATTACTGTAGAGGAGGCATGCGGCGGCAGATGTTCCAGGAGTGGCCTATGGGAACAGAAGTTGGCATTAATTCTGGTACAGTGATCACGGTAGACAGTCATTCACAGCAACTGGGGCTGGGGCTTGGGGATAAGGTAAGAGTCCGATGGTTCAATCAGGGGACTTCTATGGAGCTCACAATAGCAGGGTGGGTAACCTGATGTTCCATTACCAAATGTAACCTGGAGCTTTTGAGCACTGCCAGGCTTGGTCCCATTTCTAACGTAGCCTATGACCTTTTCTTTATTTTACATTTTTCAAGCTCTCCAGCCTTTCTGGTCTCCATTCTTCCCTGGATCACTAAGTTCCAGCCACACCAGCCCTTGTTTGAATTTCTCAAGTATGACAATCTCCTTTCTGTCTCTGTCCCTTTTACACATGCTTTTCCTACATCTGGGATGCTCTTCCCACATTGTTTCCTCTGGCCTACTCATACTTCACCATCAAATTCATATGTCATTTCTGTAGGGAATTCTTCCTTTCCTGAGCTTCCACTCACTAAAATTGTGATCTATTGTCTGTCTTTTTCATTAAGTTTCATGAGCACAGCCACTGTGGCTATCTTGTTCTCCATTGTAAAGCCACTGCTTACTGCATAGCATACATTCAGTAATTATCAGATGACCATAGATGGGTTCTGGGTTCTGGGACTGGGCTAAGTCTGAATAGGATCAAAGAGCCCTAGCATAGCTTCTGGGGAGAAACAGGGGGCAGCTTGTAGAGACTACTATATAGGTTCTGTTACCTGTTTTCCGTTTACCAGCCTCATTCTCTTCTCTCAAATGTATTTTAGTCAGGTTGAATTTTGGGGGGAGCTTGTCTCCATTGGACAATTAAACACACAGTGAACTTTTTTTGTTTTTGGTAAAATGAAGTAAAATCTTTAGAAATTGATTCCCAAATCAAATTACACTTTCAGTAATTTCTTTAAGAGAAATGGAGAGCCAAACATTGGGTGTAATTTAGTAGATTTTTGATAGGTCATCATTACTTGTCCATGTGGTTAAATCTCCTTCAGTGGGTATCTAATTACATAGGTGCCTGTGGGCTCATTCACAGCTCTAGATGAGTCCATCCAGTCTGCCCCAGTGAGGATGTATTAATACTCATTTATCCCTGAGTCAAGGGTACTTCTTGGGCACCACTGTTGCATATTGTTAGAGAAGGGACCATAGTAGATGGAAATGTATAAGGTATTTCCTGCCATCAAGGAGATGGCTTTGACTGAGTTATGAGGATCCAACTAATTATCATTACCAATCATACTTTAGTTCTAAGACATAAGAACAGTATGAAATCAGGTGTTAAATGCTGAACAGCTTTCAAGATGTTCAGAGAAAGGGGAGATTGCATGGGCTGGAGAAGTGTAGCACCCTCTAGACAGGTTTTGTGTCAGAGTCTTAGAGCCAGGAGGGATCTGAGAGTTCCCTTTATCTGATTCATTTGTTTTAGAGATGAAAAACAAGTAAAATCCCAGATATGTTCTTTCTCATCTTCCTCCACGACACTTATTTATTAAGTACTTTCTATGAGTCAGACTTAGTAAACACCATTATTGTTTTAGTTACCCCATGTTCAACTTCCCCAGAGGCCTCCAGTCTTCTTTCTGGGAGAATCTTTTATTGTGTGTGCTGTTGGTGGGTGTCTTGCCCACTTTGAAAGTGGTAGAAGACTGTCCCAGTGCTGCCAGATCGGGCATAAGGGGACATGTAACTTAAGCTCAACCACATGCTTTCCCCATGATTTTTAAGCTGTTGATGCTATGATATTGGTACAATTGGTGATGATATGTCTAGCAATATCCACAGTAGCCTAAGAATCAGATTTCTTGGAATCTCTGACCTTTGCCAAGCGTGCAAGCTTTATATTCCTGTTGTAACAAATTGCCACAAACTTGGCGGCCTAAAGCAGATGTATTCTCTTACAGTTCTGGAGGTCAGAACTCTAATAACAGTTTACTTGGGCTGCATCAGGTTGTCAGTGGGGCTTCCCTGTCACCTGGGGCTTTAGGAAGGAAGACATTTCTTTGCCTTTGCTATCTTCTAGAGCTAGGTTCCTTGCATGCTTCCTCCATCTTCAAAGCCAGCAGCGGAGCACGACGCTTCAGTCATCACATTTCAGCCTTCTTTCTAACCGGATCTTCCTGTGTTTCTCTCTTAAAAGGGCACTTGTGATTGCATTTAGGGTTTATGCAGATAATCCAGAAAAATCTTCCCTTGTCAAGATTTTTAATCACGCCCACAAAGTCACTTTTGCCATATTGGGTAACAGTCACAGGTTGCAGGGTTTAGGATATGGATATCTTTGAATCTGTTATTCAGCCTACCACACTAAGATTTCTGCCTCCTGTTTTTCCAGCCCGGTCTTCTAATATCGCTTCACTTCTGTGAGCTCCTGATATCTTTTAAAGTCAGCGCTATGTGAAGAAGTTTATAAGCATCTTATCTTTTTTAATCCTTACATCAACCCTCTTAGGAAAATATTGTCCCCATTTTACAGATAAGAACACTATAGCTCAGAGAGGCAGTTGCATAAAGCCAGACAGCTGTGTGAGGGAACTTGCGTTTGAGACCAGTCAGTATGACTGGAGAGCATGTGCTTTACCACTTCCTCATAATCCTAGTTCAACTCTCTTTTGACTGTAGATCGTTTCCAAAGAGGAGGTAGGATGCCATCTGGCTCTGAAGTCTGGATCATATTATTTAGGCAGGGAGAGAAGACAAGGGAGTGGGCATTCCAGGCAAGAAGGAGGTGGGAGAATAAGAGGTGAATCCAAGAGATGTGTTAAAGGAAGGATATGTTAGACTTTGGTGCCTCATTGGAGGTAAAATAGTAGAGAAGAAGAAGGAAACGATCACCTCTGAAATGCTTCCAAGTGGACACAACAACTCATTTTGGTGGATTACCCATGGAAATGATATTCTGGCTCAAACTGTGTTGGAAATCCAACTCAAATTTAATCCCTCCCTGTCTCCTCTTGGTTTCCTATACTGTGGGCTGGTTAAGCACCTAATACCCTTTGCCAGTATTAATGAGCCTTTTTGGCACAGATGCTAATGAATAACTTGTTAATGAACTTCTCCTTTGGGATTTATATGGGCAGAAGCAAAGAGGTAATTTTGGGAGCGCAGGAGGAACTCCTGGGCCTAAGGGTAGGAGACCCCTGGTTTGTGTATCTTTTTCAAAAGAGAACTTACACTCTTATTTAAGACTAGGGCATCCACTGGGAGGGAAGCTATTTACCTGGTCATCCCTTGAATAGAGTTGCCAGGTTTAGCAAATAAAAATACAGGATGCCCAGTTAAATTTGAATTGCAGATAAGCCACAGATAATTTTTAGTGTAATATTTGCATAATGCTTCGGGGAATTTTTAGCTGTGGAAGTGTGAAAAGAGACTGTTAGACCTGGGTTGACAAGGAGGCTAAGATAGAACCCAAGGTCAAAGGGAATGCAGGGTGGGAGAATTCTTTGGGTAATTGACTTGGGGAGACACCATTCGGTTGTGATTGCTCAGAGCATCCCTTCCATATTCTGCCACGGCAGTGATGGTCACAACACACCCCCAGGATCATATCAGGCTCTAGACTCTTCTTACCTGCTGACAGCTAAGAGCAAAATCATTAGAGGTAGGTCTGGACCATGACATCCACCAGGAAACAGTTTTTGAACATTTATAGTATGTAGAACCCTGCATCTATACTGGTGGTGGTCAGAGGTTTGTGTCTGTCCTCTGCTTTGGGGCTAGAGTAGTCATTAAGCACCCCCCTGTGTACAGAGCTCCCCACCCAGCCCTGTGCTCATAGTGACAAAAGAAATGGAAAGCGGAGCCCGTTTCTGAAGAGTTCTCACATATGCCGCATGGGATGGCACAGAGCTTAGGCTTTTATTAACTCAGAATTAGAGTTGCACAGTGGCCTCACTCTGATTCTGTGGCACATCTGCCTCTTCATGTGTGTGTATGTAGATATTGTAGCCGTTGTCACTTCAGGTGCAAGGAGCCTCTGACCTCGTCCAGAGAGCTGTCGGTGACAAGTCTGTGGGAGTCAGTGATTCGTGGTTTGGGGATAAAGGGAACTGAGCTCCCTGGCTTGTTAGGAGACTAAATGTTGTGACCTTGGTATTTTTAGCAACGCACTGGACTGAAGAACTGTGGAGCTGTGCAGTTCTCAGGAGATGTTGCATGGCATAATGGCAGAGTGGGGAAAGGCTTGGCTTTTATATCAGAAGAGAAAGGACTTTAATTCCTAGTCTTGCCATTTATTAGCAATTTAATTTTTTTCTAATCCCTGATCTCTTCTTCTATGAAATGGAAACAGTAGTAATATCAGGATATGTTTGAGGATTTAGTGAGATAACCTGTGTGAAACGTGCTAGCAGATAGTGAGCCCTGTGTGTGTTCCTGCAGTGTTCCCGTTCTTGGAATACTTTGTAAACATCTCTGTTATGCCACTGGTGAATTAAAATTTTTTCATTTCTGTGTCTGTCCACTTCCACCAGACTGAGGACCTGGGCCTTTTCCTGCTGTGGCCTTTCCCTGAGCCCCCTGCACAGGGCCCGCTACAAAACCCCCGAGTTTGCTGAGCTGTATAGACTTCAGCACTGAGGCTTTGCCAAAGGGCAAGTCTTTACATTTTGGGTCTTCTTCCTTCCTTTCTCTCTAAATCTCTTACTGGACAGATCCTGTCCTGCAAAATCTACTTGAGAGCAGGAGTCCTAAGCTATATTGGAAGATCCTTATCAGACCCTAAAATGCTCAGGGACAGATTTCTCGTACATGCACTCCGACAGGCATGTGCTTGAGTAGCATCCTGGCCGTGCCACCTGCCTTTTTCACTGGTAAATTCTAGGGTTTCTCTAGTACTTCTTTCCTTCTGGTTTCTCCTTCAGCACATTTACTACCTTCATCAGTGCAGTTCAATCCATCAGGCATTCATTGAGCACCTTTTACCTGCCAGACCCTGGGGTAGGTGTGAGGGTAGAGATGGGGATGACAGTGTGGCCGCTTGAGGTGTTTCGGACCTTGTGGGAGAAACAGATGAGAAACCAGAGAAAACAGAGTTCCTGTAAGAGGTGGGAAGGGCAGTGATGGCAGTGGACACAGAATTTTATGCAGTCTTTTCCCTCAATTATCTTTACCCCTTAAGAATTCCATTGCACCTGCTCCTAGCAGGTGGAAAGGACCTGCTACCCTCAAACATGATGTGAACACTAGGAAGCAGCCAATGGGCATGAGCTAAAGACCCAGTTGACAGCTATTCTGCACAGGATGAAGGAAAAGAAAATTCCAAGGGCTAGAGGAGCATGAGACTCAGGCAGCATAGTCCTGGCTGAAGTTTGGGGCAGCTTAGATGACTAGGGGGGGCAAGTTGGTTCATCTGAGAGCCACACTTGGTGAAAAGAGCATGGAGGTCTCTCATGGCTCACTACGCAAGGCTCTGGCAACAGGCACCATATTTTTGCCTCTCTCTTTCAAATTAGCTTCACTGTCGTTTTCTTTCCCACATGAGAATTCTTATTTCTCTGACATTTGCTTCTCCACAAGCTCTTACTTCTTATTTCCTTCCCGTTTTCATGTCCACATTTTCATTCACCATTCACTTCCCTATTCTCTTATCCTCCCTTACCTCTACCATTTTTCTTTCTCTCTATACTTGTGCCTTCTTGGTTTTTAATTTTGTGTTTTGGACACTACCTCCATGTTCTGAAATACACCTCCTTCAGCTCAGGGTTGAGGAGGAAATCTTCTTTTTCAGTAGCTCTTTCTTATGATACGAAAGAGCATCTCATGTGTATCTGGGTATCCTAGGAAACAGAACTCTGGTTTCCAAACAGGGCAGATTCTCCCCCACCACATTTGTAAGACAGAGCAAACCACAAGGAGAGCCGCCTCCCATGTGCACCACACCTCAGAAGACTCAGAGTACAGTGCTTCTTCCTCTGTTCGCAGATTCACCAGAAAAATGACCCCATTTTCCTGGGGTTCTGGTTCTCTATCACTATACTTAGCCTTGAGGTTTCTTTTTCTCCTCTTTCCTTTATTTGCTTCTTGGTCTGTTTTATTTTTCAGTCCTATTTTCCACATTCCTCCTGCTCTCTTTTCTCTTCATATTTTCCCTACTTACTAGAAATGATGTCAATTTCCTCCCTAATTTCTCTCTTTGGCATTGGCAGATAAGGTCAAAAGAAGCATCAGAGATGTTGCTCTTCTACGTCCCTTTTTTTCAGAGGGCAGTATGGAAGTTTGGGTCAGGAGAGGTAGAGAAGACCTGGAAAGCTTGCCTAACTCCTGAGATCTCTAATGAGAGTGGAGTTTCTTTCTCATTCTTATTTAGAGGTTGGGTTAACGTAGAATTATAGAGTCTTTAAAAAAAAGGTTTTTTTTACGTTTATTTATTATTGAGAGACAGAGAGAGATGGGGGAGGGGCAGAGAGAGAGAGGGAGACACAGAATCTGAAGCAGGCTCCAGGCCCTGAGCTGTCAGCACAGAGCCTGATGTGGGGCCCAAACCCACGAACCATGAGATCATGACCTGAACTGAAGCCAGACGCTCAATCGACTGAGCCACCCAGGCACCCTGATAGTCTTAAAATTTAGAGAAATCTCTACTGATTTTTAGATAACCTTCAACCAATGTTGGAATGCTTTAACTTCCCAATAGAAAGTTCTACAGTTTGTGTTTGAGTATATTGAATGTTGGGAAGTGTCCTACCATGTGAAACAGTCCTCTTTGTTCTTGGGCAGCACTGCTTGTTTCACAGTTATTGCTCGTGATTCTAAAGTCCCGGATCTGTCTCATTCATACCTATCGATCCTATATCTGCTTTCTAGAGGTATACAGTGTAAACCTTTCATTCAAGTTAGATTTCAAGTATTGAAGGAAATATTTCATCTAAGATAATTAAATGACATAAACTATTCAAGAGTCTCTAATGATTAGTTTATGTCATTTAATTATTGAATACTGAACACAAACTGAGGGCTGAAGGGAGAGGGGGAAGAGGGAGGGGGTAATGGTCATGGAGGGGGGCACTTGTGGGGAAGAGCACCGGGTGTTATATGGAAACCAACTTGACAATAAACTATAAATTAAAAAAAATGACAAACTATTTCTGCCACCCTTTGACTATATAGAAAACTCAGTTTTATGAATGACTCATTCACCTGTGGCTTCAGCTAGCTGAAATTGTCCTGGAGAGGTTGTGAGGGACGACAGGTACTATTCTACAGAAGGAAGACTAAAATTAGACAAAGTTGCAAAAACAGTATTATTAGTATTTATGTTGGACATGATATCTAGTTTGCACATTATAGATATAAAACACTTGTAGTTTTCATTATTGTGTCATTTTATTTTATAGTGAGGTCATGGTACTCCCCCCATCTTATAAATGAGGGCAAGTGTGTAACTTGCTTCCAGTCACTCAGTCTTCAAGTGCGTGAGTCAGGACTTACGCCCAGCTCTGTGGGGCTCATGATCTTCTGCTGCATCTTTCATTAGTACTTAAGTATCATTGACCCTCCATAGTACCAGCAATGTCATGGAATTATATGAAATAAATTGTCTTCTCAAGACAAGGTACTTGATGTATACAGTGTAATAGCATTTTATTGATTTTGGGAGTTTATGTGTGTCTGTGTTTGGATATGGCTGTGGAGATGGAAAAATGGAAGCAAAGAAACCAAATCCAAGTTACACAATGATTTGGAGCAATTATAAAAATACTGTATGAGGACGAGTTAGATTGTTTCCTAGGTATAAGCATCAGTGTGATCGATTTGTTTGGTAAAAACTCTTGTTTGCCAAGGTGAAGAAGAGTAAGTTATTTCTTTACTGCAGCTGATCCAGAGAAATTCTCTGCAGTAGTTAGGAGACAGGGGGAACCTATTACTTCTGATATAAAAAACCCAGGGGTCTCGGTAGGTTGGAAAGGGAGAAAGGAGGTTGGTGAGGAATAGAGAGGAGAGTAGGGGACAAAGTTTGGAGGCAGGAATGGGATGGATGCTAGGGACCTTGTAGTTTACTCATGATTTGGAACTAGGATTCTGATGTGATTATAAGTTTTCCTTCTTTGCAAAGTAAAACCCAGATGTGACTAAATATAATTTCAGTCGGAACCACTGATGATTCACCCAAGCTCAGGTGCACCCACACGCAGCTGGCAGCAGCTCTGTGTACTTTCCAGGCTGATCCTTCTGCAACCCAGCTTCCCCCAGGGAGCAGGAGGAGAAAGCCAGACTGTGATAACCTTGACCTTCTTTGTCTCCATCTGCAGCATCCTGGCTACGGCAGGAACCCATTTCAACACACATGTGGACCTGAGGACCCTCCGGGCTGTGCGTGTCCTGAGGCCCCTGAAGCTCGTGTCAGGGATACCGAGTGAGCGCTTGCCTGTCTTCTTTCTCCTCTGTTAATAGCTTTACTAATGTGTCCCCAACTGGATCTGGGG
>NC_043702.1:134299507-134330182 GCF_006229205.1 Suricata suricatta | reverse complement strand
ATTATAGGCCATCTTATACAGGATGACTTATTTAGTCATTTCTACAGGACATTAGATTATTTTCATTTTCCCCCACTAGAAATAGTACAACATACATCTTTTTTCTTAAATCTTATTCCAATTATTATTTGAATTATTATTTTCTTAGGCTAGAATCTTAGAAGTCTAATTTCTGGTCAGAGTATATGATATTTTATGAATAGTGATTGTACTAATTGTCCTACAACAATGGATGGAAAGCCAGGTTTCAGATAAGATTTAGAGCCTAGCAAGCCTAGCAAGGCCAGGCTACATTTCCTTTGGGAAAGAAGCATGTTCTAATAAGAGATAAGCATAAAGCAACATGGGTGAAACAAATGAGGGAGGAGTAATAGCCATGTAAATGATCAGGGAATGGTGAGAAGGAGCATTGAATTGATTCCGGGGGAAGCAGAGATGGCAGTCTTTGGCTTGACTTGTTCTGGTTGTCCCATTGCAAATTGTCTTCATCATCTTAGGACCAGTGGTTCTTTTCCCTCAAAGACTTGCCCCTCTCCTCCTAGAAGAGAGTAAAAGGAACTTGCTATATCAAATGGTGCTCAAGGAGGCTCCATTTGTCATTCTCTTTCATTCCTTCTAGGCCTACAGATTGTGCTGAAGTCCATCATGAAGGCCATGGTGCCTCTTCTGCAAATTGGCCTTCTGCTCTTCTTTGCCATTTTGATGTTCGCCATCATTGGCTTGGAGTTCTACAGTGGGAAGTTGCACCGAGCATGTTTCACGAACAATTCAGGTAGGATCATCATTTCCTGCATTTTCCTTCTTTCCTTCCTCTCCCCTCTGGTCTTTGGAGTAATTTTAGGCCATTGGGGGACTGATTGGAAAAGTATATTCTATCCCAGCCCTGGAATTAGAATCACAAACTTTCTAGTCAGCAGCTGCTTGAAGCACAGGCTGCCTAGACTAAAGATCCCCATGGGACACTGATAGTTTTCAGTCAAAGAATTTCAAACAGGGGGTTTCAGCTCCTGCATCCCATGGTAGAAAGCTATCAGAATGCATGTTGAAAACCACCTGTCTGAAGAAATACCCTTTGTACAATAGCCTCTTTGGCCCACAGGCCAGGGGGACCTTGGAGTCCAGAGTCAGGCTTGTGTCTCTCTAGATCTGTGGAGACATTTTCCCCCTGTGATCCATCTCATGACCTTCCTCCTTCTCTTCTGTGACCCACACAGAGTGTGGAAGAGCTGAGGGAACTCTGAGCTTGACTTGCCAGGGGTGCTTGTGAAATTTGCAGGGTTTGCAGACCCTAAATTCTTATCTCTTTGTATCTTATTTATTTTTTTCAAGTCCAGTTGAAAACCCTAGCAGGAAAGGGGGTTCAGGGAGAGGTTGAAGCAGCCCAATTTAGTATCATGGGTTTGTGTGTGTGTGTGTGTGTGTGTGTGTGTGTGTGTGTGTTTATTTATTTTTTTTTATTTTTTTATTTTTTTGATCTTCAAAGGACACCTTCTACCTTGGGATTTTTGTTTTGTTTTGTTTTTTCTGATTCAAGACCAGGACTTTAGGCCAGAAAAACAAGGAGTTGAGACCCACTGAAGGGACTTAGTTTATAATTTTCCCCAAGAAACCTGAGAAGAACTCAGGGTCTATGCTACAGTCTGAAGTTGGAAAATCAGTGAGATTCTGCCTTCACTTCAGACTGTTCTATATGATCCAGTCTGTCAATGTCTGTGGGTACTCAGGCAAGGGTAGAGGATGTGGCCTGCAGAAAGTGAAGATCATGTGGCCTCAGAGAAGGCTGGGAAGCACTGGGATGAATACACAGTACGTGAGCTGTGAGGTGTAGAGAGGCCAGAGGCGGGAGGAGCCTGAGACAAAGAAGGACATTTCTGTGGGAAATAGAATTGAGTGTTTGTGGCTTCCTGGGGGTCATTTCCAGGTCATGCTAAAATACCATGTGGTTTATTCCCTACCCTCCAAATGTGTCTGCAGGTATTCTAGAAGGATTTGACCCTCCTCACCCATGTGGTGTGCAGGGCTGCCCAGCTGGTTATGAATGCAAGGACTGGATTGGCCCCAACGATGGGATCACCCAGTTTGATAACATCCTTTTTGCTGTGCTGACTGTCTTCCAGTGCATCACCATGGAAGGGTGGACCACCGTGCTGTACAATGTGAGTAGAGCTGGCAGGGGGCTGGAATGAGGGGTCTGGCATTGTCTGGGCTTGTTAGTCCAGGGAAAGGGGAGGCTGGGGATATGTCTGTGTATGTGTCAGTTTGTGTATGTGTGGGCGGGGGAGGGGGGTGGGGTGGGTAGACTCAACTGAGAAGTCATAGCACTTCATATCCTCTTGTCTGGCTTCTTGCTGAGTGCAAGTGTACAGCTTCTCAACAGAGTTAGGAAGCTACATCCCATTGGATGGTCGAACAATAATAGATCAACTTAGTAGTTGTTTTACTACAAGTAGAGTATGTGTTACTACAGGTTCATCATGGTGGTGGGGTTCAGTGAGGAGTCCCAAAAGGTATTGATTTCCTCGTTGTTCCCTTCAAAGAGCTTACCATCAGGTTGGAAAGATACTACGGTAGTTCTCAACCCTGGCTGCAGATTAGAATCAGCTAGGAGCTTTAAAAATTTATACCTTCTGGGCTTCACTCCAGACAAATTAAGTAGGAATAGCTATGGGTAAAGGCCTGTCATTGATTTTTTTTTTTTTTAACTTCTAGCTGATTCTAATATGCAGCTACTGTCAAGAGGTACTGCATTATATGCAGATAAGAAACATGCTTAATTTTAAGACTCACTGGGGATGCTTGTTAAAAATTCAGGTTCACAGGCCCTTTCTGTGGAGGTTTTGATCTTGTGTAGTTTTGAGTAGTTAGTGGGCTATCTTTTTTACAAGGGCTTCTGGTGATTCATATGATCAGGTATGTTTGGAAGGTTCTGAGGTGGTGCATAGGAAAAAGCTATCTAACTACCTGTCAGGGATGGCAGAGGACTCCTGCGTGGAACGAAAGTTAGACAGGGTGTCCCCTGAAGTATCTTCTGCCTACCCCCAGTCCGATTTTAACAAGTTATGAAAGGCCTGGGCAGAGTCCAAGTTCTAAAATGACAGGGGTCAGAGAGCTGTGTGCTTCGATGCAAAGGGACCCTAAGTGGGCAAAGCAAATTTGGGCAGGTTGCCTTTGTGCAGGTGCTTACAAGGTCTATACCCTCATATGCATCCATCCAGCCCACCCGGAAGTAGATACTTTGGAATGATCATGCCTCTTATCTCTACTTTCCCAGGCTGCCTTTACCCTAAAGTGCCCTCTATTTCCTTTTGATTCCATCTGTATAAAACTTACTGGGTGGGGCACAGGGTAGTTGACACAAAGCACTCTTTTGTTTTCTTGCTTTGTCTTTGCGTTTGCTTTTCTGGATCTCTGGATATAATCCACCCTGGAGAGAAAGAAAGTGCTGTTCCCAGGAGAGACACAACCAGATTGTAATGCCAGAAGAGCCTGGATTAGTGTAAGCCCTGTACAAGTGGGTTTTTAGTAAATGTCCATTACTAACCTAGATCCATTTCCATGCAGGTGAGCAATTCAGGCCTGAGCTTTGCAGAAAAGAGCCATAGGCTGTTATGCTAAAGTTCTAAAGGGCAGTGAAGAAGTCCCAAAGACCAGCTTCTGCTCAGCAAGCCTAAGGGTTATTTGTGACCTAGAAACACCTTGAGGACATTCTGAGATTCTCACCAGTGGTGGGGGGTGGCAGGAGGGAGGAAAGCGAGGGGAGAGTGATGAGTATAGTTGCTCCTTATTTAAGATGTGAAGGATGTCTTTAGGCTATGTCACTCAGATTAGCCAGGCATCTCTGGAAATTACAGCCCTGGCCCCACAGTGGCTGGTGTCATTCGTGGGGTTTTGGGAGTGATGTATTTCAATTATATGTGTAGACTCACCTAAGTGATGTGATAAATGCATTGACTTCCTGGGGGGAGAAGTGTTGCATTTGAACATAACAGGTGTGATCCATTGGTCCTTCTGAGCCAGGGCTCATATAGTGCTGAGACAAGTATGAATGAACATAGCTTAAGAATCACTCATCATTTGCATTAGATCCTTTGTTCATTCGTTCATTCAACAAGTATTAAGTATGTATCTACTATATGCCAAGCACTATGCTAGGTACTAGGGAAAAGTGGAGGGAGAAAAGGTTCTATGATGCTTGCTTTCATGGTGCTGTCTTTAAACTCCCACTTGTCTCTAGTTACCTGTATAACACAGGTACAGAGGTCACACAAGAGACAGTGATCTTGCCCTCTTCTCTAGTTTTGGTCCAGTGAGGAGGCAGGGAGGAGAAGAGGTCAAGATGCTAATCCTCTGAAGCCTTCCATTGCATGGGCTCCCAGGGCCACAGACTCACACTCCCTCTGATTTCCAGTGTGTTGCCACTGAATTTCAGTTTACTGAAGGCCTCTTGCTACCCTGTGGCTGAAACAAGGATTGAGGGAATTAGTTGAGTTGTAGGTTTCCAAAAGTAGCTTGCTGCTCATGGGGCAGAATGAACTTATGTCCACTTTGGAATGCAGTCACTTTCCAAAACATTAGATTGAGGAGCAGGGAGCCAGGAATCCACAGGGAGAGGTGATAGTCATAGGTGGATAACAATCCCTTGATTCAGAAGTTGGATGAAAAAGTCACCCATCTTTCAGCCAGTGGATCAAGGACAAAGTCTGGCCCCCTAGGAAGAAAGAGCCAGCAAAGGCTGGGCTTCAGTTGAGCAGAGAACTGGGGCGTGAAGCATGACCCAGGCAGAGCTCTGTCACAGAAGCTGGCTGCTCATCCTGGAGTTAGCGCTGTCTGCTACTGGAAGAGCACGTTCAGGGTAGTTGATTCTTCATGCTGGTGGGGAGAGGTAGAGTTACATTGTACACAGTGGACTTACATCATACACGCTTTTAATTTACCCAAATTCACCCATTCAGCTTGGAAAGGAGGTCGGTGGTGGGGGGGTGAAGGGGAGAGGAAAATTAATAGTACAGACTAATTCATTTATCATTCCTTTCAATGTTCGTATACATTGTAAGTGTGAGATGAGAGATGCCTAAGAACAATGTTGGCTAAAAATTGCAAAACATAGCCAATTCAACATTTCCCGAGTATTTGTCTTTCTTATTTTTATTTTAACTCAAGACTTAGTAATGACAAAGTTTTACATAGTTATTAACAGTGGTTGCACACACTGGAATTAACGATATATTACTAATAAACTCAACATTATAAATATAGGTAAATAGGTTTTCTGCATATAGAAAATCTCTCACTCTGCCATTATCACCACCACCACCCAATAAGATGCAGTTATAACTGTTGGTTGTCCTTCCTGCTACTCATTCTGGGAAGGCTCAATTCACCCAATTGCTGTATTTCCTCACACAGGCCACAAGGAACAGCGGGGCTCCTATTTCCCTGCCCAGCACCTTTTCTATTCAGTGGTGGCAACAAATATGTAAGATAAACTGGTGCCAGTTATGCTCAAACCAGTAGGAGAACCTTCAGATTTACACAGTACACAGAGGCTCTCTCAAGCATATGGACTTAGTTTAACCTTTTAATATACAATTTAAATGTTTCCCTCCTGTTTGTATCCCTTTTCTGCCACACAAACTCTTCCTGAATGCCTCCTGTGACCTTGTATGCTCTGCTGCTGGTTACTTTTAACTTCATTTGCATGTAGCTTTTCTCATTATAATACATTATTGTAAGGAGCTGGGAGGGTTCTCATTGTCAGGGCAACTTGGAGTCATGCTTGCTCAATTTAGTCTCTACCAAAATTTCAATTCTGCTTGGTCAAACTCCAACTGTATTCTTGGCTTCCCTCCCTCTTGTGGTAGAAAGAATGCAAAGCAGTCCACAATTCGGCTGGCTGCTTCTTCCTGTTTTGACTGTCTCTCTGAAGGTCTCCTCAACTTGCAAATCCTCCCCTATCCTTACTAGTTTAATTCATTTTATGTCTCCTAACCTGGAGAGGTGTTTTCAGTACAGTATATTTTCTCTGTGATCAATGGGGTTCATTTTTTAAATGCTACTGTGGCTCTCGTATGAACTTCCAACGCTGGTCACCTGGATTGGATGTGGCCCTGAAAACTAGTTGTGTACTGATCTGGTCTGAGTCTTATTTCTGTGCTATATTTCTGGTTTTGTTTTATCTGCTGTTTGTGTTACCAGGTCTAATATACAGATTGTGGGGGTTCCCAGTCTCTGTTGGAAGTTACTGAAATCTCTGTTCTTAAAGTCCATTATTTTTCCATCTATATTTCTGTAGCTTGAGCTATTTCTCTTCTCACTGGGCGTTGATAAACAAATGCAGGTGTGCAAATTTCTTGGAGGCATGTCCTTTCTCCTGGTATGCCAACTGTATCTGTTTTTGACTGACTAGGACACGCTGTGCTGCTGTGAAAGAAGAGATTTTTATAGACTTTACTGGCTTTTTGTAAGAAGATGGAACTTGTAGTCTGGATGCTTTCTGAGTCTTCCTCGTGTCTCAGTTCTTTGGTCTATAAGAGCCTATGGCTCTGTTTTAAGTTGCCTGCTCCCAGATGCACATAGTCAATATTTGTAAATAGTTAACAGTTATTCACTTTTTGCCTGAAGATTTTGTTCAAGTGTGTTATGGCCAATGTTAAAAAATAAAATTCAGCTGAGTAAATTTGAAGATCAAGTTGGTTTTATTCAATGATTCATGAATCAGGCAGTATCCCATCTAGCAAATAGAAAGGAGCTCCCGAGAGCTGTACAAACCGGAAGGCTTTTATAGGCAGACAGGAGCAGAAAACAGAAGTTTCTAAAAAGAGTGGATTGTTTCAGACAAGGTCACCTTACTTTACGGGAAGGATGGGACTTTATCGGGCAGATTACCTCACTAGTGCTGATCAGGTGATTCTAGATATACTGGTTAAAAGTTATATTACTGAAAGAGGCTGAAACTATAATTCGATTAAATGTTAAGCCTTGTTTCCTGATGTGGGGCTCAGCACAAGTGATTCCATTTGAGGCCCCTCCCTCCCTCCCTCCCTTCCTTGCTTCCTCCCTCCCTCCCTTCTTCCCTCCCTCCCTCCCTCCCTTCCTTCCTTCCTTCCTTCCTTCCTTCCTTCCTTCCTTCCTTCCTTCCTCCTCCTTCTCCTCTTTCTCCTCTTCTTCTTTCTTCTTCTTTAACAATTCCCCCTTTTGATCAGAATTTTGATTCAGAATTAACTGAAAGATGTGATCAAAATTTAAAGGATTAGTGCCACTTGCAACTACTGCTCTGAAGTTCTTATAGCTTTACTGATTCTCTAGATGATATTCACAGATCCTGATTGTTGTGTTTTTTTCCCCCTTTATCTCAATGTTATTTAGAGGTCAAAACTTCAGTTTTGATGTCTGTCATTTTCTTTGTTCCTTTTCTGGCATTTTCAGTCTTAGGGAGATTATTTGCTTGGTGGTTTGTGGCTGTGAACATGCATTTAAAGCTTTTGGGAGAATATAGTGTGCCCAGGAGACTACTACTATTACTAATATAAGCAGGGTAGTTCCCATTGTCTAGAATATACTTCAGAGCGATGATCCTCAAGGTCCAAACCAATAAAAATCCAGTAAATCAAAGAAATACCCTGTTGAAGGAGTCACTTTCTTAAGCCAAGTTCATTGATCTTATATAGCTGAGTTCCAGCTTTCCTAGAAGTGTTAATCTAGTTCAGCAAGTGGTGTTGTCCATAGAACAGACACCTTTTTGCTCAGCTAAGACAATCTAGGACTGCCCTATTATGAAGAAAAAC
Source organism: Suricata suricatta (assembly GCF_006229205.1). Taxonomy (NCBI): domain Eukaryota; kingdom Metazoa; phylum Chordata; class Mammalia; order Carnivora; family Herpestidae; genus Suricata; species Suricata suricatta. The sequence goes on along the minus strand of NC_043702.1, from coordinate 134,322,398 downwards.
TTTTGCCAGAGAGTCTAAGGACCTTTGTTGGGTGGTTGTTGGTTTACCAGGAGAATCTTAACTTTCAAGAGTTAAGGAGAATTTCTTGGCCAGAGCCTTGACCAGAGCCTTGCTCCTAACCAGGGAAGTAGAAAGCTGACAAAATAAGCAAATCCTGAATCATGACACACCTCCTGGTAGGTCTTTCCCAACTTGATCTTGTATATTCAGGGAAGTTGAGCAATAAAGTAGCACAGTCTAATTGTGAAAAAGTAGGGGCACAATTAGAGGCACACAGACAAAGATAAATTCTGTTGGGGCACAAACAACTCCCACTAAGGAGGCACTGTTAATGGACAGATTGGAGTTTTCAATGACAAATCTAGCTGTCTGAAAGATCACCTCTTGGCAATGGCCTAGGAGATACAGATGATGGCATTATCCTCCCAGACTAATGCCAGAACTAAGGAAATAAAGAAAAGAAGAGTTTTATGTTTAGTTAAAGTATGAAGTCTTGATCCAGCGTCTCGGGTGGTCTATTCCTCTTCAATTTGATTTTGAGGTCTCTAGCTGGTGTACAGGACCAGATGTTAGGTAGACCTTCTTCAGCTGTGAGATATATATTCAAGGTTTAAATCTCTGAAGTTTGATGTAAGCAATGAACCACAGGAATCTACCCCAAAAACCAAGAGCACAGTTTACCCATTGTATGTTAGCTAACTTGACAATAAATTATATTTAAAAAAAGTAAATCCCTGAAGGTTGGCTAGGTAGTACAGAGGATCTAGTATAATGCCTTCCAAGGACATTCAGGGGCAGTCTCTGTTTATACTGATTCCAAATCAGAAGGGAACTCATTGGAAACATTAGTTTGGAGAGTTGTAACCACATATTCAAGGAAACTAGAACATTTCAGAATCTAGTCCAGTTTATAGGTATAAAACAAAACCTCAAAGACAACAAGACTGGACTCTCATACCTACAAAGGTGCAGACATAATTTTTCTCTCTACAATTACCCCTAGTTTTTAACCAAAGATAGTCATAATAATACTAATTTGTTTGCATTAAACATGCCCTGATTATTTACATAAATGCAGCAAGAATAGTTATTGAAGCTTTTGATTATAACTATTAAAGACTACTTATATAAGCTTTTTTAAAAGAGTGCTTTGCTGAAACTTTTCATAGGAAATCTCAGACTGAATTCTTAAAATTCTCTGAGGCCAGGAACCTTAGCCAAGGGCTTGCCATAGATTTTGCCTGTAATACCTATAGTTTGGGTAAATTCTCTCTTCTCAAGGTCCCTCAAAGTATCTTTGATGTTCCTGGGTCTATCAGGCAGTGACCTTCCTTACTTACCTGGTAAGTCTGCCAGGAACCTTATAAGCAAGGTATCAGGATGATCTTTCCTAGTAGTTTTAAGGTCTCTAGTCATATCTGAATCTATATATATATCCCTCAAATATGACATTCTAATCAAAACCTTGGTAATACACCAACATTTCCATTGTGTCTTTTTACAAAGAGCATAGATTCTTGTTGAACTTATGCACATAACTAATTATATTGTCATGGAAAAAATAAAGAGTTTCCAAATTCTGGATGCCTTAGATAGGGAGAACAGGTAGATGTTTCATCTTTGTTTACAGAGATATACTTTGCCAAGTTGTGTAAGTCATAGATAGCTTAAGAAAAGGTTTTCTTATATCTAGAAAAACAAAACATTAAAGAACCAGCAATGTTTCAAATAAGAAGTCATAAAGAATTAGAACTATCCTCCTTAGTTTATTCAGTCCCATGTGCTTAATACTTGTTCTGCTTGAATACAGTTTTTCCATTAGTTACAGAAATTCTTATGCAGTTTAGTTTTATTATCTTAAAGTTATCAGAACCTTTGCTTGCCAAAGTCCTTCCAATGAATCTCTTTGATGATGAAACGCTTTTGTGGAACATTTTTGCAAACGCATCTAAGTAAAACAATACTTATAAATGACAAGAGTGACCATTGTTAAAGGTCTGATAAGAGTTTGTCATAATGAAATTAAGAAGGAAATTTGATTATTTCTATGACACACAGCATCTTAACATTATGACTGATCATATATACCAGGACATACCATATTTCTAGGAATTTCTTACAGTTTCTAGAACACTTAAAAGACTTCCCTATACAACTACAACAAAAGGACTTAGTATTGCTTCTTTTTGACAATGCTTCCTATGTAATGTAGCATATCAAATAAGCTTAATTAGTTTAACCTCTCATTTTTATATGAAAACAATCTTTTGAGATGTTCTAGGGACCTTCTAAAAATCCCAAAGATAGTTCTAAATAAAAAAAACAAAACAAAACAAAGAAACAGACACAAATTTCATTTAGGATATAATTTTGTGAAGTTTGTCAAAAATATCAAAGGTTTTGAACAGTCAAATTGGATTATCAATCATAGTGAAACAATACTTAGTTATACATTTAATCATAGTGATACTTAAAGACTTTGTAGGCAATTACAGAAAGTTAAGTAGTTTGGGAAAAAAGCTTAGCTTTTAACTAGAGAGGACTCAGTTTTCTTAGATAATCAATGACCTGACATATTATAAAGATAACATGATTCATGGCAAATTATTTTGGTAAGACACAAAATCTTTGCTGTTCAGGCAGATTACTTAAAAAGTAAAGAAAAATATTTCACGTTGTCTTATCAAGAGTGGGCCAATAGTCCAATAAAACTTTGTCCTTTTAAGAGAGAGAAAACCAAATTCTAATTTCGTACCAGCTTACTTTTGATATTAAAACACATTTACTTAATTAAATTCAGTCCAATCTTAGCCAGTCCTGACCATGCATAAAATTCCTTTCCAAAGATTCTTATTCTACCAACCTTAGTGGCTTTAATTACATATGTTAGAATTTTTAACCCTCAAAAATCTTACCTTTTAGAGGTGCCTGGGTGGCTCAGTCAGTTGGGTATCCAACTTCATCTCAGGTCATGATCTCATGGTTTGTGGGTTCAAGCCCTGCATGAGTCTGTGTGCTGACAACTCAGAGCCTGGAGCCTGCTTCCGATTCTGTGTCTCTCTTTCTCTCTCTGACCCTCCCCTGCTCCTGCTGTGTGTCTGTCTCTGAAAAATAAGTAAAAACATTAAAAAATTTAAAAAAACATTAAAAAATTACCTTTTAGTAAGAATAAAGAAGTAAATAATTATGAGGTGTCTCTTGCCCTAGCATTCTGTGGATTAGCAGACTTACACATTTTTATAATTTCTAGAAACACATGCATTCTCATAGTACATTTTTCAGCATGGCACAAAACTAATAGAACCAAATATCTTTAGTTCTTCTGTAAAAGGAAGCCAAAAATGGATAAACTTATATTCAGTAATTAATGTTTCAGTATTTTATCTTATTTGGAAATGATCCAGATATTTAATGACTATCCGTAATTTAATTTAACTTGGCAAAACCTTAAGGTTTCAGGTTACCAAAAAAAATTTGCAGAAACTATTAAAAACAGCTTAAGACTTTTATCCCACTTACATCTATTTAATTCACTTGTTCTTAATAAATATGTTAAGACCACTTATGAAAATTTCATCATACAAAATTATTTTTCCTGCTGACAAGTTTCATAACAGAAATAATATCAATTTGCTTGACTAGTAAACCCAGTACAATAAAAGTTGTGTATCTACAGTATTTTTAATGTTGGTAACTTTACAGACATGTCTATTTTAATTTAACAAACTAGCTTTTAATTACTAAAGATTATTTGAGATCATAGGAACCTGAAAAACATTTGGGTTAGTTTTCATTATGATTCTAAGAATTTTATGAATATGTAATTCATATAAGCATTTAATTTTCTTTAGGCCAAATAGAGCTCTTTTATAAAACACTTGGTAATGCCATCCCAAGATAGAAAATTATTATACAACTGCGACACATATATGTAGATACACATAGAGAGATACAAAAAGACCTTATATCTTCCATTTAAAATTTTTAGACATGAATCAAGTTGTTAGAAAAGAGGTTCCAATACCTTTTTGGCAGATGGAATAATTTAAGATTACCCGCTCAGATGGCTAATGCTTTTTATTAATTATTAGGGAGAAGATACTTAAGATTTTTATTTGCCTAAATTTGAAAATAACCTTTCCCCTTTCTGTTCTTCTCTTGGTAAGAATTACTGGCCTGATGTTTGAATTTTAAAGAGATGGCCTAGCTAAGAGTACTTGAAGAAGACCAGGTAGGACACTTATATCTCAGAGGTATAGGGAAAAACTATAAATTCCTCCAGGGACTGTTGTTTCCCGAGGCCAGAATGTTACAATGTCTACAAGCGTTTTGAAATGAATAGGTGAGGTTGGTTGCTTTTCAGAGGACTGACATACCCATCCACCTGTATGGGAATGTTTTTTCCTTCCCTCTGGGTAATTTAGTTTAGGGGAGAAGGCCTAAAAATATTGCTATTAGACTCTGAGTATTAGCTTCCAATGTGGCCAAATTTCTGATCATAGTTTATTCATTTTTTTCAAATATCTTATAGGTTTCAGCAGACAGTAAAACTTCTGGCAGTATTAAACAACCTCATGGACCCAAGAGGTGTCCTTCAAAGAGTACAAAAGACACCTTCACAAGATGCAGAGTTACTCCCAAAGAGAGCTGAAAGAATGAACTGACAGCCTGCATGTCTCAGGCAGGCAGAGAGCCAAGCCAAGTTCTTAGGGCACAGAACACGACAAGAAGGCAGTCATCCTTGAGGGACAAAGGATCAATAACCAATAAGTCTAGATTTATAAAGAAAGAGACAAAGTGAAATTTTATCCTCCTTTTTCAACGGGCCCTACAAACAGAGATCTGAGAGAGCTGACTCTGGCAAGAATTTTTACACTTAGCTGCCCTCTGCCAGTTTTCCGAGGATCTCCTCGGCAGCCTCTGATATCTAGCAGAATTTGGCAAGATTTTTCATTAATTTTAATTTAGATTCTTTTCCTATTTAAGAGAATAACAGCAGTTTATCAGGAAATTCCTGAGTCCCATGAATCCTGGGAGAGAGCCATATGGGGGCTCTCCTTCAAAAAGCAGATGAAGGTGTCTCTAAGGCTGCTAAGTTGGCAGGCTTTTGTTGACAGTTTTGTAGCCTCTTCAGAGTGGAAAGGTACTTCAGATGGAGGATTAGATGGTGAGTACTCAGGTAAAGAAGGATAGAGGGGAGCATGCCTTATTTTAGGTAGCTTTTGTCTCTTTAATTTTTCATTAGCTTTTGCAATAATTTTTTAAATGTTTATTTTTGAAAGAGAGAGAGACAGAGTACAAGCAGGTGAGGGGTAGAGCAAAATGGAGACACAGAATCCAAAGCAGGCTCCAGGCTCTGAGCAACAACACGGGGCTTGAACTCACAAGTGGTGAGATCATGACCTGAGCCAAAGTTGGACACTTACCCAACTGAGCCACCCAGGAGCTGCTACAACCAATTGTTTTTTGGTTTTTATTTTTTAATGAAGCCATTTTAGAATCTGGAAGCCTTTGGAATCTTTTGTATAGCATTTAAGATAGGTCTGCAGTCTGTGTTTAATTCAGGAACCCTTACTTTTAAGTGCATTTCTTAAATGAACGATCTTGTCTGAATGGAATATTCCCCTAATGGCCATTGTAATTCTAGGTGGTCTTTAGTAAGTTTTTGCCATTTTTATAGTTAAGTAACTAGATAGTTCATAGACATAAGCTAGTATGCTGGAGATTGGCATACTCAACTCCTTCGAATTTAAGGATACCATCTGTATTATTTATTTGTTTATTTTTTAGTTAAGCCTTTGGTTGTCTTGGAGACAAACTAATACCTAAATGGGTATACTTCTGGATTGGGGACTGTGCCATAGTTAAGCCTTTGGTTGTCTTGGAGACAAACTAATACCTAAATGGGTATACTTCTGGATTGGGGACTGTGCCATGTTTCACAGTATACCTCATTGCACAGAAATTTTCTTGAGGTTGACAGGTTAGCTTGTGTCTATCTAACCTGTCCTGTGACCAGTTTATCCTCACAGGAGTTTGGGGTTATGTGGTAAGTACTCCAACAGTTTTTAAGTGCTCTACATATGACCACCAATTTTCAGCTGCTTCTAAGGTTCCCATTAGCAATAGCATTTGTCTACACAAAATAAGACAAACAAACACGTGCACCTTAATGTAGTGACAGTAACCAAGAGATTTTACTGCATCTTGGCTAAGAGCATGCCCTATGCACACCACCAGCAATTCCCACCATGGAAGTTTTGGGGAAGGGATGGAACGAGCAGACCCCAACAAATGGGGTCTGTGGACTGGGGGCTCCACATAAGTGGGGAGTTGTGACCTGCCACTAACAGTTCCCATGTAGATCTTGAGACAAAATCAAGGGCTGGGAGCTTCCACCAATTAAGAGAGAACTCAGTCTGAACTACCAGTGGTTCCCAACATGGAAATGACTCAAAAGCCAGTTCACTCTGGAGCTTGATGCAAAGCTACCAGAGCTCAGAACCAAGGGGGCATTTACCCACAGCCCTCAGATATGGTGAGAAAGACAGAGAACTCAAAAAGGTTTGCAGGCATCATGCCTGTGTCTCTTCTTGTTCCCAAAGCCCTCAGTTGTTCACTTTGAATCCTATCACTGGCACCAAATCTGTTAATGAACAAAATTCAGCTGAGTAAATTTGAAGATCAAATTGGCTTTATTTAATGATTCATGAATCAGGCAGTATCCCATCAAATAAATAGAAAGAGGCCCCAAGATGCTGTACAAAAGAGAAGGATTTTATAGGCAGAAGGGAGCAGGAAAAAAAAAGTTTTTAACAAATAATGGAATGTTTCAGGCAAGGTCACCTTCCCTTGGGGCAAAAGCAGGGCTCTATCAGGCAGATTACCTCACTAGTACTGATCAGGTAATTCCAGATATATTGGTTAAAGGTTACATTCCTGGGAGAGGTTGAAACTACAATTAGATTAGATGTTAAGCCTTGTTTGCTGATTTGGGACTCAGCACTAGTGACTCCATTTGGGGTTGTAAGGTTTAATAGATGGAGGCAGAGATGGGAAAACAAAGAGACCACGTTATGGAGCCAAGAAGGCCTTTATTGGGATCTGCACTTCCCGGGCGAGGTTCCGTGACTCTGGAGCGGGGAGTCAGGGAAGTCGCGCCTGATATGGGAGAGCAGGTCTTTTATGGGTGCAGAAGTTCCGGGTTTGAGCTCAGGTGGGCTGATAGCCACGTAGGGTCATCTTTGGATGGTGGCAGGATTCAATTGGCTGTTCGCTTCGGTGGGGAGGGGGATGCTGGCATTCCATGGTGAGGCATTACAGTTTGAGACCGTCCAGATTGAGAGTGGGGGTCGTCAGTCCTGGTGGCGCCTGGATCTGTTATCTGGCCTGCAATAAAATGGCCGCTGGTGCTGTTCAAATGGCTCGGGTCCTCCCAGGTTTGCAAGTGGGGGTTGTCAGTGTTCGCAGCTTTCCACATCAAAGTGGCCGCTCAGTTGCTTTCCCATGGCAACTCTTACAGGGGTCTGTCCTTCTTCCCCTCCCCTCCCCTCCCTTTCATTTCCTCCTTCCCTCCCTCCCTTCCTTCCTTCCTTCCTTCAATCCATTCATCCATCCATCCATCCTTTATTCCCCAAGTAATAACATCGAAAGAATAACACCATATCCAAGGGTTGATGAAAAACTGCCATTCTCCAGCTTCCTAAAGTTTCTCTGATTTTATGGGATCTTCAGAGAATGTTTCTGGTTCTGTGGTCCATAAGACTAGGGAATGTGTCTACTCATCTTTGCTTCAGTCTTCTCCCGCCCCTTCCTCTACATTTCCTGGGAACAGAACATACTCAAAACTCATTTGACAAAGAGTGGACAGGAGCCTGCCATCATCTGGTGGTGCTAGCATGGTAAAGTTCACTCACTGACCTAGGATCACAGATATAGTTGATAAAATTTGTAGACTCCTGGGGCGCCTGGGTGGCTCAGTCGGTTAAGCCTCTGACTTCGGCTCAGGTCAGATCTCATGTTCGTGGGTTCGAGCCCCACGTCAGGCTCTGTGCTGACAGCTAGCTCAGAGCCTGGAGCCTGTTTCCGGTTCTGTGTCTCCTTCTCTCTCTGACCCTCCCCCTCTCATGCTCTGTCTCTCTCTGTATCAAAAATAAATAAAACATTTAAAAATTTTAAAAACAATTTGTAGACTCCTGTATCCAGGATCAGTCATGCTCTGAAATATATTGTTTCTTTGTTTGTCCTCCCACCCTGTCCTGTGTTCTTGCAGGAGTCTGGGACCCTGTAATACAGATGGCATTTGGAATCTGATACTAGTGTTTGTTCACCTGTGACTAGTCTTACCCATAGACAGGTTGATAAATGGGCAAGCACTGGGCAGGACACATTGTTGCCAGGCTCATCAAGGAGGGGAAAGAGCAGAGGGAGGAGAAAGCTATTTTCTAAACTCAAAGCAAAGTGTTCTAAATCTCCATCTTTTCTCTATTTACATAGACTCATTCATTAACTCATTATTTAATAAATATTGATTAAGTATCTATTACATGCTAGGAGATGTTCTGGATGTTGGGGATACAGCAGAGAATAAAATATAAAAAAGTTCCTGCTTTCATGGAGCTTACATTCTATTGGGAAATACATGCAGAATAAATAACTAAAACATGCAGTGTATCTGTTAGTGATAGGTGCTGTGGAGAAAAATAAAGTGGGGAAGGAGGAAGTTGGTTGCAATTTTAAACTGAGATGTCAGGGAGGACTGTGCTGAGAAGATGGCATTTGAGCAAAGACTTGGAGCAGGTGAGGGATTGAACTGGGTAAAGTATCCCAGGTAGATGGAATAGCAACTACAGAGATGCTGAGATGGGCAGGTTCTGGGTCTGTTTGAAGAACAGCAAAGAGGCCAGTGGGTTGGAGTGTCGTGAATGAGAGGTAAAGTAGGGACAGGAGGGTCAGGAGGAGACAGAACAGCCAGCCAGATGGTGTGGAACCTCGTAAATAAAATGTAGATGTTGAGGTACTCAGCAAAATTGTACAGACCATTTTGTTTGAAAGGGAAGCAGAGATGATGGGGCAGGTGGAAGAAATCTCATTTCTTTACTGATGAGAATGATCTAGTCGAGATCAAAATCATTGCCGATGTAGGAGAGGGAGGCCCGTGAGTGGAGCACCACACTGCAGCTGAGAGAATGGGCTTGGAGCACTGGGTGGGAGCGTTCTGCTTGGCTCATGCTCTGATGGTTCAGCCACAGTCCTAGAAGGAAAGACTGCAGAGGCTGCCATGTGGGTAGATGAGGTGATGGAAGCTTGGGGAAATTCTCCCTCCATTGCTTCTATTTTCTCAATGAAATAAGAAGTAGTAAGGTCATCAGCAGAGGGTGGGAGAAGGAAGAGGTTGGGGGTTAGAAGAGAAGGTATAACATAGTTTTTGAGGAAAGTAGGGGATGAATGGAGTAGGGATCTGATCACAGGCAGCATCCAGGACCCACTTGAGGTCAGTGTTGATGAGGATTAAGGTGAGACCAGTGAACATGTGTTTTCCTCTGGTCACATTCCATTACTGAGCTTCAGGCAGGAAGTAGGTGGAGAGCTGGCTTTTTTTTTTTTTTTAACCTGGGCGGTTTCACTAGGTGAGCAAAATAAAATGAGAGGGTCAAAAGAAGGGTCTTAGCATGGCAGTGAAATTTGAGCGAGATAGGGAGGAAAGTGTTGGGGGAGAGACTGAAAGGGGAATAGAATAATGGATTCTAAAATAATGGAATATATATAGAATACATATTATATTCAAACATGATTTGAAATGTTACTCTTAAATCTGCTGGACATATTCAGTCTGTGGAATAAATTGCGAAACCTGTCTCATTGCATATAGGAAGTAGGAAGTGAGTTTTGAAACCAAATGTTCTGATTTCTAATTTGGTGCTCTAACTGCCCCCAGTAGAGAGAGAATGAGTGTGTGCGTGCCTGTGTGAGTGAGGTGTGTGCGTGCCCATGTGCAGGGCAAGCTGTGACTAGAAGTTTCGGCATACCTCCTGTGGCCTCTGACTTGACTCCTGGACCCTGCTTCTGCCTGATTCAGAACACTGACTTGGGGAACATTTGGGGACCCAAAACCACAGGGCCTCCCACCTTCCTCACTAGCACTGCACGCTGTAATCTTGTTTTCTTCCTTGGAGTGTGTGTCTAACTGTTTTTTTAAAACACATTATGTTTGCTGCTTCTGCTGATGCCTTTGGCAGCCTGTTCTCTGCGTTAATTGCTCGTCCTCTCTCTAAACCCTGAAATGCCTTCCTCCAGCACCCTGCCTGGTGGGCTGGAGCCTACAGCCTGCCCCATTCCCTGGCTCCCTCCATGGGAATAATTTGTGATTTTCTTTCTTTCTCCCTCACCTTCACGTATGCCCATTCAAGGTTGCCTCCATCCTGAAATTATCCCTACTCTTTCATATCCATCTTGCTTTCTTAATAATTTATCAAATAGAGATGCCATAGTGTTTGGGGTTTATTCCAAATATGCTAAGTTTGCCTCCTGATCGGGTGCCTGAATTTCACACCATGCACTAGGCCAGTCTCCAGATCTTTTGTTTGTACAGAGCCATTAGGCTGGCTCAGGGTTTCTTTCCTTTCTTTTAGCCTGCTCTAATATACAGCTTAATTTCTGATCCAAGGCCAGAGGCCTCAGGGGCCTGATGTGTCATGCAGCCTTAGGCTATGATCTCTGTTTTGAGGCAACACTAAGCCTTAGGACTAAGGGGCAGAAATTAACTGGGGGTGGTGCGTTGGTAGCTCAGTGGCTGTTTCAGGTGCTTTCCATTGAATCATTCTGGAGCCCAAATCTCTATGACATCTCAGCCAAACAAGGATGGTACAGGGCCATTCTCTGGTCCACTGGACAAGCCAAGCAGTCTGTATTATTTTTTTCCCTTAATTTATCATTCACTGGAAAAGTATTTATTGAGTACTTATTTTCAGTGCCCCTCAGAGTTTGGTCCGCCTTAGAATCACCTTGGGGGGGGGCGCCTGGGTGGCTCAGTCAGTTAAGCTTCTGACTTCAGCTCAGGTCAGATCTCATGTTTGTGGGTTTGAGCCTCGCGTCAGGCTCTGTGCTGACAGCTAGCTCAGAGCCTGGAGCCTGCTTCCAGTTCTGTGTCTCCTTCTCTCTCTCTGCCCCTCCTCCACTCATGCTCTGTCTCTCTCTGTATCAAAAATAAATAAAACATTAAAAAAAATTAAAAAAAAAAAAAGAATCACCTTGGGGTAATTATTTTAACTGCAGTTTCTGGAGCCCTGCCCCAATCTAATGAACCAGAAGCTCCAGAGGTAGGAGGTAGGAATCTGTATTTCTAACAAGTTCCCTCCTGTTTGTGAGGCCACACTAAAGTCTCCATGACTGTAATTGCTAGGCATGAGGAGGGTAGCATGGGGTGCAAAGTAGGAGATACTGCCTTTCTCCCTCACTAGATGGATTTCCATGAGGTCATGCTTTATTCAGTATTTGTCTAACATAATGTGATCGATACACAGTAGGCTCTCTGGAAGAGTTAATTCATTGATTTGAGTCTGAAAGGGGTGATCAGGCATGTGCACAGAAACACATTCTTGTAACAAGGCAAATGGAATTTAGCGAACAGTTGGGGCACACATAAGCAAAGGTCTTTGGGAGGATTGAGGAGGGAGTGGCTCATCTACAGGGAGCTTCCAGGAGCCTGGGTAGACTGAGGCTGTTTTCAGTGAGGGCCTGTGAACTCAAGGAGGGTCAATGATGTTGAATTGCAGCCATTGGTCAGGCTGCTGGACAAAGAAGTCAGAGCAACTGAAAGTAGATCAGGAACATCATTTACCTACTTGCACTTAGAAGCCATTTTATATTTTTGTTTTCTTTCAGGGCCAACACTCAGCAACTGAGTTTAAAATTGCAGGGTATTGGGGGAGAACTAATTCTCTTAAGGACCCTCTCCTTGTTGTTTCCTGACTCCTTATCTGTTAAAAACAGCAAATCTAGGGGTGCCTGGGTGGCTCAGTTGATTAAGCATCTCACTTTAGCTCAGGTCATGATCTCACAGTCTGTGGGTTCGAGCCGTGTGTCTGTAATGCCCAGTTCGCAGTATTCCTCAATGACCAGAGACCACCAGGGAGACCGAGTCATGCATGCAAAGACAAAGGGCTTTATTACGGGTTCAAACTCAGACTCACAGACTTTTCCAGCGCAGTGGATCTGTGCTGTGAGCCCTGAACAAGGGCTGAGCAGGGTTTTTATGGGGTTTGGGGAGGGGAAGTTACAAGAAATTGTGACATAGGTGATCCAATCATTATTATACAATATTATTGACAGCAGGTTTATCCATTCACATTGTCTAGAGTATTCGTTACTTTTGGCGGGACCCAATTACAACATTTAGAGTACCTTTAAAATCAACCAATTACAGGGCGAGCCTAGGGTCTTGTTCAGCGACTATCGGGTTAACTTTAACATTAGGTAACAGGGTCCTATCTAAAGTTCCCATCTGCAGGCCTCACCTTTAGGAATGTGGAGAGTGGTAGCTGGCCTTCCCTGACTGGGTGTTGCAAAGGTGGTCTCTCTTGGTCTAGGCAATGTGTAACTGCCTGTTAGTTTTGGGGAACTGAAACCTAGGCCTTCTAGATCAGAGGGGAATCTTAAAGCCTGTCATGGGGTCTGTTTGGTTTAGACTTGTGTCCTTACATGTCAGGCTCTGTGCTAACAGCTCAGAGCCTGGAGCCTGCTTCAGATTTTGTGTCCCCCTCTCTCTGCCTCTCCCCTGCTCTTTCTCACTCAAAAATAAATAAACGTTAAAAAGCTAAGAAAAAGAAAAACAGTACATCTAGATTTATATGTCTTTGCCTTCTTCGAGTTTAACATTTTTCGGGTCTCAACTTTTTCTCGGTGTTGAAGTTTCAGCCAATGCTTTTCCTCTTGACCTACACTCCTGCCCTTGGGGCGCCTGGGTGGCTCAGTTGGTTAAGCTTCCAACTTCGCCTCAGGTCATGATCTCATGGTCTGTGAGTTCAAGCCCCACATCAGTCTCTGTGCTGACAGCTCAGAGCCTGGAACCTGCTTCGGATTCTCTCTCCCTCTCTCTTTCAGAAAAAATAAACGTAAGAAAAATATTCAACTCCTGCCCTCAATTATACCTAGATTCCCTCCCACAGAGAGGGAAGGCCTTAACAGGAGCCTCTTTCCTCCAAGGTGCTAGGCATCATGAGGCCCCCTTTTACATTTTGGGGAACTCTTTGTAAGGGGACTCCTGAGAAAGCCCACTTTCCACCACCTTCCTCCCCTTGCTGTGGGCTCCCATTATCTATCTATGTGAGAAAACAAAGCATCCCCTGTACTCAAGGAGAGACCAGAGTAGTGGAATTAGTCACAAGAAGTAGACTTTATATTTGACTGGTGAGTTAGTTTTGGTTTATCATTTGCATATGAATACATGTGATCTTCTGGGAAATCACTACACTTGCAATACAATAGAGAAGCCACAGGGTTAAGACCAGTTCCTAGGGGACCTGGGATGACCTTTTGATTTTTATCCCTACCAACTTCTCTTCCTTTCCTTCCTTTTTTTTTTTTTTTAATTTTTATTTATTTTGGGAGAGAGAGAAAGCAGGGTAGGGGTAGAGAGAGGGGAGAGAGAGAGAATCCCAAGCAGGTTCTGAACTGTCAGCATAGAGCCTGATGCTGGGCTCAAACTCATGAACCGTGAGATCATGAGCTGAGTGTAAGCCGGGAGTTGGACACTGAACCAACTGAGCCACCCTGGGGCCCCGCTTAGTGTCCTTCCTGCTGAGGAGCAGCCCAGTCAACAGCAGGCAGTGAAGGTCAGAGAAGATGAGAACTGTTAGCATTTCCATTCTCCTGAGGGCACTTTGCCAGGTGCCTCTTTCCCATGCCCTCTGGGCCTTTTGCCCTGGACTGGGGACATGTCAGCTGAGATCCACAGACAGGCTTTGGAGACTTCTCCAAAAATGGTTTCAAATGTTGTTTTTAAACTACATCTTTCAACTATGACATTTCCTTCCTTGAATCCAAGATACCATTGATTATCAGATCTACTAAAAACTTAATAACAGCATTTCACGGTGGAGGTGGGGGAGGAATCTACTACATCCTATATGTTATATATTCATATATTTTGAGTTCTGAAACCTTCAACTATGAACAAAGATATATTGGAGTGGAGGAATAGGAAATTATGAAAAGAAAAAATCTAATTTAAAAAGTCACACATAGTCAATGAGTAATAGACCAAATTGTCATACTTGGAGACCACCTGTGGTCTTATTGGTATAATTCCATTTTAGGCAGACCTCAGAGTAAAGCTTGCTGTTTCATTTTCTGTGTTCATTTGAACTTTGTATAAATGTGCTGTTGATTAGAAAGCATGTATTCTGTGTTAGCCTTTTAAAAAAAACTCAGGCTGGAGCTTGTTTGCTCATGTAAAGTGATACAAACGAGCACACTATTACTTTGCTGTGTGATTCAGGATTTTCTCAATACTGTGAAACTAAAAGAAAATACAGAAATAAACTGGATGCCAGGCTGATTCAAGACTGCAACTGTCATCTGTAGCCCTGACTTCAAATTTGTATCTTTCTAAAAACCATCTCATTTTTTGAGTGAATAGTTTCTCATTGAATAAATGCTTTTGTATTATATATGTATTTAAGTAGATGAAATGCTTTCATGTCAAAAGGTGTCCTTTTTCAGTAAGTTTTCTGCACTAATGTTCTGATGAAGATCTTTTTTGAAAAACTGTTTTCTGATGCTAGCTGTGGTTTAAGTGGTTGGGAAGCCTGGTCCCACCTTTATCCTGCGTGTGAGATTTGGGCAACTTACATAACTTCTGTGTTTTAGTTTCCTTATCTGTGAAGCGAGGGTAATTATGGGACCCACCTTATGGCACTGTGGACATTTTAAGTGAGATCATGTGGAGAATGCCCTTGGCACCTGCCTGACACACAGGAAGCACTATTGTGATATGATTCTTACTTATAACATCTCATGCAAACCATTCATCTGGAGTCCACAGGCAGAATATCTCTGCTGGCGACTGTGGATCTGCCCCTTCCAGGTATGCACCTTCCGGTCCCTCAGCCTAGCAACTTTGTACCTTACGTTTGCATCTTTGCCGATCTTGCACCCATGTTTTTCCTCCAAGATTTTGGTGCCATCTTTTCTAATGAAACTTCTCTGCCTATCCCTGAGAAATTCACAGGAGAGGGGATCTTTCTGCTGAGCTGTCTCCCATAGACCTAAATGTGAGTGGCATTTATTTGGTGAATTTTCTCCAGATTCTCCTATCTTGACTTGGCTTTTAGGCAACTCTGTCCCTTTTCCCTGTGGGAATATGCTTCTGTCTTCTGGCATCCATCACTGTTCCCCACACATGGTTGAATCTTGAGTAAATACCCGCTGATGGACTCATTTCACAGCGTTTCTTTGTGAACCCACGGAAGGTGCCGTGACTTCCAGACTGCCTCGTGTGTGTGGTACAGGTTCTGTGTTCGGGTGAGTGAGCCACTGTCAGGGGAGGCGTGCTGATGCACCTCAGTGGGCTGTCACCTCTCTCACAGGCTGCTTTTCCTGCTTCACCCCCTTTTTCCAGTGGCAGGTAGAGGAAAAAAATAGTAAAAAGTAAGGGAACTGTAATTATTGTGTTTACAGAGCGTTTGCATGTAATTAGCATTTTATTTCCATGACACAGTTGGCATCCAGGCTTGGAACCTGGCTCGGAAATGCTCTTAAAGAGACCCATACCTAAGCAGTCTGAGAGATAGTTAAGGTTTTGGAACATAACAAAAAAAAAAGCATGCCTTGTGTTTTGTGATGAAATGTGACCAAGAACAGCTCCCATATTGAAGACTACACACACGCGCGCGTGCACACACACACACACACACACACACCAGTTTTGTTTCTTGAATCAGTTTCTACTACTGAATCCACCTATGACTTGAACCTTTTACAAGCTTCATTATTTACTTTTGTGAACATCAGCTTGAGATTTGATACTTAACTAAGGGTAGGGGATGGCCACTGGAGCCCCTCCTGCTGGGAGCCCTGTGATTGCAGGCAAAACACTTACCTTTCTTCAAGTGTTGAGTGGATGAATAAATAAATGTGCACTAGTCTGCTCATTAATAATATGGGGATAGTACCACCTAATGTTCCTGCCTTAAAAGAGTCTTGCAGTCATGATGAGAGATAAGACATGTGAAAGTGTTTTGGAAGATACACGTATCACTTGTCCTACGAGTGCTCTTCTCATGACTTTTTGCTTGGATGAGCTGTGCACTTACAAACTCAGTTTTGCTAAGTGAGCAAAAAAAAAAAAAAATTTTTTTTTTTTTGCTTATTCGAAGAAAGTATCTGGTGGTTTCAAGGGCATGCAAGGTGAATTCTTCCATCACGTTTTCTGCTCCTTTGCATCTGCTTGCTGCTGAAGTCTCTGCTCTGTGTACTGGATTCTGTCATGTCCTGTGTTTTAGTGTAGAAATATAGTGTTTATATTATGTGCATATTGAAAACCATACCTGTATTTGGTGAGAAATCGTTTCTGAATGTATTCGAAGTGTTCTTGCCAATTTATATAACCTCTGAATAACTGGCAGAATGCTGATGCTTCAGGACTTTTTGCCCTTGAACTTTATCTAGAGTCATGCTTCTGAACGGTCTGGGGCTGAGCTCCTGGTGAACTTCTTACCAGTCTGGTACAATGAGACAATAATGACAGTATAGTCTTTCATGAAACTAAACTTACTCAACTTGATTTTGAAATTTAAAAATTTTAAATGTTAATGGCTTTTCTTGGCAAAATAAAAGGTTACCCCTACTGCAAGGCCATATTCTTTTGTTTTTGTTTTGTGAAAATTCTCTGATCCGTGAAAGGTAGAAAACAAATGGTAATAAAGATTTTTATCTATATCATAGATTGATCTATTTAATATAGTTTTATTGATAGAAATTGCTTACTGTGATGCAAAATATTGCTATTAGCAGCTTGTTTTCTTTTCCATTCTGGTGACCCTGAGCTTTTTACATTAATTTTAACAGAACTTAGTAGTTGCTTATGTGACTTGTCACTGAAGAATGAATATGTTAGAAAACCATTTAGGCTAGTATAGTGACTGCCATAAGGAATAAAGTACTATTAGACACTGGATTGTGCTCAGAAAGCTTGGGTTCAGTTCCAGGTTTTGTTTCTTATCAATTCCCTGGTCATGAGTTAAACAAGTCACATGACCTCAAATGAGACCTCATTTTATTCTTGTTACATTGTAATAGCAATTCAGTCCTTAGTTCATAGTATGGATGTAAGGATTAAGGAAGAATGTATGTGTAAAAGTACTTTGTGCACAGAGATATGCTTTATAAATTTAAGGTATTATTAAAACACTTTAAGGTTATGAACAGTTATGTTGGGAGGCTTTCTACTATTGAGCTTTACAATGCAGATTTTTCACATAGTGTCTTTAAATGTGTTTTGACAGTTATGGTCAATGGGATCCCTTGGAATAAAGGTAGAATATATATTCAAAATATTATTAGCATCTTTCTCTTTCCTTTGTGCACAACACATCGTAATACCATGCCCTTTTTCAACCATTTCCTTGATGATGTAAAACAAAGCTGCCACTCCCCAAGTGATTTGTTTAAAAACTGGCAGATTGCTAGATGAGGCAGAAAAGAAAGGGAGCGTGGGAACTTAAGTCCTTCCCCAGGGGCCTCCTGTATCTAAATGACTCTGGTTCGACCCCGCCTGTCTTCCTGGGCGCTGCTGGTTATAACTGTCCTGTTGAATCAGAGAGCGTGCCCATAATGATTTGGCAGGAGAGGCAGGATCAAAGGGCAGCAGGCACATGCATACCCACCCAGGTGCTCACGCCTCGTGCCCCACCAGTCATGGTCACATTCAAGTTCTTGGTAGCACATGCCCCTCAAACACAGGTGGGGCTGGGGTAGTCAATCCGGCTGGTACATCCCTGTCACAAGCTTCCCGTTCTCCTCGGGTTTTCATCCAGGGCTCTCTCACTTCACCTTCGTCACCTTTCCCAGATCTCCCACTCTTTTCCCTCTATGACGGGTTCCTCTTAGCAGGTTGCACTAAAGTCACAAGACACAGGCTCTCAGTGGGCATGCCACCTGAGCGAGTTGGGGAGGAATAGTGGAGAGGCACCCATGGCTCGCCGAGTCGCTGGGATCATGCTCCCAAAAGAGGTGGGCATCCGTGGCTCCAGCCCTCCTGGGAGGACAAACTCCATTGCCTCATTGAGCCAGCAGTTCGGGTCTACCCTCTAGGACCTTAGTCTACCTGGGAACACGAACCTTGCCTGCCACCCTGCGCTACTAGAAACAGCTGTGACTCTCAGCACGCTGTGCCTGGGAAGGGTTACCACAGAGAGTAATTGCCTGTGTTTAGTCTGTATGTGCATGTGTGTGACAGAGTGAGAGGGAGGGTGCGTGCCTCTCTTTTGTGCCCAAGTTATTTATTGCATTTGTCTTACGACTTCCATTTGGAGCTAAATAAACTGCGAAGTAGGTTATTTAAACTAGATCTTGGGTGCCTTTAGCAAGTGAGGAAGTGGGTGGCGAGGAGGGAGAAAGACAGGAGATTGGGCAGAGGAGATCCAGAGGGGCCAAAGAAACATAATGTGACTTTTTCCCTCCCTTCAGTAGGGCAAGCCATGTGTGCTGTGGCTTGCTATATATAGAGCCCCTTTGGTGGAGGGTCTGGAAGAGCATTCTGTCTCAGGCATTTGGGGAAGCAGCCTCCTGTGGACTTATCTTGATTACAATTTATAAGTAAAACTAAGGCCCTACCTAGTGCTGCAGATTGCACACAGTCTGCAGTGAGGTTCCCTACCTGGAAAGGTTGGTTTTCACCTGCCATGATGGTATCTGGAGCCCCTATGTGCCATCGCTTTATGCAGCCTGCCACAGGGCAGACACAGAAGGGAGAAAGAATGTCCTTCGAGTATCTTATGGTCACTGGATCCAAATAAGGCTTTGGGGGGTCTCATCTCCACAAAGCAACATATCTACCTCTCACCCCTCCTGCGCCTCAGGTGCCTGTATATGTACATATTCAAGCTCATACTCCCTGCAGGCCTGGGTAGCCCTTTGTCATTTCAAGAGGCTCTTGGTCAATCTAAATCACTCATGAGTTCTCTTCTGTACAGATTTGATAAAGGGTCTTTTTTGAGTACCAGAAGTACTGTACATAATTCATAACATGAAGCAAGATGAAGTAGAAAGAGCAAGAAAAGATAATAACTGGGGAATTAAAAGTTTAAGCTTTGTTACAAGCTGGGAGAATGAGTCAGCAGCACATATGTCTTGAGGGAGAGCTTTGCACAACGCTGGTTTTGGGGTAGGGGCCTAGCTGTCCAAAAAATGAGGAAGAGGGATGCCAAGGAAGAGTCAGAATTAGCGGGTAGGAGGAGATGGGTTGAGGGGCAGAGGGAGGAGAGGGGGTGAACTCTAGGTCTGCCCTGCCTTCTCC
Source organism: Suricata suricatta (assembly GCF_006229205.1). NCBI lineage: Eukaryota > Metazoa > Chordata > Mammalia > Carnivora > Herpestidae > Suricata > Suricata suricatta. The sequence goes on along the minus strand of NC_043702.1, from coordinate 134,302,882 downwards.
CCTCCCTTCGAAGGAAGGAAATACCGTGGGGCCATCATCTCTCATTTCTCTCCTGGCTTAATTAAATTCTTGTTCTAATTTGGAAGAGCCTGCATATCCCTTTCTGCTGTGGCAACCAATCTCTTTTATGAGACCCACCCTGGCACTCAGAAGAGCTGTGACCTCCATGGGGACATGGATCATCCTCCGTGGCTTTTGCAGTCATGGTAATTTCGGGAAGCAGGGGCTGCCTCGAGGGGAGAAGGGAGTATCTTGCTATTGTCATCGCGCTTCCCGTGACTTCACTCTGACAATTCTTTTATCACCTGGAGTGAAGCCTCTCCTTCCATCCACATACCTTTGTATCTTTCTCATTGTGTTCCCTCTTTTGTCTTGGGACAAAACACATTCTGTTGGGATCTCTTTGAACATTAGGTAATTCTGGAAAGAGAGATGAAAGATAAGAAATGTGGTTGATCATACTAGCTACCATTTATCTCATACCTGCTATGCCAGGCACTTTACATGTATGACCTCTAATTCTTACAGTAGCCTTGAAGTTAACTCTTGTCATTCCTTGTTTTACAAATGAAGCCAGCGAGAGTAAGTGATCTACCCAAGTTCGTTTGTCTATTAAGGTGGAAAGCTTGGCTATTGAGGTGGAAAGCCTGGGTTGGAACCTAGTTTTCCCTAACTAGACAAGCCTGGATTCTTTCCACTACTCCCTGCTGTCATTTGTTAATGCAGAATAGGAGAGACAATTGTGGATGATCTGGCAATTTAGTTCAACTTAATTTACACAAGAAACATTAGAGGAACTACTGATTTCCAGGACTTGTGCTAAGTTTGAAGGGTAAAAGAGATTTTGTTTCTGGCCTCAGGGAGGGACTACAGACAATGTTCAATGGATGCCATGATAAAGTGCTTAATCATTTTTAGCACTGGGGATGGATTGCTATGGGTGCATAAAGACTGATGGCCATATTCTATCTGAAGTGGTGAAGAAAGGCTTCGCAGAGAAGCCTTACAGTGCCTTGCTTGGCAAAATGGTGGCTTGGTAGATTGAAAGAGCACCAGGAATGTCAGAGCACTCCAAGGGCATCAGAGAAGTACAGTTGGGGACAGATCACATTGGGCCTGGTTGGATTTTATTTCTCATGTAATGGGAAGTCTTTGAAGTATTTTGAGCAGATGACTGTTATGGTATGATATATGATGAAAGTTCATCCTGACTGCTGTGTGGAGAACTGGTTGTTGTGGACAAGCATAGAGGTGGTTGGTTAGAAGGCATTGGTGGTGAAGTTTGGGGTACTGGTGCTGCTGGTGATGAGCAGTGGTCAGATTAGGATGAATTCTGAAGGTAGAGCTAGTAGGACTTGCTGATGGACTCATGGTGGGGTGTGAGAGAAAGACAGGGACCAGCAATATTAATGAATCAACAGTGGTTCATTTACCAAGTCAGGGAAACCGAGAGAAGGAGTAGGTTGGTTGGGCAGGAAAGGAGTTCAGTCAAGGGGCATGTTAAATTGGAGATGCCTATTTGATGCTTGTTGGATGTACAAGTTGGAGATGTCATGATGAGAGAGTGGTGGGATAAATGAGTCTGGAGCTCAGAGGAGAGCTCAAAGCTGGCATACACCTTTAAGAAGACACATTTTAGAGGCGTTGGATGGACAGGCTGATGTCCCGTAGTGGGAAGGTATATGTAAAGAAAAGGGCTGAGGACTGAGCTCTAAGGAACTACAACTTACTGTGTATTAGGACAGCAGTAGGCCTGTTACTAAGCCCCTGAGAACTTGGGGGTTTTCTCTTGGAGCTCTTTCTTCTGGAATTTAACCCAAATTTAGCATTGATACTCCTCTTAGGAAATAATCAGCATAATAACATGGTCCAGGTCCAGTTTCTTCATTATGACAGGAACTGCTTGGTCCCCAGCAGGTGGAAGACAGATAGAATCTCAGGTGTAAAGAGTGTTCTTCAATTTGAGTTTGTTCTGGTTTGGTTCACTGTCCTTTTGTTTGTGCCTCTTCTCCTGTAAAAGTTGTATTTTTCCTCAAGATGATGTTGTTTGTAAGGCTTGTCGCTTATTCTGTAACTGTACCTTTTTTCATTCCACAAACTTTCATTGAGGGCTTATGGCATGCTGGACACTGTGCTCCCTTTTCAACCACATGGTTCTTCTCCTCATTCCTGTATTGCCCTCAGAGTCCTCTACTGTCTCTCAGCGCCTCTTGGTTTCTTTACATGTGTTGCATCATTTGCATACCTGTTCGTTCATGAGTAGACACTGTAGCTACCCAAACTCGAAACCACTCGTGACTTCTTTTCTTCTCATACCCCACAGTTAATTCATCAATAATTCCTGTTGGCCCCACATTTTGTACCCATCCAGAATCTGACCACCGCCAGTTCTAACCTCCAGCACTACACCCTCCTCCAAGCCTGAATTACTCTAGTGCCTCCTGATTACATCATTGCCCCTTATCAGTCTGTCCCTATAACCCTGTTAAGTTTAAGTCAGAGCTTGTCACTCCTGCGGTGGCTCCTCCTTCCTTGCTGAGAATCAGCCAAAGCCCTTACCAAGGTCCACAGGACTCTATGTCTGCTCCCTGCCCACTTGCTCGTCTCCTACTCCCCCATCATGAATCTGCTCCCACCCACAGTGGTTTTCCTGTGCAGACACACCAGGCGTGCTCCTGCCTTGAAAGCTTGCTGTTATGCTGTCTTACTGGAATGTCCTTCCCCAGTTACCATAGCAGGCTCACTCTTTCCTCTCCTCAGGTCTTTACTCAGCAAGCCCTTGCATAGCCACTCTATTTAAAATTCAACATGCCCCTTCCTATTTTCTCTTTCCAGAGAATTTACCACAGTGTATATTTTACCCATTTATTTTGTCTATAGGTTCATTCATCTCACTAGAATATAAGCCCCATGAGGGTAGGAATTTTGTCTCCCTATTCATAGCACACTGGCACAAAGTAAGTTCTTTTTTTTTTCTTTATTTTCATTTTTCTTTATTTTTTTTAATATAACACAATTTATTTTTTTAACATATGCAATTATTTTCCGTCATTTACAATACAGTAGTTACAATGACACTCCAAACAGAAAAGCAAAGTAAAAAATCAAAACCCCCACTTCTATTTCATGTAATTAGATTTATACAGAAATTAGAAGGTTAAATACCAACTAGTTACTCACCTAATTTCACAGCTATCTGAAGTGGCAATCGTTATATAGCAGCTTATCTATGATACATTCAAGATACATGATACAATTTATTACTTGCCCATAAGCTACAACACAGCCTGCTTAATACCTTTCCTTAAATTCCACCTCTATACTACAGTATACTTGAGGTCCATGCAAAAAAGTAGCTACCTTTTATATAGGAAA
>NC_043702.1:134249253-134299407 GCF_006229205.1 Suricata suricatta | reverse complement strand
AAGGTAAGTTCTTAATAAATCTTTGCTGAATGAATAAATGACAGACTCTGAGTTTGTGGCAGGTGGGTTGGTCTGTGCATTGTCTGTTACTGTTACTCCTTGGCTGGTGCACCAGACCCTCTGGTGACCTTTAGAGTGCCTTTGTGAGTTGGCTGGCTGCCATAAGGAACATGACCTGTGCTCTGAGAACAGCATTCTCATGAGAAGTCAGCTGGCCACCACAGAGGTGAGCTATTCACCTAGATATACTTAGCATTATTAGCAAACTGCCCATCCCACCTTTGAGCTTAGATGAATCTACAGAGGGGCTTATTGAGGTTATGTTAACCAAAGAAACAGTGATTGATTTCAGGGTCCACAAGATCCCTATTTATGAATGAAGATAACTGTGGGGTCTCTGGCTGGGTGATGGGGAACAGATCAGAATTCCCAAGGGATTCCTCATGAAGCCTTCATCTAGGCTCACAGCTGGTGCCAGGGTGGGCTTTCAATACCACTGGCTAGAGTTTGAATCTGTAAATGGACTGGAGATGTTTGAACCTTAAAATCAGAAAGGGAAACCTACTGGCCTTAAGAATTGGAAGACCTCTTGTTTGTATCCTTTGTTTATATCCTTGTAGTTAGTGTTGGGAAAGGCCCAGGGTGAAGAATCATGGCACACCCTCATACAGCACATGCTATGTGCCAAGCAATGTCTAAGCATATTAGAAATATAAATTCACTCAATTTTCTCAGCAATCCTTTCAGATAAGACTTTTAGGTCCCTATTTTACAGTTGAGAAAACCAAGGCAGTCTGTGCCCAGAGTCTATGCTCTTAACCATTATGTTACAACTGTTTGTTTTCTTTTTTAATTTTAAATGTTTATTTATTTATTAAAAAAAATTTTTTTAATGTTTTATTTATTTTTGAGAGAGAAAGAGACAGCGTGAACAGGGAAGGGTCAGAGAGAGGGAAGCACAGAATCGGAAGACAGGCTCCAGGCTCTGAGCTAGCTGTCAGCATAGAGCCTGACGCAGGGCTCGAACCCACTAACCGTGAGATTGTGACCTGAGCCAAAGTCAGACACTTAACTGACTGAGCCACCCAGGCTCCCCTATTTATTTATTTTTGAGAGAGTGACAGAGCATGAGTGGAGGAAGGTGCAGAGAGAGAGAGGGAGACACAGAATCCGAAGCAGGCTCCAGGTTCTGAGCTGTCAGCAACAGAGCTGGACACGGGACTCAAACCCACGAACTATGAGACATCATGACCTGAGCCAAAGTTGGATGCTTAACCGACTGAGCCACCCAGGTGCCCCATGCTATAACTGTTTTAAAATAAGTGTTGCTGAAGGGCTACTTAAGAAAATAGACAACTTGTTTAATATGCTTACTTGTTATATTTTTATTTGTGATATTGTTGTACAGAGTAGCTGTGTGTAAAAACTGACTTTTTAATGAGGCATGCATGTGCGAGCACTGTAATTAATATTTCCAAGCCTAACTGGAGACTTTGTTCATGACACATTGTTTTTTCTTTTCTTTTCTTTTCTTTTTTTTTTTTTTTTTTTAGTATTTTTACAAGAGAGAATGTTAAAGTAGGGCTGTCCTTTTGATGAAAGTCCTGGAGGGTTTGGGACCCCCTAAAGACTGGTCAGCTGCTAGTAAGCATTTTTCACTTTTGATCCTCTGTACTAAGGAATTATTGATTACCAGGAAGGATTCTATAGTGTTTAGAGGGGACTATTTCTTATCCTCTTCTGTTTATGCCTCTGCCTGCCTGCCTTTCCATCTCTGGTGATGTGTGTTGGCTCACCATCAGGTGTCTGGGGGCCAGCGGGGTGGTCAGGTTTGCAGGAGCCCATGTTCTAGACCTCTGAAGGCAGCTCAGGTAGAGAGTGATGGTCAAAGTTGTGCAACACTTAGCTGACTTGAAGCTTGAAAATGGCCATCTGACCCATCCCCCTCTGCACTTTGCTCTCCCCCATGGGAGAGAGCTGGGCAGCTATTCTCATTCTGGAAGCACTGATTTTAAGAGAGGAGTCAGCCTTGCATTTGCTGAACTCATCCTGATTTGAGAGGAAGGGTCTTGTTGACTCCCGTGAATAGCGCACACATTGTCCAAACTTCTAAGTGCCTTTGCACTCTGAGGCCGGTCATAGGTGAGTATTTCCACCCTCACCCTGACTCAGACTGAGTGTGAGCATTTGGGAACTTGCCTCACCTTGGTTGGCCTTCCTTTTGGAGAAGTAATCAGGACCCTTCAACATGTTGTGCTATCTTCACAACATGTAGAACTTCCCACCTTTCTTCTCAGGCAGGCTCGAGATAATTCTTTTCATGGAAAGAGGCTGCCATAGAGTTGTTTAGGAATAGGAGCTGAGGTTGGCTATACTTCCCTTGGATCAGGCTGGAAAGTGGGAGAGATCGAGTGGTTGTGCGTGGAGGCAGTGTTTACATCAGGGCTGGTAGGTTCTCTCTGCACAGTGCCAGGCCTCATGCTCATGTAATTAGCCTCCTAATGCCCCTTTCTACCGACAAGGGTGAGGCTGCTGCCAAGTCACTTGAGATGAAATTAGGTCGCCTGTCATCATTCCTGTGGGACTAAGGTAGAACGGTGCTTACTATACACCTCGCCCTACTTTAACCTCCAACTGGATCTCATCCCACATCCCAGCTGGAGGGAGGAGAGGCAGCCTCTCCGGGCCCCTCTGATCTCCTTGGAGTGGGGACCTGCCCAAGGATGCCTCCCTTAACCTAGCACAGAACTCAAAGTGACTCTTTTATTACTTTTGTAGTCCAATTTGTAGAACAAAGGGGAGACAGTGACCCTAAAACCCTCCTAGTGTGGGAGAGATGAGAGAGACCCCATTTGTCATTCTGAACGTGGAGGAAGGAATGGACAATTGTTTGTCTTCTCTCAGAGTCATGACCTCTGACTGATAGCTCTTCTCTGAGAATGGAAATAAGGAGAGCTGTCCAAGACTGAGTGAGCAAGGGAGAAGAGGGGGAGAGAAAGAAAAGTTACCTTGAGTGCATGCATGCCCATACTTCATGTATTTAACTTAGGATGCAATTGAGGAAGCAGAAAGAGAGGAATTAGAGCAAGCAGGAAGATGTCTGGTGGGGGGCAAGGGAATCAGAATGTCGACAAAAGGCTGCCTGAAGAGGTAGTGGAAAACTGCTGTAAGGGAGAGTAGAGAAGCAGGGGATGGAGGGAGGAACAGGGGCACAGGCGGGGGGAGGACATGGGGCTGGGGACTGGGAGGAAGTGTCTGCATGTTGTTTCCCAGATGCTCAGGTACTACTCATCCTGTGAGCCAGCACTTAAACCTTGAGCCAAAACATGTGCAAGAAAAGAATTCCTTTTGTTGCGTTTTCCTTATGTTTTTGAAATAGGAATAACAACCAAAACAGAAACAGAAAAAAGAAGAGAGAGACAGAGAAAAAAATCCATTGTGGAGGTATGAAAATTTAATCAACACTCAGTGTTCCTAGCAGTTCAGGAGCAAGCACAGATCTTACTATCTATGCAGCTATTTTGGTCACCTTGAGGGGTCCCAGAGCTGTGCCCGCCACTGTCCCAGCTCTGGGAGACAGCCAGCCCCTGGGATCCACTGGCCTGACCCTGCAGTGGGTAGGGGAAGATAGGGTGACCTTGGGAAGCTTTCAGCATAAGGGACATTTCAGGCTTTACCTAGTAGGTTTTTATGCTGCATAGACTGTTATCCTGATGTGCTAGATAGAAACTTGTAATTTGAGCATTTAAACTCAACCACGTTCCCTTCAGTATGTGAATATGATCAGTCTACCTACTTTATCTCTCAGTGACACCTGACACTGTAACTCCTTCCTTCCCTCTTGAAGCTCCCATCACATCGTCCTGTTTCCTTCCATTTTTCTGCTTGCTTCTTCTCCTTTGAGCCCTTATTTCTTCTCATATACTCTTTCCCTTGGGAATACTGTTGAAAGTCCCTTGACTATATGCTGATGAATCTGTTTTAGATTTCTAGCTCAGAACTCTCTTCTGAGCTCCAGGCGTGTATAGCTAATTACCTACTGCCGGCACCATTGCTAAATACCTCGGATTAACAAGCCTTAAACAGAAGTCTTGATCTTCCTGCTGTCCTGTTTTCCAGTCCCCCATCTCAGTACCAGAGCCCCACCAACGGTTTAGTTGCATGAGCCAAAACCCTCCTTGTCATCCTTGTTTCTTCCCACTCCTTCACTGTGTGTGTCCACCGGACACCAATCTCATGGACATTCCCTACAAAATAGGTCCCAGTCCCCAGGTCTCCGTCTCTGCTACAGTGACTCTGGTCCAGCAACTGTCTCCTTCCCTGGATGACAGCAGGCACCTCCTGACTGCCACTCCAGTTTCTCTCTTGTGCCTCTTCAATCCACGATCTATTCTGCAGCCAGAATGCTATTTAACAATGCACATCTCCCATGTCACTTCCTTTTTCAAAGCTCTATTGGGTTCCTGTTGCACCTGAAGTCTAGACAAAATTCTGTAATGGCACACGATCTGCAAGGCATATGGCCTCTGCTAGCCTTTCTAGCCTTGCTGGCACTTGATTTTTGCACTGCGGCCATGCTGGCCTTTGTTAGAATCACACACCTCCCAGCATCACCATACTCAGAAAGTTTGAATATGGAATTTCTTTTTTCAGTAGCCTCCTCCCTTTCTGGTTAAACTTCTACTCATCTTTTAGATCCCAGTTTATTTTTTTAAATTTATATTTTTAAGTTTATTTGAGAGAGAGAGAGAGAGAGAGAGAGAGCGAGCGCGCATGTGTGTGTGTGTGTGTGTGTATGTGTGGAGGATGGGCAGAGAGGGAGAGGGAGACAGAGAACCCCCAGCTGGCTCTGTGCTGTCAGTGCAAACAGAACTCAAACTCACAAACTGTGAGATCATGACCTGAGCCAAAAATCAGAGTCATATGCTTAACCAGCTGAGCCACTCAGGTACCCCTAGATCTCAGTTTAAAGGACATACCCTGAGGAAAATCTTTTCTGAGCACCAGACCTAAACAAAGTCAGTTCTCCCAGGAAGTCATACTCATGACTCCTTCTATTTTCCTTTTGAGTACTTATACATTGTACTATTTCAGTTATTTGTGTAATGTTTTTTTTAATGTTCATTTATTTTTGAGAGGGAGAAAGAGAGACAGAAAGAGAGAGCAGGAAAGGGGCAGAGAGAGAGAGAAAGACAGGATCCAAAGCAGGATCTGCGCTGACAGCAGAAAGCCCAATGCCAGGCTTGGACTCATGAACCATGAGATCATGACCTAAGCCAATGCTGGAGGCTTAACTGACTGAGCCACTCAGAGGCCCCTGCGTAATGTTTTGTGTAATGCCATTCCTGCTACTAATCATAAGCCCCATGACAGCTGGCTGTGTCTGTCCTGTTCACTGTAGTGTCTCTGGGATATGGCACTCCACTGTAGAGACTCAACAAGTAAATGAATTTGTCTTGAACACCTCTGACCAAGGTGCTTTGATTCAAGTGCAGGGTGGGGGTGGAGCAGGACATTCAGAAAGGTGTAACAAAGAGCCCTTGGTCTTAAGGCTCTTCCTACGTAGTCCTATTCTGTTTTGTGGTATATTATCAGCTTGTGTGCACGTGCATTTTCCCCCCAAATAGATTTATGTATTTCTTGAGGACTGTATCTTCCCCCTTGTGGTCACACATGCAGTGGGTTTTATTTTCTTGAATCTTGAATATACATAGATACCTCCCAGCCCCTATCTGGCCAGATGCATCTACCTCCCCTTCAACACTGGCCTGTATCTGTGGGATTTCAGTTCATCCTGTAGCCCAAACTGCCTGCATTATGACAACCTAATAGCTGCGTGTTCTCTGCCATGGTTCTTATTCTCTAGTAGCTTCAGCTCTCTGCAAAATGCGAATGAGATTATTAATGGTAATAATACCTTGTCTATCTTTCAGGATTGTTATGCGGAAAAGATGAGTTCATTTATGTCAAATACTTTGAAAACCATAAAGCTCCATAAGAGTGTTGGAATTAAGTAAGAATGTTGGGGAGTGACGAGAGATGAGCAGTCACTCTTAACTACAGCGGAAAAGAAAGTTTCTTTGAGGAGGTGGGATTTGGAATGGGGCTGGAAAGATGCTGTTTCAGGCAGATCCTGATGGGGAACAGAAAACAACTTCAGCTGGGGCTTGAAGAGGATTTAATAGAGTATTTCAGAGATGTTAGCAGGGCCAACGCGGGGTGTTTATATCCCGGAGACCAGCTACTGTGGGACATAATTTCCACTGCTTCATGGTCTGAAGGAGCCAGGGGAGGACAGGGGGTTATCAGAGCCCCAATGAGAGCTGGGAGCAGGAGGATGGACTGCTAGACAGAGGGATTGCTGCCCCGAAGCTGGAGGGAGCTGGGAAGAACATGCATCCAACTTTCTCCTGCTGCAGGTGCCTCCTGTGAGAAGCAACAGGGCCAAGGAGCCAGGTGAGGAAGTTCGAAAGGGCCACCCTCTCAGGACACAGAGAAGGGCTGAGAATGGATGGGGGAGGGGCCGCACAGATGGGTATAGTTGGCGAAGACAGGAACGAACAATGAGGACGTCCAGGTGACGATGATGGTGTGAGAAGAGCAGAAAGGCTGGAAGTTATTTAAGGGGCAGCTGAGGGAACCAATGAAAAATAGCATTTAAGAAGTAGGTAACCTCAACCAAACCATGAGAGGCCAGGCTGGGAAGGTTGGCTTTACTCCTACTGACAACAGAAGCTACGGAAGATGTTTCAGCAGAGAAGATCCACTATGAAAACCGTGTGTGGAGAAATGTTTCAGGCAGAGGTGTGTGGGTCAGGTTGAGGGAAGCAAGGAGTGGCTGGAAGGCTGGAACGCATTAGGGGCGTTCATGAGAAGACAGGGGGCCCAGACTAAATGATGGCCGAGGGAGGATGGAAAGTGCTAGATGAACACGAGGAAGCACTGGGAACGGGTGAGATTTGGATTTGGAGATTGTCAACCAGCGGGTGTGTCCATAGGGCACCCAGAGGCACAGAGAGGCCCCAGATCCTGGCATTTCTGGGTAGGATCCCTTTGCTTGCCCCTTTATGTCCTTCCTGTTTTTTCTAGTCCTATACCAGGGGTCTTTGTGACCAGTGCTTGTCTCTTCTTTCCCTTGGGGCACTGCTGCTGCCTGCCTTCTTGTTTCTGGGGGCTCCTTCCACATCCCTGACCCCACGTTATTACCGTAAGAGTCAGGACTGGTGGACCGAGACTTCTGAGCCTGCGGGGGCTGGGGCCGTGGTGTCTCCTGAGTGTATTCCAGCACTTCTGCAGCAGCCTGGACCAGGCCTGCAGTTCGGCACTCCAGGGACACAGCCAGCGTGTGGAAAGCTCGGGAAAAAGAAATGAAGAGGGAATTTTTTTCCCTGGCTCTTTCCTTAGCACCTGAAAGGCTGCTTTACCAAGCTGGACTACTTCCTGCCCATTTATCTGGTGCCATTCCTTTATTATAATGCTAGTTCTTATTTAACATCCACTGAGCACAAAAGGCACATCAGGGCCACATGGAGACAGAGTAAAAATACTGGAGGTGCTCCTTGGGTTTAGGCCTGAAATAAGACAAACCAAGTAAAACAGAACCCCAGGAGATGAGGGCCCTGGAGGAAGAAAGGTAGTGGGGCTTGCTTGCTTGTTTTCAGGCTGGCAGGTCCTTCTATTCTCCTTTCCTTAAGACCTCTTCCTTGAGAAATTTTTGTGTTTAGTTTCTTTTGTTTTTGTCAGTGGTAACTGGGAACAAGATGTTTGGATGTGATGAATTTTGAGAGGGGTCGTCAAATAGAAAATAGGCAGACTGATGCGGAAGCATTCCGAATGATAGCCCCATATGTGACAGAAAAGAGAGGAACGGAGGGCGTGAATGAATAGGGCACACCACATGCAGTGTGGTGGAAGGGGCTCTGGGACAGGGCAGGGACTCAGTGAGGGCTTTGCCTGAGAACTCTTATGCAAGTTGTGAGAAAATTGCTAAATGATCCAAAAGAAATCTTAATCATGTATTCATTACATCATTAAGCACTATGGTTTAGTTCCTTTGTGCATTATCTCCTTTAATTCTCACACCAGTTTTGTGCGATCGGACTACTGTTAGCTTTAGTTTATAGATAACAAAACCAAGTCTGAAAGTGAGTATCTTGCCTCAAGTCACACAGCTGGTAAGTGGTATAAATGAATCTCAAACTCAAGTGGGTAAAGCCAGCATTGTCGAGTGTTTGTTCCACCTGGATGTGGTTACCTTAGCAAGAACTCCTAATCGGTCTTCGATGGAGTTAAAGAAGAGTTAGTAGGACAGAGCATGTCTCCACCCTTACCACAACCACCTTGTACTTGAAGCTGGTCCAGAGATTCCAGCACAAGTTGGATAGATGTTTATTAGAGAGATGGTCAGGAAAATTTGGGAAAAGCCCTATCAGTTTGGTATGTAGAAAGCATCTTCCTGACCTATAACAGATTTTACTTTAAAATTCCTGAGAGTTTGCTTCCCATGTTTTGCAAGAAAAGGCTTGTGGCTTGAGCAGACTTCCTGAAGAGCAGCCCATTCACAGGGAGCCTGGGTGGCTCAGTCAGTTAAGCATCTCACGATTTGTGGGTTGGAGCCCCCCTTTGGGCTACTGTGAAACCTCTGTTGAGGGGCACCTGGGCAGCTCAGTCACTTAAGCATCCGACTTTGGCTTGGGTCATGAACTCTCACAGTTCCAGGAGTTCAAGCCCCTGGGTCTCCTGGGTAGCTCAGTCAGTTACTTGTCCCACTTTGGCTCAGGTCATGATCTCACAGTTCATGGGTTCGAGCCCCGCATCAGGCTCTGTGCCGACAGCTAGTTCAGAGCCTAAAGCCTGTCTTCCGATTCTGTGTCTCCCTCTCTCTCTGATCCTCCCCACTCATACTGTCTCCTTCTCTTTCTCAAAAAGAACTAAAACGTTAAAAAAAAATTTTTAGGGGCGCCTGGGTGGCTTAGTTGGTTAAGCCTCTGACTTCAGCCCAGGTCATGATCTCATATTTGTGGGTTCAAGCCCCGTGTCGGTCTCTGTTCTGACATGACAGCTAGCTCAGAGCCCGGAGCCTGTTTCTGATTCTGTGTCTCCCTCTGTCTCTCTGCCCCTGCCTGCTCATGTTCTGTCTCTCTCTGTCTCAAAAATAAATAAAACATTAAAAAAAATTTTTTTTTAAACAGAGTTTGAGCCCCCTGTCAGGCTCTGTGCTGACAGCTTGGAGCCTGCCTCAGATTCTATGTCTCCCTCTTTTAATATTTATTTTATTTTTGAGAGAAAAAGAGCATGAGTTGGGGAGGGGCAGAAAGCAAAAGAAAAAGACCAGCCCTTTCACAATACCTACACAGAATTTTTCCAGCCATTCCTCTCGCTCCTATCCCAAATCATAGACGAATGACCTAAGCAAATAAAGTTGAGAAGTCTCCTTCCACACATATCTTTGGGTAATTAGGGTTCTACTAAATGTATATGAGGATTCGTTGGGAAATACCAAGAACGTTTCTTTTTCTATAGAACTTTCTACTTTGCCTATTTAATAAAAAAATTTTTTTTACATTTCTTTATTTTTTAGACAGAGACAGAGCACAAATGGGGAGGGGCAGAGATGGAATGAGACACAGAATCCAAAGCAGGCTTTAGGCTCTGAGCTGTCAGCACAGAGCCTGACATGGGGCTTGAACTCAGGAACTGTGAGATTATGACCTGAGCCAAGGTTGGATGCTTAACTGACTCAGCCACCCAGGTGCCCCCTACTTTGCCTATTTAAAAAAGACAGCCAGTCTCAGAGCACAGTATTGTGTACCTTTGGTTTTTAAGCTTGATGTGCCAAATCATTTTTGGAATAGAGTAAAATGTTCTGGTGCAAACATTGTTTCTCACACTCAGATCACTGAAAGAGTTTAAAGCAGGCCTTGTGAAATTGATCATCTAAAGTCTTATTTGCAAAGACACATACTTAGGTAGCTCTGTCAACCCTGGTGTTCTGAAGCTCAAGAAAGCCCTGTTTTGTGGTGAGTTTCTCAGCCTCAGTGGAGCCTCTGTGGGACATCTGGACTCGTTCTAGTGAGGCCCTTCTGAGGCCAGCTCAGTCCCATGCACAGTAGCATAGAATGTTGCTTTGGAGTAAATAAAAGCTATGGAAAATGGCTATTGCACTGTTACTACACACTAGGCACTATGTTGAGGTCTTTAAATCTATTATTTCCAACCCTTACAACAACTGCAGTGCAACATCATTACCATTTTTTAGATGAGGGAACTGAAGTTTAGAGAAGACCATACCAATGACATGTAGTAAGTCTATCTGAGGATTCCTCAGTCCATGCCCTTACCTTTACCCTGATATGAATGCCCTGCCTCCTCCTGCATAGTAGTTCCTAGGGAATAGTTCACATGCTAAATCCACAATCACAGTCATGAGCGTCAGAGCCAGACCTTGGAAGAATGGTAAAGTGTGTCTTCTAGTTGTGAACCTTCCTTTCCTTTCCTGTATAGACTTTTTGTAAAACTCCCCACTCCCATCACCGTGGTCAGCACAGTTTTATCACTCGGTGCCTCTCCTATCAAATTTTCTTCATTCCTTCATTCCTTGATTCATTCCATCAAGTGGTAATTATTACATGCTCACTGTACTGGGTACCATTATGGGCACTGCTCTAAGGAAAGGTACTCATTTTAGTTGCTTACACTTTGCTTGATTTTAAGTCCATATTCTCCCTTGGAAACATACTAAACACTTGCTTGTAATCAGAGAATGGAAGGCCATGTCGGCTGCCAGCAGACACGTGTGAGGTGTTCCGGGCAGGCGCACCTCCGCTGTCAATCCAGACAGCAGCCTGCCTTCCTCAAGGATAAGAGAGACTTGAGGCACACAAAGGTTTCAAGCATGATTTGGATCTACTTCCAGAGGCTCTATTGCACTTGGTGATTTGTAGATTCAATCAGCAATCAGGCTGTGGCCCCATACTAGTATTGGTGGCTGGGAAGAACCAGTGGTGTCATGTTTACTGCCATAATTATTCTGATGTATTAAAAGCCACAACGTTGTGGCTGTGCAACGACGTGGCTAGCAGATTTTTCATTGCCAGTTGGCTTATGTTACAATTCTTAAGTAAAGGCTACATATCTGGTCATGCTGGAATGCAACCAATTCTGTTACCCTTGAACAAATTTTAGCTATGGAAAAACTTTCTTTATTGCATGCAGGAGGTAAAATAAGGTATTCTCTAAACACACAAAAATAAGAGAAATAAGATCTCCCTCTGAACGTCAATGCACAAAGCTAAGAGTAGAAATTGCTAAATTATGTTCCAGTCTCCCTCCCAGGACAAATCACAGTACTTCTGGTTGGTTAACCTACCTGAACAAAATGGGCCCTCAGAGGGGTGCTGGCCAGCTGCAGAAGCAAGGGAAAGAAGAAGCCTAGAGAAAAGCATCTGTAAGGCAGAAGATTCTTTGCCTAAGGAATATTTCCAGGTCTATATGTGGCTTCTACTCTCCTCGAAGGAAGTGGCTAATGCCACAGACCTTTTTAATCATGTGACTCAACTTGTTTTAAGAAATATTTCAATTAGGAGTTGAAATTAGAGGGTAGCCTAGGTGGCTCAGTTGGTTAAGTGTCCGACTTTGGCTAAGGTCGTGATCTCATGGTTCATGGGTTCAAGCCCTGCATCGGGCTCTGTGCTAACAGCTTAGAGCCTGGAGCCTGCTTCAGATTCTGTGTCTCCCTCTCTCTTTGGCCCTCCCCTACTCATGCTCTATTTCTCTCTGTCTCAATAATAAATAAACATAAAAAAAATTAAAATTAAAAATACTTCAGTTAGAAATTGGCTTCACAGGTAGCTTCTCTGTGGGAGAGTGATGGGTTATTCTGGGCACATGTGGGCCATGCTTCTTATATAGTTCTGTCATTGAAAAGTTTGCTGATGGTGAGTCTGACCTGAGAAATCAGCTCTTGGGGTGAATGAATCATATTTGTAAGCAACCCATGCTCAGGTCCACACTCTGGAGTACATGGAGTTTACTCAGGGGAGTTTATCACTGGGGCCTCCTAGAAGTCTGTCTGACTCCCAAGCAGTATCCCTTGGCACTGTCCTTTTCTGGTTTGACGCCACCAGTTTCTGGGCTTTCTTTAGTAGCAGTTACCTGGGACACTCCCATGGAGGGTAGAAGTGTGCACACACATGCACACACACGCAAATTGCATTTAAAATGGTCTTTCCTTCTTATCTACTATGATCTACAATGCCAGGCAAGATACACCCCTCCCTTCACTTTTTGACACACACAAGTGTCAGGTTGATTGAGGAACTTTTCTTACCTCAAGGTCATTAAGATAGTCTCCTGCCTTATTTCCTAGAAGTCGTACTGGTTTATTTTACATGTTTAGTTTTCAGTGCACTCAGAATTTATTTTTACGTATGTTGCACACGGGAGTTACAAGTCATTATTTTCCAGGGGCACCTGGGTGTCTCAGTTGGTTGTGTCTGACTCTGATTTTAGCTCAGGTCGTGATTTCATGGTTTGTGAGTTTGAGCCCTGCATCAGACTCTGTGCTACTGACAGTGCAGAGCCTGCTTGGGATATTCTCTCTGTCTGTCTCTCTCTCTCTCCCCCACCCGCCGCAATCATCTCTCTCTGCCCTTCTCCTGCTCATGTGCTCTGTATCTCAAAATAAATAAGTGAACCTAAAAAAAATTTAATTTTTTTTATATGAACA
Organism: Suricata suricatta; assembly: GCF_006229205.1. Lineage (NCBI taxonomy): Eukaryota > Metazoa > Chordata > Mammalia > Carnivora > Herpestidae > Suricata > Suricata suricatta. Next base: position 134,286,680 of record NC_043702.1, on the reverse strand, counting down.
TCCAATTGTCCCAACACTATTTATTGAAAAGGCTACTTGTAATACCACTTTTATCATAAATTGACCAGCTATATGGGTATGACTGTGTTTATGGATAGTCTATCCTGTTGTATTCTATATCTTTGCCCCTAACACCATCATTTCATAATAATTATAGCTTTACAGTAAATTTTGATGTGGGATGATGTAATCCCTCCAAATTTGTTGTTCTTTTTCAGATTTGTCTTGGCTATTTCCATTGTATTCCCTAACATTTCCATGTATATATTTTAGAATTAACTTGTCAATTTCCATTATAAAAATCCCTGCTAGAACTGCTTTGAATAGATTTTGGAGGAGGATCAACATTTATAATACAGAGCTGTACCATTCATGCACATAGTATATCCCTCTATATACTGTATCTACTTTTTCTAGTAATGTTTTGTAGTATGCTATGGAGAAGTCAGATGTATCTTTTCTTAATGTTTTTAGTATTATAATGGCATTTTTAATAATAACTTTCTATCACTTATGTGTTTTAATAGTATATATGAAAATCCTTTTGGATTTTCTACATCTGTAATCCTGCCAGGTGCAAATAATGATAGTTTTTATTTCTTCCTTTCCAGTCCTTATACGATTATTTTTCTTGTCTTATTTCAATGTCTAGGCCCCTACTATAAATTAAATCAAAGTAGCAAAAATGAATGTTCTTATTTATAGTCTCATTGAGAAAGAGTCTCATTTTAATATTTTCTCATTAAATATGTTTGTTGTAGATTTTTCATATATATTGTTTTTTAGACTAAGAAAGTTTTCTTCTATTCCCAAATTGATAATTTTTTGTCATGAATAGAGATTGAACTTCCTTAACTTCATTTTCTCATATTTATTGTGTTGATCATATTTTTTGCCCATATTTTAATATAATGAATTACACTGATTTTTCTAGTGTTAAACTTTCAATGCTGGATTAATACCAACTTTATTGTGCTGTTTTTTTCCAGATCACTGGGTTTGATTTGTTATATTCTAGTTTAGAATTTTATTCTTTATGTTTATAATAGAACTGGCCTGTCATTTTCCTTTTCTTGAAATGTCCTAGTTAGATTTTGATATCAAGGTTTGGTTTCTCTCATGAAACAAGACATGTTCCTTCTTTATTCTTTGAAAGAATTTGTAAGATTGAAGAATTAGGGTTCTTTCTCTTCTTGTATTTACCCATGAAGTCATCTGGGCTTGGTGGTTTGTTTTTTTTTTTATGCTTTATTTTGGTTTTACCCAACTTGAAAGTTTATTCAACAGTGGAAAAATTAATTAATAGAATTCACTGTATTGAAAGAATGAAGGAGAAAAATTGTGATCCATGCAAACAGGATCAATATAGAAAAAATTTAATAAGGTTCAAGTTTTGTTTTGGTGATCTTTTTAAAGTATGGATTTAATTTCTATGCTAGACATTACGTTTTTGAGCTTTTCTGCTTCTTGTGTTGGTTATTTTGAGTTGTATGTTAAAAATTATTTATGCATTGAATCTTAATTTTAAAATTTAGTTGCATACAGTTGTTAATTATCTTATTTGATGTTCATAGGATCTGCAGTAATGTCCTTTTTTTCATTCCTGATATTAATAATCTCTGCTTTTTCTTCTTTTATTTTTTTATCAGTCTTGATAGAATTTTCTCAAACTTATTTTCCTTCTCAAAGAACCAATTCTTGATTTTGTTGATTTTATGTATTGCAGACTTACTTTTAAGTTTATAATTTTGTTCTAATTTTGGAGGTTTTAATATGCTATTCTGTTCCAACCTTTCTATGTATCTTTATATCTAAGGGGTGTTTTTGAAAGTAATTTTTGTCTTTTAATTGGCACCTTTAGTGTCTGTCTTGTTCATTCTGGTAACTTGTACCTGGAGTAGTACTTATCTAGAAACACATATCCTAAATGTTTCACCAGAAAATACTGAGTGAATGGGCACCGAGGTCTTTGTGAAGAGCATGAGTTGGGACAGAGATAGGCAGGGATCTGAGTTTGTCCAGCCACAGGTGAATTGGTGGAATTCCTTTGGGCACCTTTGCTCTGTGTTTAGTTGCCTCTCGGACTCTCTGTGATTAACCAGCTTTCATGCTTATCTGCTTTATACCAATGCCCCCATCAAGGACTTGTGCTTCCCTTCCCTCCTACCCCATCACTCACAATCATAACAGTGAGAGGTGCTGTCGCCTTAAGTATATAATGTATTCTTTGCCAACATTCTCATCAGCCCCTCCTTGTCAGTGTTCTCCCAAGGAACGATTGCCTCCCACACCTCTCTCCATTACAAAAGAGCCCAAATGACTCTGGGTATTTTAAGGGGCACAACGTTGTGACAGTGACAGAGTGATGTGGTATTAGCACAATGACTCCATTGGAAGTACCATTAGGACTTTTCATGTCATCTGGGTGACTGCTGCTTTGTCCACATTTAGCTGGGTGAGTCCCAGAGCTGAGGGAGTTTATTTTCAGTGTGGGAAGAAAAGCTTCTTGGATCTGCATGGCAGCTCCCCCCCTCTTTTTTTTTTAAAGACTCGAAACTCAACATGGCTTTTCCTCCCTGCCTTGTCTATGAGGCCCAAAGCTGCAGACAATGAGTCCCTGCATGACATTTAATTTGCCTACAATGTTGCTTTGAATGTTAAAGATAAACCAAGTATGAGTTGGCTGTATGTCTCTGCTTATGTGGTTATGTGAGACAGAGGAACTCTGTGAACCAGAAGCATTGTTAGAAAAAGTAGGAAGGTGCCAGAGAAGTGATGACAGCGGACATGCCAGATGAGATTCAAAGTGGTAGAAGGGACATCAAAAGATCATCTGGTTAGGTCCTCTGTCTTTGGGTAGGTAAAGCATCCTTGTTCATATTTTATAGATAACGCAACTGATATCCAGAAACATTCCATTACTTGGTTTAAAAAAAGTGAAAATTGGATTCTGCTAGATTGTAAATTTCAGAGGTCAAAGACTACATATTTGCCATGATCAATGTTGTATCCCCACACCTATTTCAGTAACTAGCACATAATAGGTGCTCAATAAATGTTGAATGGAGGGACACCAAATATATAGCTACTGCTAGTTAAAAAATTTACAACACTACTCTTTAATGTGTTCTTCAGAGTACCTGCTTAATTTGGTTCTAAAGTCCTTACTTCAGGGTTATAAGGTTTTTGTGACTCAATAAATATACAGTTGTAACAGGTAAGATAAGTGGATTTCAGTTATTCAATTAGGGTTTATTCATATAACAAAGTTTTATCAAGCATCTATTATGTACTAGGCATTGATCTAGGTGATGGGAGGTACAGCAGGGAGCAAAACAACCCAAATACCTTCATTCACAGAACTTAATTCTAAATAATGCAAAAGCTAAATAAATAGATAAATGATATGCACAGTATGATAGAAAGGGATATAATCCTTGGGGGCATAGGCAGGTTTGGTAGAAGGGTCTGGTAATGTGATTTTGTAGGCCTCAAACAGAAGTTGACTTTTGGATAAGACCTGAAGAAAGTAGGTATTGAGACCTATGCATCCTTAGGGAACAAGCATTTTGAGAAGGAACAGCATGTGTGAAAGCCCTGAGGTAGAAATAGATCTAGAGAGGTTGAGGAAGAGCTAAGAGGAAAGTGTAGGTGGAGCCCATCAACAGGAGGCAGTAGTTGGAGATGAGGTCGGATATGGGAGTCAGATGATGTGGGATCCTGTAGGTCATGATGAGGCTTTGAGGGTAAGTCAGGAAGCCTGTGGAGAGCTTTGAAGAAGACAGTGGTGTGATTCAGTTTGTACTTTAACAGAGTCAGTCTGGTTGCTATGTTGAGAGTAGACTGGAAGAGGATATAGGTGAAAGCAGGAAGATCCAAGTAGGAAGCTATTAGGATAGTCCAAGTAAGACATGGTGGTGCCTTGGACCCAGGATGGCACCAATATGGGTGTGAGGAGTGAAATCCTGAAAGTTCTGAAGAAAAGGTTGATAGATTTACTGATGGACAGAAATTTGATGTGAGAGACAGAGATAAGTCAAGAATGATTTGAAGGTTTTTGCCTTGAACAACTAGTAGAATTGCATTGCAAGGGGGACTATCAGGAACTCAGATTTAAATATGTTAAGTTTGAAATAGATACTGGCCATCCACAGAGGAACTTGAATTGGTAGCTGGATATATGACTCTGAACTTCAGAGAAGTGGTTTGTGATAAACATAATATTTCTGGGTTGTTATAGCATATAAATGGCTTTTTTTTTAATTTTATTTCTATTATGTTATAATTATGTCATTATTATAGCATATAGATGGACATGAAAATTCAATGGGAGCAAAGCTGTTATGCCATTTGGATATGGCCCAAATAGGCTTTCTTATTTGAAGGAGGGATTATTTCAGGGCCACTAGCCAGGCTAGCTATATAGTAAAGTACAAGTATGTGTTAACCCTACAGGTTAGCCTCATGAGAGCAGGGGAATAGATCGGCGTAAGCCAGCCTTGCTACTGGGAAAGCAGGCTCATGTGGTGAGTCAGCCGTCATCGCCATTCTTGCTGTGAAGGGGAGCACATCCTGATTGCTGTGACAGATATGCAGATACAACTCACCTGGATAATGTCATTTCACCATGCTGACGCCCCCTCATCCACATGTTGAGACATGGGCTGACATGTGCAATTGAATTCGTTTCTTATTTTTCTTAGGGTTCATTCATCTCAAGGTGAGACTTTGAGATAGAGCTGACAAATGGGCCAGAGTAAACACAGATCAAAGCATACTAGGACTGATGAACACTGCCCATGAAATGGGAAGTCAGCTTTTCCCAACTTGTTGTCAGAATGTATTTCCTTCAAAGGAGTCCCACATGGGTTACACTGCAGTCATAGTAATGTGGTGGGCACTGGGGGTGCAAAGAGGTAAAAGACTTAGAGGCTTCTTTAAGTGACTTATTATCTAATGGAAATGGACTTATTATCTTTTATGAAAGTTCAAATAATAAATAATGCAAGATGGAGGGTGCTAGAAGGCAAGGGCACAGAAAAGGCAGTGTGTGCCATGAGGAATACAGAGAAGAGAGAGACTCCTGAGTGCCATGGAATCAGAAAAGTCTTGATATGAAGCTTGAGCTAGTCTTTGAGGAGTAGAGGCACTTAAGTAAAAGGAGGAGGAGAAAGACTCCCATATGTGGTTGTGCAAGCAGTACATAACAACTCTAAATTGCACCATATATATACTAAGCATGTGCGTAGTCAGGGACCCCAAGACAGAGAGACACTCCAGGAAGTAAGAAGAAGAACAAAAACAAAAACGCCGAATTGGGTATGATCGGGTCATTTCTTTGATGCTTGTCAAACATCCATCTACTTATTCAGCAAGTACTTATTGTCTGGCATCAATGAGCAGGCCACACTGACCATAGTAGAAAATCCATGTAGGAAGGTAGTGACAAATAATGTGTGCTTGGTGTGCTATATTCTGGGAGGCCTTGAATGTCAAACTACAGAGTTAGAACTTTATGCTATGGGCAGTTAGTAGCTGACAAAATCTTTTTTGCATAAGAGATTGAATGTTTTAAAAATAATGTTCTAGAAAGCTATCTTGGTAGCACCATGCTGTCTGGCTTGGGTTATGAGGTAACTTGTGGTAGAGAAGTAAAGGAAGGCCATAGGCTAGAAGAGTTGAGAGTCCTAGTGTGCTAGTTATGGTTAATGGAAAGACATGGAACCAGAGAGTCGATATATTGTCTGTATATTAGCCAATTAGGTGCTTGTTAAGTATTTATACTGCTTGAGTCCATAGTTCTCTAATACATAGAAAGAGGAGACAGGAAAAAATTGAACATATGGGTCTCTCCCTCAGTTGCTCAAAGTCTAACTAAAGATAAAATGGATGTCCACATTGCAAGTAAATCTGTCAATAAGAGAGGACAGAACTTAGATAAGCAGAAGATATAGTAAGTTTAATAATTGCTAGGGCTATTAACATTTATGGAGTTCCTTAATGGTTTAAACATGACCATGTATTACTATACTTGATTCTCATTACAACCCTATGAGATTGGTATCATCACCTCCATCTTATGGTGAGGAAATGAAAATGCTGAGACTGAAGAACCAATTGTGTCACCCAGCTTGTGAGTGGCAGGGCCTATCTCAAGCTCTCAACTGATATTTCCAGAAATTATGCTTTGCTATTTCCATGTTGTCTTGTGCTGCATTTGGTATATCTCTTCTGTAGCCATTGGAGACCCTGGAGCAAGGTTTGGTAGTGTGAGGAAGGGGAGGGGATATTTTCCACTACTAGCTCTGTGGGGTGGGGGGAACCCTGACCCTTGTCAGAGCCTTTGCTTGTGCCAAGTGGTCTCATCTTCTCTTAGAGCCAGCTTTGTCAGCTGTGATGAGGGTCGTGCTCAGGCCCACCATGACTATACGCTTTTCTCAAGGGGCACACAGGACTCTACTGATCTAAGACAGTCTGTACAGGACCTCTCACAGCTTACATTGCCCTTACACTAATTATAGTGTCCTGGGGTCACAGAGTCCAAACTTCTTTCTCCTGCATAGGTTTGTTTGACAAGGGCCCCACCAACTCTGCTTGGCACAGATCCATCAGAACTGTCTCAGGCCTGTTTCCATTCTCAAGTTATGCTTGGCCTATCCAAGACCCTCAATTTCCTTCCCCCAAGAGTCTTTTACAGGGTCTTGGAAAGCAGCTCTTGGCTCAGTAGAGGACTATTCTATTTCACGGAGTCAAGGCTCTTTTATTATTGAGCCATCCATGATTATGAGGGCAACTTCAGAGTAGCTGATGGCTGTGTTAATTTGCTAGAGAAGCCAAAAATTACCACAGGCTGTGTGGCTTAAACAACAGAAAGTTTATTTTCTCACCCTACTGGAGGCTAGAAGTCCAAGATGAAGGTGTTGGCAGATTTGGTTTCTCCTGAGACTTCTGTCCTTGGCTTGTAGATGGCTACCTTCTCATTGTGTCCTCAGTGTGTATGTGCATACCTGGTGTCCCTTCATGTGTCCATAGGAAGACTGAATTAGGGTCTGTCCTAATGGCCTTGTTTTAATATAATCACCTGTTTAAGTACATCCTATCTCCAAATATGGTCATATTTGGTCACGTGGTCATATTGGGAGTATAAACTTTGGAGGGACACAATGCAGACTTTAAGAGTGGGGAAGCTCTTCATACTTCATCCTTCTGTTATCTCCACGTCCCCTCCCACATCTTTTCTGGAAGTTCATTTGGGCTGGGTCCAGAGAATAAAGGGTGAGATCTCCAGTGGTTGCTTAAAAACTACACAGTAAATTCCTTAGGGACAAGGACTACACCTTCAAGGATTTTTTCTACCAGACTTTAGCAGAGAGTAGACACAGAGGAGGTTTTCAAATATTTGTTGAATGATTAAATGATTAGAGGGATTTTTCTGAAGCAGGGGTATAAATTTATAAATTTCTGTTTAATCAAATATAGTCTTTAAGACTTGTATAGATTTTGTAGATTATAAATTTTAAAATATTAAACTGCAATAAAATACCTTATAAATTCAAATAATACAAAACAATCTCATCTTTCTTAGATGTGTGATATAAAGCAAATGATGCAAAGGTAGAGAGTTTTGCTTCCTGCTCTGCTCCTCATGAGCTTTTGGATCTTGGGGAATTAGTCTCTCTCAGGACCTTTTATCATCTGCAAAATGAGGGATGGAATCTTAGATGACAACTAGACTTCACATTGAATGCAGTTTTTAGTCAAAGGACACAGTTGCCTGGAAAATGATTCTGAGATCATGTCTAAACTCATCTTTGAAGAGTAGCTTGAATGATTAGCCTTGTCTACCAAAGGCATAGGAGAGAAAAGAGGTGGCATTAATGGAGATGTTCTCTGGGGTCACTCTGAGAAATAAAGTTCTATGAATTTATGATTCAGAGAATGCACTTCAGAAACTTGCTGGGCCCAAAGTCATCACCAAGAACATCTGCTTGCATTGTACTGTTGATATGTAGGAGTGCTCATTGGCAGAGATTTCTGGTCAACCAAATGCTGGGTGAGTACAGAGTATGTGACTTGATCTAAATTCAGGAAAACATGCACAGGGCGTGGGACTTCCATATGTAAATGTATTTAATTGCATTGATGTAAAATGTGCAATTAAGAGGGTAATGAGAGTGGTTATCTCTAGGTGATGATTGTGGGCAATTTTCATTTTTCTGTTTATGCTTTTCTTTTCATATGTTCATGTATTACTTTTATGACTAGGAGAACAAAATCTTATACAAATAATTAACATTCTAGCTTTAGGGTGAAAGAACAATGAAAACTTTCAAAATTCAGTTCAGTTCTTTCCAACAAACATTATTCATCTTATTCAGTAAACATTTATGTAGCATTTACAGTGTTACAATAGTACTTTGAGGGTTACAAGTATTTATGATTCAAGATGGATAGCACAGGATAAGATGTGTTACAGATGAGAAAGCTAATGACCTAGGTCTTATGGGAAGAATTAGCAATGGATAGAATGTGTAAGGTGGAAATCTCAGTTGAAGGAAATAGCACCTGTATCTAAAACATGTAGTATGTTATTAAGGGACTGCACAAGGTCAGATTTAGGTATATGGCAGGGATCCTATCAGAGAGTGGGAGAGGTAAGGCTCAACATGCACATCAAGCCTGGATGGTTGTGCTCATGGCCTCTAGTTGGTGAGCAGAACATAGCTACTGCAGAGCTATGAGCAGAAGAAGGCCAGATCAGAGCTGTAGATTGGAAGAATTGACTGTGGTCACAGAGTAGGTTAGAGGGGGCTCATCAGTCCTGCACAGTAGTTCAGGTATGTGGGAATATTGTCCAGGCATTCCAGAGTTTAGAAAAATGTCTTTCAAGGTGGTAGATATATCTGGGAGCATCAGACTTCTTCCACAGTGTTCCTAATTATTTCAAATTAGGGAGAATAAGGTTTAAGCTGTGTCACTAACATGCTTATCCAGTGGGTGAGGCTAAAGGTTGCTAAACTTTTTGGAATTGTGATACAATAATTTCATTGTTTTAGTGTCATGTCTTGTCAACCCACCTCTGCTTTCTCTGTCTAGCCTTCCTCCACCTCGTTATTGACATTTAGTTCATATTCATTTTAGTACTAAAGTGAACTAAATTATTTCTGTATTATGAAATTCACATTTAAGATCATTTAGACATATTCTTGAATGCTGGAAGCCAAAATCATAAGACTAGTTAAGTCATATCCTTAAAAAAAAAAACACCAAGAAGCTAGATGAAGTGATGAAGTGCTAGATATGTGTCCCTCAGATGACTGGACAAGGTCCATACCTGCCCTGGGTGAACCCTGCCCTAGGCAAAAAGCTCAGCTGTTCTACTACAAAGATAGGTGTCCAGTAAGATCTCTGGGGTATTTCAAGAAGCTTTCCTTTTCCTAGACTCTTCAGCAATCCTCTGGATGGAAACCCTTTCAGGGGAAACATGTGACTAAGTCAGGAAGTAAATGTCCACAGCAATTAGAGAGGAAGCAGGCCTTCTTTCCTAAGGAAGGACTCTGTGCACCAGATTATCTTTCTTCTACTAAAAATTGGAATTTCTTTCTCCTAGGAACTCATTGGCAAACTTCTTTGCAGTCTTATAGTCAATTTAAAAATATATCGCTTCTGAAAGATGTGAGCTTGAAATGAATGCTATCACATGAATCATTTTTTTTCTTATAGAGAAGTCTTTTAGGTGGGGTGTTGATGTCAAGATTAACTCAGAGAAAATTGGCTGCAGTTAGGGCTAAATAGTAGTGATCATTCCAAAACTCATTAAGAGTCTGAAAAATGAATATTTATCCTTGACCAAAAACCATTTGTCCCAGAGTGAAACATGGTAGCTGGAGAATGGCAGTTCAACAACTTGAAGTGTGGGCGGGCCTTTCTTTATGAACCAGGAATGTTCCTGACATCTTGTGTGTCAATCAGCTTTTTGTAAATGGAATCTTTTTTCTTTCTTTCTTTCTTTTTTATTCATTAACTTACCCTGTAATTTCAGCGATGTTTAACATTCTTTCCTGATTGATGTTGAGTTGGCAGGTAACCGTGAACATTCGGCTTTGGAGTTTAGTGCCTCGTTCTCAATTTCTTGCTCTTTTGCTTTGCTCTCTTTTAACAACTGCTTGAGGAACAAGTGCTTTCACAGGTGCAGTCATAGGTGTTGGGAATATAAATATGCCTGACAGGTAAATAATTACCAAACGATAGGTAAGTACAGTACTGGGAAATGCAGGGAGGCCCACGATAGCACAGAGTCCCTCTGTCTGAGGAGGTGGGGGAAGTGTAGGTGTCTGAGCTGAGTGCTGAAGGAGATGAAGATATGAAGAGGAGCTTGCTTGGGTGACACCCACCCAAAGATGATCAGGATCAGAGGGCTGGTTGAGATCAATTGACTTTGATGTTGAGTAGTTTCAGCATTGGGACAGGCACTCGGAGTGGATGATTGGGTTTTTTTTTTTTTTTAATGTTTTTTATTTTTGAGAGACAGAGAGGGACAGCGTGAGCAGGGGAGGGTCAGAGAGAGAGGGAGATACAGAATCCGAAGCAGGCTCCAGGCTCTGAGCTAGCTGTCAGCACAGAGCCCGATGTGGGGCTCGAACCCACAATCGTGAGATCATGACCTGAGCTGAAGCTGGATGCTTAACCGACCAAGGCACCCAGGCGCCCCAGCAGTGGATGGTTTTTGCTTAGCCTTCTACAGGGAGTGAATATTGGAGATTTGTTCCCAGTCTTTGTTTCTCTAATGGTTGGGAGGACTTCTTTTACTATCATTTTTCTCCTAACTTTTCTGTCAAATATGCTTGTGGAGTTTCTATAACATGGATTGTCTTACTTCAAGCTATAATTCAACCTGTAAGACCAAGATCTTAATATTCATGGAACAGAACCACCCCCAAATAAGACTGAAAGGGAAAAGAATATGAATCTTTTCATTTCCAGGAGGAACACTAATTTTGATTCTGCAATGTTAAGAAATGATTATATAGAAATTACAATTTTCTCAGTGGCAGAGGACACCCACCATAAGTAATGTCAAAAGATAGTTGATAGACTAAGAAAAATGACACCTAAAACAAGCTTCTAATATAATTGATATACAAAAGAGGAAAAAGACAGTCACCTAGAAAAAAAAAGGACAAAGGATGTAAACAAGAAATTCAAAGAAAAGGAAATCTATATGGCTAATAAACATCTGAAATGATACTAATACTCAGAAAATGCAAATTACATGGGACCCATTTTTGTCCATCTGATTGACCAACATTTAAGGGTCATAACATCCAGTACCTGTGAGTTTGTGGAGGAAAAGACATTGATGAATTTCTGGTGGGGAGTATTTGGTGGATTGCTGCAACCTTGGAGGGAATTAATACTGAAAACAAATATTCTTTTTGACTGTGTAAGCCCATTGTTGAGACACCATCTATTTAAATAAAAAGCTGGTTGATAAGGAGATAATATCTAAGAGAATATTTCAACCTTATAGCACCAAAAACAAAAGCAAACAAACATCAGTAGAGAGTTCAGTAGAATATTCCATTGCTGTGGTTCTTTGTTATGTGCATGCCTGAGTGGTGTGTATATTTTAATGAATTCAATTTATATGTTTGTCCTGGAGGGACATCCTAACGTGTTTTAAATAAGAAAAGCAAATAGAGTAATGTGTATAATATGATTCCATTAAAAAATAGCAAAACACTATACGTAAGTTCGAATGTGCTTGGAGGTAGGTGGGGAAAGTGTACACATCAGGCCATAAACACATGTGTAAACAAAGCAGGATGGGAATGGAGATGAGGGGAAACTAAACTTTTTCTTTACACATCTTTTAGTGTTGGACTATCAGGTATTCCTAATATGCATTGCTTTTGCAATTTAAAATATCACAAGAAAAAACTGAAGTAATTGCTTAAAAATTAAGCACTGATTAGGTCACCTTTGTTAATACTGTTGTTCAGATCAGCTAAATCACAGTTACATGATGCCAAGTGAGGTGAACTCCTTGCCTATGGAACAAAGTGTGATGGACACTGCCCACTGCACCTGTTTTGGCCTCTCTACTTTTAGGACCTAACATTTATTCATTCATCCATTCACTGATTTCTTTTTTTTTTAATAGTTTATTGTCATCTTGGTTTCCATATAACACCCAGTGCTCTTCCCCACAAGTACCCTCCTCCATGACCATCACCCCCCTTGCCCTTTCCCCCTCCCCCTTCAGCCCTCAATTTGTTTTCAGTATTCAAGAGTCTCTCATGGTTTGCCTCCCTCCCTCTCCCTCTTTTCCCCCCTTCCCCTCTCCATGGTCTTCTGTTAAGTTTCTCCTGTTAGACTTATGAGTGAAAACATATGGTATCTGTCCTTCTCCGCCTGACTTATTTCGCTTAGCCTGACACCCCTCGAGGTCCATCCATGTTGCTACAAATGGCCAGATTTTCTTCTTTCTCATTGCCATGTAATATTCCATTGTGTATATATACTACATTATCTTGATCCACTCATCAGGTGATGGACATTTAGGCTCTTTTAATGATTTGGCTCTTGTTGAAAGTGCTGCTGTAAACATTGGGGTACATGTGCCCCTCTGCATCAGCACTTCTGTATCCCTTGTGTAGATCCCCAGCAGTGCTACTGCTGGGTCATAGGGGAGTTCTACTTATAGTTATTTGAGGAACCTCCACACTGTTTTCCGGAGCAGCTGCACCAGTTTACATTCCCACCAACAGTGTAGGAGGGTGCCCAACTCTCCACACCCTCACCAGCATCTCTAGTCTCCTGATTTGTTCATTTTAGCCACTCTGACCAGCATGAGGTGGTATCTCAGTGTGGTTTTGATTTGTATTTCCCTGATGATGAGTGACACTGAGCATTGTTTCATGTGTCTGATTTCTAACTTTAGTTATAATTTTAATAAATATGTAAACAAATATATATGTGTGTATATATACATATATATATATAAAACATGTAGGTATATATATTATATGTAGGTAGATAGGCAGATTGCCTACTATGTGCCAGGCTTTCCACATGTATTGGCTTTGAGTCCTGCACACCTCCCAAGCGGTAGTGTTGTGTTTTTCTAAGTCTGACCTAATTCTTCCTAGGCCAGACAGGCCAGCACCTGGTGGAATTGCTCTCAGGTGGCTGGAAGGCCTGACTGGAAGGAGCTTGGTTTTTGTCACCCTCAGCTGGGCGTTGCCCCTTGGAGGCCTGCTCTCCAAGAACAAACCAACCAGGCCTGACACTGCATAATAGGGGTATTTTCACAGGCTTGGTGCCTATGGAGGCAGAAGGGCGCCAGCCAGGTGTGTGGTCCTCGGTTAATTAGGTGATTATGGGGTTCCTGCAGCCCTGCTGTGTGCAAATGAGTCTGGGAAGTCTCAGGCTGGGAATGGACTTCTTGACTATTTCAGGTCCCAGGGTGACCTTTCTTTTGGGAAAGTTTAATATGACCACTCACACCCTCACACCTTATCCTCCCTTTTCTGAATGCCTTTTTTGGGGGGTATATCCTTTGTAATGCCATCAGTCATTGCACTTTGCAGTCTCCCTGGCAGGATCTTAGGCTGTCTGAGGTCAGGAATTGTCTCCAGGCATTTGCTCCCCCAGCACTGTGCTTTGGACATAGTTGGTGCTCGGTAAGATGAGGTTCTGGGGCATGCCAGAGGCAGGGCCTGTCCCCACAGGCGTAGTGGGGATGTGAGGACGGGCCTTTCAGTCCAGGAACTTCAGTTAGCCTCTCAGCTGGATGATGCCCCTCAGAGGGAAGTGAACCCTGGAGAAGGCGAGGAGAGGGAGAAGCTGGGTCCTCGATTTCCAGGGAGTATGCTGAAAGCTCACCTATTTAAATGCCTACTTTATTCCCACTCAATGAAGCTGAAAGAAGAGTTGCGGAAGCTTCCATTTGCCCACTTGTTCTATTCACGATGGCTGGGCCCTCAGGGGAGATACCTGACCCTCACAGCCTTTCCTAGGACCCCTTGCCCCACTCCACAAGCCCAGGGAGATTGTGTGTGTGTGTGTGTGTGTGTGTGTGTGTGTGTTGTATAGATGTATATATAAGTGCATATGTATGCATACACTACATACACACACACACACACAGACTTCAGGTTTCATGGAGCAATAGGAATACTGCTCAGTGGATCTCAAGGTCCCACTAAAACTCAGTATTTGGGGGAATTTCAGAGCACACAAACAAGAGATGGGTATAAGTAACAAGTTTGTTTGGGAGTCCTGAGGTAGAGTTCACCCTAGTTTGGCCCCAAGAACTTTAGACTGAACCAGTGTCACCTTGGACTAAATGAGCTGATGCAGTATTGGCTGCTACACATTCTCCATGGGACATCTTTTTACAATCTCTCTTCACCTTGTAGTCAAAGTAGGGATGCCACTGAGGGAAATCAACAGGTCTTGGAAGGAATATGTGTGCATTTTCCCATATACACCTACATTCCAGAGGAGCTGGTTATAAAGGGTATAAAGCTGGTTATAACCCAAGAATACAGTTTTCAGAATAAGGGAGCTCACTTCTGTTCCAAGCGCTGTCAGTGGCTTTCTGTGTCACCTTGGTAGGAGGTGGGGTGGAGGGAGAATTCTCCTGGAATCAGCTCTCCTCCAAGGAGCTGACACCATTCTCACAGGGATGCTGGAGGATCAGGTCAGCAACACCTGTCTTTACAGATGACAGTTTTGCTTAATATTAAACTTTTAAAGAACCAATAATAACAAAAACCTATATAACCTGCTCCCCAGCTTGATTTGTGTGGCCCATTTTTACAAAGTTAATCTGTCAGAGGACCTTCATTTATAAAGTTCCTTACTGCTGAGATGTTGTGCCCCAATTGTGAGCCATGTGTGTCCATATTGTGGAAATGAAATTTGTACCTTCTGAACCCATGCTGGGTGATTTGATTCTGAGCTGTATAGAAATCTATCCTGTACAAATCAAATATGCTTCTAGAGGATCTGCTGCCTTCAGGGTGCTTGGAGGAAAGCACCTTGGAGGAATAAAGATATTTAAGACACAGCCCTTCTCTGCAAAGAATATGCAAACCAGCCAATAATTTTTATAAAGTTTCTAAGGGTTGCATATACAATATCATAGTCTTTTGAGTTTGAAGACTGTCATGATTACTGTTATCGATTATTCTTTATTGAGCATTCTCTAAGATATAGATATTATCTTAGATTGAAGCCCCCAGAAGTCCTTCTGCACTGGAGAATTTCATGCATAATGTGTGTTGGGTTTACCTTGGGAGATATACGTGAGGAAGCCTGGAGGTCAAAGCTGGACAGCGGGAGGGCTGACCCACACCAACAGAGGCAGCTAGCTGCGAGGTACAAAGGCAGTTCCACTGAGGGGCGCAGCTGTGAGCTCTCAGAAGCAGATGTTCCCTGCAGCAGGAAGGTGGGAGTGTGTCCTTTCTGAGGAAAAGAATTGGCTAGAACACATAGTGTCCACCTGCAGAATGCTTTTTACCTGCCATACCTTGAGTTGAATGTTTTAGCTACATTATTTTTTAGTTCATCTCATTTTAAAGGTGAGGCAATTGATGGGCAGAGAAGCTAAGTAACTTACCTAAGAATGCACAGCTACTACATGATGGGCTGTTAACTATCAGACCGTACTCCTCATTTGGTCTTCACAGCACTGTTCCATGACAGAGATTACCATCCCATTATACAGACTGAGAAACTGAGGCATGGAGAGTTTAAATGATTTGCCCATTGTCACAGAACTAATAAGAGATGAGGCCAGTGTTTTCTCTTTGTCCTATAGTGCCCCACAGAGGTAACCTGTCCAATGAAAGACCAGTCTTTCTCCATTACTGTAGACAGAATCATGTCCTCTATTGTGGACAAATGAGCATGATCTTTGAAGTCAGGCAGGCATGGGTTTGAATCCTGGCTCTTTGTTTTACTACTTCTCTGAGTTCAGTTTCATCATCCCTAAAATGGGAGTAATAATGCCAATTTTATTGGGTCATTATGAGGATTAAAAGAAATAAGAGAAATCTCTCAGCACATCCTTTCCCATCCTCCTTGTTCCCCAAAAAGGGTTCAAGGCTGCACGAGAATTTTCTGAGGGCAGATACTTTGAACAATGTGGCGGTTTATTGACTTATCTTTTCCAGCTTTGCTTTCTTCTCTCACACCAAGAGATCGCAAGACTAAGTCTTCCATGCAGTTTGCTCAGAATTCTAACACTAGCCTGTTAGTCTCATCATAACAGAGTTCTTGGAAACAAACACAGCAACAGCAATTATATTTTACTTTTAATGTCTAGTTGGCTGAAACTTGCTTTTACTAAGTTATTTCTATCGAGTGTATGGAGCATTGTGTGTTTGTCTTATCTCCATGTCTTCTTTTTGCAGCCCCCATCTTGCCTTTATTAGAGAAGCCAGTTTAATGTGTGTCTCGCCTTGTGGGTGCCCTCGAAGCTCCAGCCATCCCCGGCAAAGGGCTGGGATGAGCTTGTGAGCTTTCTGTTTCTCATTATCCCTCTGCTCTCTCACCAGGGTCTCTGGCCTTGAATCCTCATTTTGAGTTCTGCTCCTATGCCCCTTCCCCACTCGGTCTCTTCCCCTGGCTTCTGAACTAATCCTTCCCCAGTCTCTGAGCCCTGCCTCATTGCCCTCTTCTGCTTCCAACCCTGCAGGAAGGTGCTCCCTTCCTTTCCTCTTAAGTTGCTCTTTTCTCACATTGTGTCCCACAGGGCTCCTGAGCCATCCATCCAAGCCAGGCTGTGTTAGGGAATGAGCCTAGAGCAAACCCAGGTGTCTCTACCTGCTGTGTCTTCACTGCCTGTCAGAACCTATAACCCTTCTGCCCTTACAAAGAAATGGCCTTTGCATGGGGCCAGATACCATGTGGGGGGGGAGGTTCCTTTAAGTTTTCCCCTCACTACGTCCTTCCTACTCAAGCTTAGATCTTTCTGCAAGGTTCAGGCTTCAGCGTAGGTGTGTCTAGTGCCTGCCTATTCTGGGGGGCAGAGCAGGGGGTGGCAAGAGACGCTGTACCTGTTGCTATGGCAGCGCCCAACTGAGATCATGAACCCATTTCATTCCCAGGAGATTTCAAGGTGAATCAGTCTCTCCTTCTCACCCACTCCCTTTCTCCTCCCTCTCCACCTCTCACCACATCCTTCTGTTATCTTTCCTCCCCTCCACTCAACCTCAGGCTTTTTCCTTCCTCAGGTTGCTCTTCCTTTTGCTCCTGGATACATCAGCATAGCAACTGAGGCTATGCATGGCACTTATTTTGTTTTCCTAGACCAGTGTATCTCAAACTTTAGCAGGCATCCCCTGAAGAGCTTGTTAGAACACAGTTTCTCAATGTTGACTTTCGTCCCTAGAGTTCTGATCTGGAGGTCTTCATTGGGACCCAAGAATGTGCATTTCCAATAAGGTCCCAAAAGATGTCGATTCTGTGGGGCCAAGGGCTACCCTGTAAGGACCACTATTCTGGACTAGGTTTGCCCATGTTCAACTAGTTATGACTGAAATATTCATTTGTGTTTTGATTATACATGGTCTGATTAGCTCATTCATCCATTCATGCAACATGTTTATTGACCACCTATTCAGAGTTCTGTGGCAGCTACTGTCCATACAAGGAAACAAAAAACCGTGTCCTCCAGGAGTTCACAGATTTGTACAGACAAGTAAATAATTATTATATGTGTGATAAATACTATAATAACCTGCAAATAATGAAAAAGGTTTAAAAGTAGGCACTAATCTCCTTGTACAAGACAAGGAAAATATTTAAATGAGATGAATATAAATTGACTCATTCATATAAAGTGATTGATTCTTTTTTCTTTCCCTCCTTTTCAAGGGTTGGGAGATCCGAACTTAACCTATTTAAATAACATTAACATCTAGTGTTTATGGAGCATTTACTATGTTTTAGTTACTGTGCCAAGTACAGAATATATTGATTAAAACTGCTGGGGTCAGACTTATAGCTGTAACCTGGTCATTTACTTGCTGTGCAATCTCAGACAAATTACACAACCACTCTGTGCCTCAATTTCCTAATCAGAGAAAAATGCTATAGAACTAGGATCTGCTTCAAAAGATCTTGAAAAGATTATAGGTGCCAATGTGGGGCAAAAGGGACATTAGTAATTGCTCCAATAAAATGTTGCCCCTTACTATTAATATTTTGTAACCTTATGCTGAATATCAAACAGTTTGCTTAAAGCAATTTGTACCCTCCAGACTAAATAAATCGCCAAGATTTAGCTGAGAGAATGGTTTGGGGCTAGGTCTGAATGTGGGGATTGGAGGATCTCAGAGCAAGCCTCAAAAGCCCCTGGGGGGCCTGCTGCTATGGGGAAGCAGCCAAAGCTGGGCAATCAGGGAATTACTTTATCCAGATGGGCCATAAGAAAGGCTTTGAACAGGGGCACCTGGGTGGCTCAGTCAGTTAAGTGTTGGACTTCAGCTTAGGTCATTATCTCACCATTTGTGAGTTCAAGCCCCGTGTTGGGCTCTGTACTGACAGTTCAGAGCCTGGAGCCTGCTTTGGATTCTGTGTCCCCCTCTCTCTCTACCCCTCCCCCACTTGTGATGTCTCTCTCTCTCTCTCTCAAAAATAAACAAACATTAAAAAAAAAAAAAAAGGCCTTGAAGGAAGGATGGCCAGGATTTTGACTGTGCTTTCTCTTTTTCTTCCCCCCAACCCCAGGGGTAATTATCAGGATTGATTCTTAAAAGCATTCTTAAGAGCAGAAAGAACATCTCTACCCAACAAATCATAAGAGGGAAGAATCCTCAGGCTTCGATGTAGAATTTCAAACTTAGCTTTGCCATTGAGAGAGCCAGGTTCGCCTTCCCTGAGAGATGCTTTCTCCCCCATCACCGTCATGCCCAAATGCCATATGCCTAATGCTATCAGCATTAACTGGGTATTTCCTAGCAACACCCTTCAAAGAGGCCATGTTTTCTATGCTTCCCCTGAAGCACAGTCCTCTCCCCTCTTAGACACCCTCCCCAACCCCAAGGGATGTGATTCTTCATTCTGTTTTTATTCCAAGATCAGAGAGTGTTCTCTTAATCTTTGGGGCCCTCCAGGGACTGCAGTCCACATTGATGCTGAGTGTCAAGTCTGAATTTTCTGCCCCTCTCAGACCTAACTTTCCAGCTGAAACTGTAGCTGGATGGGAAGGCAGAATCGTAGTAGTTTTGTTTTAATCCTTTTCTGAGCTCATCAGAAGTAAGAGTGATACAGCCTTTCTTCTTCTAGAGAGGATTAGAAGATGAAGTCCTTCCTGGAAGATACACCTGGGAAGGGCTTATTAAGTGATAATCCCTGATCAGCCCCCTCAAATCATCTACTAACTCTGCCCTCTTAGTAATGAAATAGACTTCTAGGCATCTAATAAACTCTTTGAGAAATTTTCCTTCTCCTCACCTTGTCTTTCTTTTCTCTTTTCTGCTTCCCTTGGATTTAATCAAAGTCATACATTCAGCTTATTAACTTATTTACTTATTCATTCAACAAGCACTTGCCGAGCACCTACTGAGAGCTAATTTGGGTTCTGGGGCAGATGTGTGGACAAATAAAACCTATTACTTATTCTTAAGGGGTATCAAGTCTTGCAGAGGAAGATGATGTACACGTAAGCAAGCACTAATTACGGTACAAAGTTAAGTGGTATGACAGCAGGAAGTGTAGGGAGTAATGAGGGTGAATGACTGGGAAGGTTTCCCGGCATAGGTAAATTTGACCAGGGTATGTGTAGAGGCTTTCCAGGTGGAAAAAGTGGAGGTTTTCCAAGCAGTGGGGACAACTGCACAATGAGCAAAAGCACAGAGATAAGAAAGAACATGAAATATGAGGGCATTGCAGGAAGCAGGGTGTGGTCATGTGACTTGGTCAGGGCGAGGCAGCAGCTCTGATGTGAGCTGGAGAGTTGAGGCTGGAATCAGTCTTGGGAGGGGATTTGGCAAGGGTGACCACTTGAGGATTTTAAGCACAAGAGAGACAGAGATGTTGATTACAAAGAACACCTTTCCCCTGCTCTGAAGACTGAAGCCGACTGTGACTAGGAATCACTTGTCCCACTTTCCAGGGTTACCTTGGCAACAGAGTGGCTTTTGGCCTACTAGCCAAGGAACTAACTGTGACAGTCTTCCTACCTTATCAAATGTCCATGGCTCAAAATAATCCCCTGAGTTAAGGTGTGCATATCAAAGGAGTTAAAACAATGTAACATGGGATGAGATGGGATCACCATATACAGTTGGTCAGAAAGTAGTTACTCTGCTGGCATTGCTGTTGTAAATACTTGCATTCATAACTCTGTGCTCAAGTATGTTCCACATTAAAACAACATTCGTATTTTTATCTCCCATCTCCAGTATAAGAAGCAACACAATGTAATGTCTTGAGAAGAGGCCAAACAAACGTTTGGACGTTGGTTCTACAACATACTGACTGTGGGACTTTGAGGAGGTCCCCTAGCCTTTCTGAGCTTAGATTTTGTTGCATTTGTTTGTTTTTTAACATGTTTGTACATAGTTGTGAAGATCAGAGTTAATGTATATTATGCACCTGGTTCAATGTCCAGCATAGAGTAGATACTTAACAATTGGAAGCCATGATTATATTTCCCCCTAAACTACACTGGAGTCTTAGGCTATACATCACAGGAAAATATTTAGGTAAAGACGTTTTAACCAGGTCCTCTTCGTACTTCTCGTAATAGGTTTGACTGGGTCCCTGTTTGAGCTGTCATTTAGTAGCTTATATACATTCTTGTATTAGTTATCTATCATCATTAATCATGGTACATTCCACCTTATTGAGCAGCAAAGAAAGTGTGCAGAGAATGGTAAAAGGAAAACACGATTCTTTCCAGTGATTCTTAGATTGGGGAAACAATGAACATCATTGTTCTGTTATCTGTATTGTTTCAACCTTGTTATACCCCAAAACCATTGGGAATGCTCAATTACGATGAACTTTGTGTATCTAATGGGAATGAGGAAGAAAAAGAAGAATTTCTAGCAGCAGAGTGAAGAAGACAGTAAAAATCAAGAGATGAGAAGAGAGAAGGGTTTGGGAGAGTGGCAAACTTGGGACCTAGGAATGAGAGTCCATGAGAGAGAGAAGCAAAGTGAGGAATATGGTCTGAGTGGGAAGGGTTCTCACATCTGTTGTCTGATGTAGCACCTACTCAAGTGAGGAATTCCCTCCTCACTGTCCCTAACAGATGGTAATCTTGCACAGTTATTCCCATTTTTTTTCACATCATGGCACACATAGAAAATAATATTTGTATAACACTGGGGTGAATGGATGAGGCTGCTTACAAGTGGAGGTGACCATCCTGGGGACTCCGACAGGTGAGTAGAGCAATACCTTGAGGACACCTGTAACCCAGTGTTCTTTGAGAAACTGTAGTCCAGCAGGACCAGAGTGGAGAGCCTCAGCCATGTATTCTCAGGACAGCATCTCAGGTGATAAACAGGCACATTGGACTGGGTATTTCATTATCATCATTCATAAAGATGCAAGTTTGCTGGGCATGTTTTTCAGAGATATGTCTTGGATTCTGAAGATGTAGAATCCACAGTGTCTTAAAAGCCATGGTTTCTTGCTTTCACAGTGTTCTTACTAGGGAGTAAGAGTGCTTTCAGTGGCCACAAACCTGGCCTGCAGCTTCTTCAGGGAACCAACTGGGCTTACCAGCCTTGCGTAGTGTTTGACACACAATCATTAATTAAGCTAGGGATGTTCAATGATAAATTAATTTGCCTTCTCAGAAGCCATTGTGGAGGGAAGAATGAAAGCCACGCAAAATGCTTATTCGAAGCTTTTTTTTCTTGAATGTCTGCTCTTATGTGCTGTGCTAAATATTTGTTAGCTAAGTGTACTTGCTATATGTCAACAGAGATGCCATTTTACAGGTGATGTATTTATTTCCAGAGAATGAAACATTTACAGGCCTGTGAAGAAGAATGCTAGGGGTGTTATAATCTCCTATTAGTCAACAACATTATTGAGAATCCCTTGTTTGAAGAAGAATAATCTAGGCATTAGCAGAGTAAACAGGGAAATAAAAGTTGCAGTTCTTTTTTTGAGAAACATTTAACCCTAATAAGAAGGTAGGACCAATATATGAAAGAGACAGAGTATATATGTATATATAAAGACGGTCTGTAAGTAAGTACAAATAAAAACTCAAGTGTAGCACTTAATGTTCTCTTTTCTATTGTTAGGTATTCTACTCATGACTTAGCCTTCCTACTGATACCAAGGCCCTTGAGAACTGTTTTCCATTCCCATTCAGCTTTTGCAGAGTACACACTCAAAAGCGTTAAATGAATATGCTACTATGGGGTGTGCCTAAGTGCTGGGGGAGTTCCAGAGTGAAGTAGAGTGGTGTTCTTAAGGGAAGCCTTATAAAGGCCAAGCAGTGTTTTCCAGTATGAGGAAACTCATGGTTTGGCAGAGGGAGGGGATAGGAGAGGAAGAAGGTGGAGCTCATAGAGTGAGCAGATCTAAATACACAATTATGCCACCATTCAGGGTCCTTCACAACCTGCTCTTCCTTGTCTTGCTGTCCTAATGATTGCCAACAGCAATTCTTTGCCATCTCACCCCTTTCTTTCTCCTTAGATTCTCTTCCTCCATTGATTGGCCAATCTAAATTCTCTTCCTACTTTGAGTCCACGTGAAGGGACAGCCCCGGAAAGCCTTCCATGACACTTTTGTTCTCACTCCTTTCTTCATTAAATCAGATGAGAGTATTCACAGGTTTGAGCTACATGTTCTTAATGTTCAGAAAAACTGGGAGACCGCATCAAAAAAGGCTTCAACTTGGTGTAGCTTCCAAATGAGATCATGAGGCTAGGTTAATTACATTGAAAAGAAAAAATAACCAGAATGAATGGGGCCATGGATACATAATTTGAGGACTGAACTAAGTGGTATAGAAGTGCTATGCAGAGTGGGCTGAAGGACAGAAGTCTTCCATCCCAGTTTTAAGTTTTTTGTTTTAAAGTGTATTTATTTCGAGAGAAAGAGGAGAGAGAACATGAGCCGGAGAGCGGTCTATGGAGAGTGAGAGAGAATCCTAAAGGCTTGATATCACAAAACCATGAAATCATGACCTGAGTTGAAATCAAGAGTTGGATCCTTAACCAACTGAACTGAACCACCCAGGTGCCCCCCACCCCCACAGTTCTTCTTCAGCCAACTAGGGGAGTATCTTTCAGCAGTCACCCAGCTTTTGATCCTCGGTTCTTCACCTGTGAAATGAGGGTTGTGTGCTATCTCTGTCATCTGCAAGATGATACAGATATGAGTACTTAAACTGAATCGAAAGCAGTGATTATTAGCTGGAGGAGACAGGAGACCAATGGAAATGCAATAAATGGTGACAACTAGAAGGATTGATCCCTGAGGACCATAGGATGGAGAAGAGAACCAGCTAGGAACTGGTGGGAGACCTGTTGCCCTGGTCTCATCAGCACAGTCTTTCTGGAATATGGTGGACCCTCCACAAAGCCCTGCCAGTGTACGGGTTCTATCAAGCCTCGTGTACCCTTTGTCCTTGAGCCTCAAAGGAGTAGTATTCTGAGACTCTTCTTTCATTCTCCGAGCACTTTCTGCTTCCCGACTTTCTTGAAAAAGTACATCAAGTCTCCCATCAGCAAGCCCTGTGGAACGGGTGAAAGGGTGATGTGTTTTAGCTAATCATCATGTGATTCATCCTCTTTAATTTCCTTTTTTAGTCACCTACTTTGGCCAGCCAGCATATGGTGCCCTCAGAACAACACACTCACCTTTTCCCAGAGCAAAGCAGCATCCCAGAATGGATGGCTTAGTGTAAGGTCAACTGCCTCTGTCTTGGCTTTTCAGTGACTCCAAAAATGTCTGCCTGCCTAGTATCTGGGGCTGTGGTTGCAAGGAGGACCTCTCCTCCCTCCCTCCTTTCCTCACATTTTCTCTCTCCCTCTCTCCCTTTTCTCCCTAACAGTCTTTGTTTTCTTTCATTATTAAAAAAAAAAATTCTGCAGTTAAGTTTTAAAGTACAGAAAAAGTATAAAGACTTTTGTTTTTAACCTCATTTCTACTCCCACCCCCGTTACCATCACTGTTAACATTTTTCACTATTTTGACTAAAATAGAACTTACTGTTAAAATTTGTACATGACCCTGAACTATTTAAGTAAACGGTTCAATTTTCTCTTGGGAAAATTGAAAACATTTTATTATAGAAATTTGCAAACATACACAAAGCTAGAGAGAAGGGACTATCGAGCCCTCATGTAACCCAAGCCCAGCTTCATAGATATAAGATCTTCCTCCATGTTGGGCTTCTGGCCTTGAACACAAAAAGGGAGGTAACAGAATAAATGTCCCAGAACCATGATATTAAAATTATTAGGATTTATCCAAACAGATTTTAAGGATTTCAGGGCCCTGGGCCATGTAGGTTTTTAAGACCCTTGCTTATATGGACACACACGGTCATGGCTGCCTTTCTGGTCTGGTGTAGCACCACTTACGCTCCCTAAGTTTGATGGTGTTTACTTGAGTCCTCTTCCCAGTTGTATGGATGGACTTTCACTGACACATCAATGCTTGTCTCCCCAGTGCCAGTGGTGATTACCACATGGGCCCAGGATGGGAGGCACTGCTTGCTCCTGATGCTGAGCAGAGCTTCCTGGTATGCGGCTCCTGACTCTGCTCTCATTGGCGTTATGACGCCCATGGGTGAGGGTGGGAGTGCTGTTTTTTCCTGACTTTGTTTGCCAAACTGGTTCTGCTGTTTTCCCACTGGCAAGAGAAGGAGAGGAATACACGAATGCACGGTGAAATATCCAATAGGAAGTTACGCCTCGGGGGTGCTTTTGCATTGGACTAAGGCACTGCTGCATCCTAGTGACAGTCGCTGACAATCCAGGCAAGCGAGACAATGTGGCTGCTGGCCATCAAGTCTGGGGGCTTGGAACAACCAGAATGTGTGCTGAGTCTTGATTACTTGTAACGGGCCCCTGGCTAAGCCAGATGCTGCCTTTGGAGCTTGTTTGTATGGGGAGACTTACAATGTTGATTAAATATGCTCAGGGATCTGAGACATAATAAAATGCTTTGCCTTCAGGACTGACAGGTTCAGCCTCCTTGCTGGGTGGCAGCAGGTGGTTGTATTTTACTTGGAGTCCTCTGTCCTCACTCTTTCCACCTGCTCCTCCACCCTTGTTTCTTGCTTGGGAACTGGGAAGACAGCTCTTACTATTTTCTGGCTGCCGGGTCCCTGGCTTTCCTATTTATTTTTTATTCTCCCCAGAAGGTGGTAATAGTATGGATAGGATTGCACTTAAGAAACCTGGGCCTAAATGAGATATGGAGAATGAAGAGTTCTGAAGCATTGTGATTCCAGATCACTTTGCTTGTTTGGGCTAAATGATTGGTTGGATAGCATATGCTCATAATCTTCCAAGGCCAGGGCTGGAATCCCTGGTATGCATGGAACCAGGTTGGAGAACCCATATGTCTTTAATTGCCCAGTGGTTGTAGAGTAGGAATTTTGTGTCCCTTTCTTAAAATGAGAGCATGGTTAAAGGAGTATAAATGGCTTTTCCCTTAGAAACACCATCCAACTGTTGACTCAGAAGTGGGGTGTTAGCTCTTTCACCTCTTTGTAAAGTTGGTCAAAACCCTGATTAGAGGGGTGCCTAGGTGGCTTAGTAGTTTAAGCATCCGACTTTGGCTCAGGTCAAGATCTTGCAGTCTATGGTTTCAAGCCCCTTGTTGGGCTCTGTGCTGAGAGCCTGGAGCCTGCTTCAGTTTGTGTGTCTCTCTCTCTCTGCCCTCCCCACTCATGCTCTTACTTTCTCTCTCAGAAATGAACATTAAAAAGACTCTGATGAGAAAGGGATATAATGTATTAAGTCAGATTCCCTGTAAACAGGTGCTGGGGCAGATTCTTGGGACAATGATTTATTGAGTGACAGCTTTCCAGAGAAAGCGGTAAAGATATGAGGGAACCAGAATAGGTCAGGGGAAAATATCTGACAGATGTGGTTTCAAAAGTTTTAACCTCAGCCTGATCTCCACAGGCAGGTCCAGAGTATGAATTGCAGCCCACAGTTGGTTCCACCCAGTGGAAGAGGGTCTGGGCCATTGATAACCTTACATCAGTTAGTCATTGGATATAGGTCAACCCCACTCGAAGGGCAAGTATAAACTCAGATGAGGCAGTTCTGTCAGCCAGGGCCAGACTTCTGAGAAGGGTCGAGGTGTGAGCCAACATTATGGCTGCTAGAAGATGGGTGTACCTGCAGGCAAAGGGTACCTGATGGGAGCAGCACAGAACTTACGCCTCCGGGCTGGTGAGAGCCAGGCAGGGAGCAGGGTGGGAGGCAGTGTGGGAGAGGACTATTCCGAATGTAAATTGCTGAGCAAGCTAAAGTCCTGAGCAAAGAGGGACTATGGATGGCTCAGCATATACAGGGAAATGCCTGGATATGACTTACCAATTAGACTGACATAACTGATGATCATAGAAGTCAGGCCAGTGTTATATTTGAGGAGAGGGAGATGGTGTCTAGGACGGGGCATGGCAGAGGCACTGGGGTTATCTGGATGCCAGTCAGGCAATTATGTATACTTTGAAAACACCCATCAAGGGGGATATGCATGCCCTTATGATGCATAGATGTTTCAGTATAACATCCACACAGGAGCAAGGGGGCTGCTATTACAGGGTAGTATGAGTTCATTCTGAAAGGGCATCCTTACCCTTCTGTTTCTTCTTATATGTGCCCCTGCCTTCTTGGCACTTCTTAATCTTCACCTTTTTCTCCTCTTTGTTTCACTTCCATAATAAACCCTTACTCTGTCTTTCTGGCTTCTGCTCTCTCAGCGACGGGCTGTGTGTTAGACTATCATGTGATTCTTTTCTCTGAAAGCTTCAGCAAATCCTTTCCTGACCACCTGGACCAGATCAGATGCCCCTTTGCATCCCTGCCCAGTGTGGCCCCTTTATAGCAAACAGCTGAAGGTCGCTTGTGTTCTCATTTATTTAATACAGGTCCTTCGTAATGCTGTGTTTCACAGCAGCCAGGACCTGATGCCGTTTTGCTCATCATTTATCACCAACACCTAGGAGACTATCTGTCACAAAGTACATGATCCACAAATTTGTTGAACAAAATGTGGCATCCTGGCTCCAAAACATGAACCCCAAGTCCCTTGGGGTTGGAAGAGGAGCTGTCACACCTGGTGGTGGAATTAAGCAGAGGCCAGGGAAGGCCGGGTGTGCTGCCCTTCAAGGAAGGTGGTATGCAGTGGAGCTGGCCTTTGGCTTCTGTCCCCTTCATTCCCATCCTTGCCCTTCCTGAACTTTCTTTCCCTGGGGTGGTCAGCAGAGGCCTTGGACAGATGCTTTTGCTGAGATGAATGGTTTGGCCTTTTTGGCAGCCTATATTGGCTGCTCCAACCATGTCTTGACCTGAGATTGGTTGGTGATTCCAAAGATCTCTCCTTGGGACAAAGCCCCTCAGCCTGTTGTTCTCAACTGGAAACGTTTTATTCCTCAGGACATTTGACAATTCCAGAAACACCTTTGGTTGTCACAGATGG
Organism: Suricata suricatta; assembly: GCF_006229205.1. Taxonomy (NCBI): domain Eukaryota; kingdom Metazoa; phylum Chordata; class Mammalia; order Carnivora; family Herpestidae; genus Suricata; species Suricata suricatta. The sequence goes on along the minus strand of NC_043702.1, from coordinate 134,259,023 downwards.
GGGAGTGCTACTGGCCTCTAGGGGGCAGAAGCCAACGATCCTGCAAATGCACCACATGAGACAGAATTAACCAGAATGACCCTACCACAAAGAATGACCCAGCCCAAAATGCCAACAGTGCCCTGGCTGAGGAACCCTGCTGTAGGCCAGCCCAGGCTTGCCAACAGATGCTGTCTCCAGCCTAGGAAGGAGGTGTTGCCCAGAAACCATCTCTTTTACTGAAATCACCCTAGAATCTATATCCCCCTTTTCTCAGTCCCAGCTCACTCAATCTCCCTGGTGAGACTTGCTCTATGAAAAGCGTGTACAGAGAAGAGGCCCTACAGTATGTTTTCCAGAGACCTGAATTCAAGGGTGGGGACTTGGCTCTGCACATACAGCTTCAGTCTGGGAGAACCATGGGACCTCCTCCCTTCATCTTGCTTGCTATCTCCATCCTCCTCTTTCTCTTCCATCCTGTGCCTCCCACCCCACCTTCTACCATTTCCCCCAGTCCTCCAGAGATTAATGTGATAATTGCCATGTGTGCCTGTTTACGCAGGGAGTGGGCGCACTCACCACCCCCAATCAGGCAGGTTTCCAAAGGAGCACATTTCACGGTGTCAGGACTGGTACCCGCTGAGCACTCCCTGTGCAGGTGGGCTGCCACCCCCGACTGCTTTCTCTGTCATTACCCCCATCATGCTCACGTGTACATGTGTGTGTCACTCAGGGAATCACGTGAGGAAGACAGCAGCCAGCCTGCCAGTCTAAGGGCTTGGCTGGGTTGGGTGGGAAGAGAATCAGCGCCTTAACTAAGAGGACATTGCCCCAAAGAAAAACACTGCTCTGTAATGGCTGACAGAGAGTAGGTGTTCCATGAATGGTGGGGAAGGAGAGGCTGGCACTCCTGGTGCAGGCTTCTTTGCAGAGAGGAGCCTGGTTTATACTTAGCTGCTCCACAGCAGCTGTCTGGGCAGGGAAGGTTTCCTGTGAGACTCTTGGGCCAGAATCCAATGGAACATGTCCAGAAGGTGGTGGGTCTCCTTCGCCAGCATCTTGCTCACAACAGTTAGCATGGCTGTCCTCTGTTACTGGAGGAGAAGTCACCGGGGAACGTAGAGTGTGACGATCCCACATGCAAGCAGCTTGTCAGAGTCACAGAAGCGGAGGGGTTTGGAGAAAGGATGAGAGAGAGGGCCTCTTGTCACCTAGGCAGCCTTCTTCTCTTCCCCTTCCTACTGTGACACAGACACACAGACCCCTGAGAAAAAGCACACTCCTAGCTCTGAGGTGACATTGGCAACTTTCTCCTTGGCGTTCCTGACCCCCACCGCACGTGCTTTCGGGGCATGTGCTCACCTGAGAGTGGTTGATTACCTTCTTCTTTTTCAGTCTCCAAAGACTCTTTAGTAGTTATCTCCCCTACACCGGACAACCTTGAGGTTTTAGTAATGCTGAATCAGAAGGAGATTGAAGCATCAGAAAGAACCGTGTCATTTTGGAGCAGGGAAATGTGAAGTCCTTTGCCCACTTCCTGCTGAGCTTTGTCCCCTTGTCCTGCTGGATTTGTCATTGATCCACTGAAAGACATGTGACATGAGGGTGAGGCCTCCTGGTGGGGTAAGGTGGAGGGGGGAAGAAACAGAAGGAAACCCAAGGGACAGGAGAAAGGTGTAGAGAGGGTGCGGCAAGTCTATTAAAAGGTTTATGAATAATCTCAGGGTGCTGCTGAGCTGCTTTCTCCAGAAGAACCTTTTCAGCAGTCAGTCATCTGTAATAACCCCCTCGGGCATAGTGCCGCTGGCCCTGGTGTCCTCTCTCCTCCTCTTTCTCTTCCCCTCCCTCCTCTTTTTCTCATCAGACAGGTCCCCATGCCATACTAGAGGACAATTTAAAAAAAAATCAGACAAAGCTTGAGAGGGGACTATCAGAATGGAACTTTTTTTGGTTCGTTTTAAACATGAGTATTCTCTTATTCAAATTGTGGTTGTTTGATTAGTTGTGCCAAACACTTCATTAGGTGCTAGGTATAGAAATAAATAGTTAAAAATTCTTGCCCAAACCAAAATATTCTCACAACACATGAATAAAGAGACCTTTGTCTTTATGTCATTGTTTTTTCTGGAGGAATTGGGAAGAGCATTCTAGACTTTGGGCTCATGAGAAAAGTCCTTTTATCTCTGCATTTCACAGGCTGTATTTCCTCATGTGTTAATAGATTTTCTTCAAAAAAGGGGTTTCATAACCAAGAAAGCATATGGAATGATGTTAAAGGTAATAATGTTCCTTCATGAGTTTTCCCACAGACTAAGGGAAAAATATAATCAGTTATGTTTCCGAAGTCTCTTTGGTCACAGAAGCTCATTTTCCACAGAGCACATTAACATCTCGCAGACCACTACAATGAGAACACTTTTTGGGAAATGCTTTTCACTCTACAGCATCTCTGGCAAATCATCACCCAACTGAAATTGCTCTAGCCATCCTCAAACTGTAGCTCAGTCACTCCTGGGACCAAAGATACCTTAAGAGTCATAATTTCATCATTGCCATTGCCGGTACCAACTAATGTTGAGCCCTGATCTGGGTGTTTGAAACTGAGTCCTTGCTGCCAAAGAATGCTGGGGGTGGGGGACTCCAGCTAAGCCATATGATAAATCACACTTGTTGGTCTAGTGCACCACTGGTGAGCCATCCGAGCTAACCCGTCTGTACAGCATGTTGCATTTGTAATCATGAATAAAGATAAAGCTATTTATACAAGGATCATGTCATCCATCCTTCAGCTCAAAGGAAGGACCATATCTCACCTCTCCCAGAAAACACAGCTTCTTCTGTTCATTAAAATCCTTTGTGGCCCTTGATATCTAGTTCTTCTGCATCTTCTTTCTGAGAATCAAGAGCAGTTTTCTTTGAGGTCTGGTCCACATCTTCCCTGCTTGCATTTAACTGATCAGACCTGATTGAACTGAAGAGTTAGAACTTACAGACTGAAATTGGCGGATCCCCACCTTTGTCCCATACAATTCAGAGGGTGTTTGTTTTTAACTTGCATTCTGCTTCATTTGCAATCATCTGTCTCTGAACAATGTGGGGGCAAGACAAAAGATACAAGTTTGGTGAAAGAGGTTGTCTTCAAAGCTATTTTTAATGGAAAATTCTGTGCAGTGATAGCTTCCATGATCAGTGGGAAGCTATAGTCTGTGGACTGACATATTTGAATGGGAGGCAGAAAGAAAATTAGATAATTTGAGAGAAAAGTTAGAATGTCCTAGGAGTCTACCAGAAGCATGAGGGCAATGAATCAAAAATATGTTTGTAAAGCTTAGTGAGAGGAGGAAAACAGTAAACCACAGACGAGAAGCACTTTGTCCTAAAAATTCTGAGTTCAGATCTTAATTTTAATAATTTAGCCTGTGAATTTTAGGCATGGGATTTGACTTTGATGGCCTTGTTTCTCTGGTGAATTGAGAATAAAATATCTTTTAACTGTTTCACATGGGTATTAAAGTTTGCAGGTGAGGGGATGGTGTGGGGTTAGAGGGGGATTTCAAAACCCTGCATGTATAAAATGCAATTCAAGGAGACTGTTGAGAAAGATTTGGGGTTGATATGGGGAGGAAGAGTCAAGGTGAAGTTTAGTTGAGAGGCTCAAGTGTTAGAGAAGACTTTTCAAAATGCTCCCAAACAGTTTCTAGGTCCTAATAAGACATCCTGCCAAGAGTTGCTTCTTTTGGCTAAGCCATGTGGTGTAATCCTCCCTCAACCTCTCAGTATTCAAGGGACATGAATCTTACTTGTAGTATAAGAGTCCAGAATATGGATTTCCATGCATTTTTCACTTCACTCTGTATTAGGATTAGAGAGAGAGGAAAAGATTGCTTTTTAAATCTAGATTTATTCCTTGTTCTGTCCAGAGACTTGCTGGACCCAAGTTTGGGCCAGCTCTGTCCCATTGGACTGTGATAGAAGAAAGAGTGCAGGGTCAAGGGCTGAGCGGGATGTGGATGACAGTACTGTCTCCCAAGCAATCCTGTCACGGCTTTTGCCAGCATCCATGGAATAGAGTGATAGACACTGCCTGCCTCTGATTTTTTGAGAATTTGTCCAATTTAGACTGCAAACACTCAGAACCCACTTCACCAAACACTATAAAAACAGTCATTGTTTGTATGATCTTGGAAAAGTACTTGACCTCCCAGGGTTCAGTTATTTCAGCTGTTGAGTGAGGGTGTTGGAGTGTTCTTACTCAGGATGTTGTGTGAGGCTGATGCAGTGTCTTTTACTGTGTAACTGGGAGGATACGAGTTAACCCACAATAACCCCAGCCTGGGAGTGAAGCAGGCAGTGTTAACTGTATTGCCCCCTGCTTGTTATATCACCCTGTATGAGAGGCTTCTGGAATGGGAGCCTTCTTCTGGCAGATGCTTTTGGTAAAATATTAAGGAATCGTTGTTCTTTCTTTCAGACCAATGATGCCTTAGGAGCCACCTGGAATTGGCTGTACTTCATCCCCCTCATCATCATTGGATCCTTCTTTGTTCTCAACCTAGTTCTGGGAGTGCTTTCCGGGTAAGCCAGATGCTCCTCTCTCCTCTTCACTTCGTTCCAACTGTAAACTAATGCTCTGGACCACTCACCAATTCATTCATTGAACTTTCCTTTAGAAGACATCTACTGGGCAGCCCCTATGTGAGGTGCTGGTCTAGATGTAGGAAATGCAGTAATGCATATTGTTTAATCATCTTTATTTTTCTTCGGAGTTGAAAATATTTAAACCAGGTACAACATTGAACATGGCATCTAATGAGAGTTCATGTATCCATATACATCCTTTTATTCAGTTGCTCAGCAGTCATAGACCTTCTTTGTCCAGCACCATGCTGGTTTGAAGGATATAAGGTTGAATAAGATAGAGGCTTTACCCTCAAAGATTTTATTCTATCATGTATTGAACATCAAATTCCATATTTGTAGCTTGGATTAGTGTCCATCAGTCAGCAAGTACTCAATGTCTAAAGCCATGGTAAGCATAGCAAAGAGCACACAGAGTCTAAGGCATGGTTTCTGTCCTTAAGAAAATGGTGTTTTGAGGATTGGACATAAACATTTAGACAGGGAATGGAGTTCTCTTACTGTTAATATAAGATACAGATAATTTGGGGGAATACAAATCTATTATATAGTCTGAGTTATCAGGAATGGCTTCATGAAGGATCAAGATTTTGCTTGGGAGACACAATATGTAACAGGATAAAATAGAATATATGTGAGTGAACGTTCTGTGAAGGAGAACACCCCACCATAAGAAAAATAAGAGAAATGGGACTTTTCTTGCAGTAGGAAAGGATTGTAATGAGCCTAACTTACCTAGAGCATTTGGGAAAAGTAAAGTGTAAAGTAGAGCTATAAGAGGGGTTGATTTTAGAGGGTCTTACATTTTTCTAAGAAAAATTGAAGTTAATTTCTTCTCTGAGTAGCATAAGTTCTTCAAATGGATATTACAAGGTGGTGCTTCTATTAAACATAGCAGGTTGAGTGACATTCATCATGTCTTGTAACTCTACTAACACAGGGAAAAAAATTTAAGAAGGGCACAGTGACAGAACAGGAGAGGAAATGACAACAGATGAGAGAGGTCAACAAAGTTTTTGAAGGCAGAGAGTAAATGCTAACTGATCTAGTGGTGGGAAAGCTGAGGTTTAACTGTGGTTGGTGAAGAATGCCTTCCGAACCATTCACAGTCCAGGAAAGGCTACAAGAATTCAAGACCCCATGTATGTCAGAGAGATGAGATATGGATGGCACTAAAAACAAGAGGATTGGTCAAAAGTCCTCATAAGGAACATTTAGATGACATCTGTCCAACACCCTAGATCTCTATCCCCAAACAGTTCTCACAGGTATCTGCCCTGTCCAACCTCCACCCCAGCCAAAGTCAGAAGACTTACTGTCACTGTAGAGACTGAATAAAAAATGTGCAATGGTAACATCAGGTGCTTCTGAGAATAGGGCTGATATGTTGGAGTGAAAGTCCACCAACTGAATGTCATGCTCCCAGCTCACATCTGTCTGCTCTTAACTCTCAGAAGTGGAGCAGTCTGATATGGTAAGGGCTAGTAGGATTCCTCTGTGGGGAAACTGTCCATCTTAAGAGAAGAATCTTATGTATACTTCTACCTGAGGACGGCCAGAGAAACGGTTCGCACCCATTGCCCTCAGTGAGGCTCATATTAGTTTCCTATAGCTGCTGCAACAAATTAACACAACTAGGTGGCTTCACGCTGTGAATAAAATTAATTCTCTCACAGTTCTGGATGCTAGAGGTCAAAAATCTGGCAGAGTCTTACCCCCTCTAAGGGCTCTAGGGGAGAATTTATTTCCTTCCTTTTCCAGTCACTGGTAACTCCAAGTATTCCTTGGCTAGTGGCTGTGTCGCCCTGGTCTCTGCCTCTGTGGTCACTTTCCCTCCTTCTATTTTGCCTAAAGTCTCCCTGGGCCTCTTTCTTATGAGGACTTTTGTCATTGGACCTAGAGTTACTTGTATATTCCAGGGAGACCTCTTCATCTCAAGACCCTCAACTTAATTACATCTGCAAGGACTTTTTTCCCCCAAATAAGGTAACATTCATAGAATCTAGGAATTAGGATATGGACATACATTTTTTGGCTGGGTCATTCAACCCACTGCAATTCTCATTCTACACGCTCCAGCCATACACACAAGAGTTTCTAATATGCTTTTTAAGACTTGCTCTTAAATATTAAGGCAGACTAGGGATCATCAGCATTGGAAAAAAAAGTGTCAAAACAAAATGCAAAAAACAAAATAACATATAGGAAAAGGAACTTGAGGGGCACCAAGTGGCTCAGTCAGTTGAGCGTCTGACTCTTGATTTCAGCTCCAGTCATGGTCCCAGGGGTATGGAATTGAGTACAGTAGTGAGCTCTGTGCTGAGCATGAAGCCTGCTTAGGATTCTCTCTCCCCTTTTTATTCCCCTCCGCCTGGTGTGCTTTCTTTCTCTCTAAAAAAAACAAAAAGCTATTTGAGGGATTATATTATGAATGATGGAGGGTACAAAAGATAACTCTTAAAAATTATCATTGATATTAGCAGAGATAGAAGAGAGATAATTTTAATCATAAAATAAAAAATAAAAAAGAATATTTAGCAGTTAAGAGCCCTTGGAAATTAATGTGAAATAAATAATGTAAAATTTTATCAATGTAGCATGAATTAATGTAAAAATGTAAACATGTAATGAAAATACTGAGGTAGTAAATGGTTGGGATACAAAATTAATGAAATCATCTAAAAAGTAGAACAAACATTTTAAAAAATCAGAGGGTTGGTCCAACATTCAACTTTTAAGAGTTCCATAAAGAAAACAGGGAGGAAGAAACTTACAAGGAAAAATACTAAAAATGTTTCCAGAATCAATAAACACACTTGCCAGAGTAAAAGTTTGTTGAAACCTGCACAAGGATATTCTTTCCAGCATTAATTTTTGGTGATGGGAAGTTGGAGAGAACCTGGGCATCGACAGTCGGGAAAGTACCTGAGTAAACTGTGGGGTGCATCCCATGACGTACTATGCAGCAGTGAGGAGTAACAAATGCCATGTGCCCACAGCAACATGGAGTATCTTAAAAGCATACAGTTTGGTCAAAACAAGAAATAGTATGGCATAATGCATGTAAAAATACATGCACACACAATACATAGATTGTAAAAATGCATTCAAATAAAAAGTATACATTTATTTCAAGTTTCTCTTGAAAGTAGAACATTATTTTTTTAATGTTTATTTAATTTTGAAAGAGAGACAGAGTGTGAGCGGGGGAGGGTCAGAGAGAGAGGGAGACACAGAATCCGAAGTAGACACACGCCATGAGGTCATGACCTGAGCTGAAGTTGGACACGCAGCTGACTGAGCCACCCAGGGCGCCCCCTTTAACATACAATTTTAAAGCAGTTTCAAAGGTACAATCTGTTGATTCAACAATTCTGCAAACATAGAAACAAAAACCTTGCAAGGAAACAAAAAAACCGAGTGCACTCACCAGCCAGCGATCAGGCCCAACGTGTCAGCATCCCAGGAGCTCTGGGGCAGGGAGGGGGATTTCCCGGCCAATGCACCAATGTTGTGCCCAAGTTTTTAAAATCGCCCCAAATCACCCCAAAACAAACACCAGAGACTGCTAGGGAGACCGAGTCACGCCTGCAAAAGCAAAGGGCCTTTATTACAAGCTTAAGCTTGGGCTCACAGTCCCTAGCTGACCCGCTGGCCACGTGGAGAGAGCCCAACAAAGGCAGGGCAGGGCCTTTTATACCTTTGGGAGGGGGAGTTACAGGAAATGATGACAGGTGTACAATGATCCAATCCCTGCCCCACCATCAACACTGGCAGTTGTGGGAGCCAGTCACACCATCCGGAGCACTGACCAATCAGAGTGGGCCCAGGACACCCCACGTGGGGCGTGACTAGGCCCACCTCTAGAAAGGTCAAAGGTAACAGCCGGCCTTCCCTGATTGGGCACTGCAGGAGTTGTCCCTCCTTAATGCGGCGCCCTTTCAGGAGAAGCCGGGGTCTTCCCCTTTAAGTACAGGGGAAGGCTGGATCGGACCTGCGGCAGGCGGGGAACGCACCCCACCCCCACCCCCACCCCCGCGACCGCCCAGCGCATCTCCACCGCAGAGGTGCACCGTGACCGGCTCCGGGAAGGCTGGGACGGCCCAGTGGTGAGGGCCGGATTGGACCTGCATCCTTACCCTATGATAGTGTAGTCACCATACAACATTATTACAATATAAGTGATTATATTCCCTTTGCTGTACTATTTGGCTTCCTGACTTGTTTTATGACTGAAAGTTTGTAACTCTTAATCCTTTTACCTATTTTGCCCCTAACCCCACCCCCCTGACTTGCTTTCTCTCTCTAGCAACCATGAGTTGTCTATATTTAAGAATCTGGTTTTTGTTTGTTCATTTGTTCTGTTTTTATGTTTCACATATAAGGACATAATGTGGCGTTTTTCTTTCTCTGACTCATTTCACTTAGCATAATATACTTAGGTCCATCCATGTTGTCACAAGTGGCAAGATCCCATTCTTTTTTTATAACTTAGTAATATTCCATTGACCATGTACACCACATATTCTTATTTTTTAAAGTAGTTTATTGCCAAATTGGTTTCCATACAACACCCAGTGCTCTTCCCCACAAGTGCCCTCCTCCATCACCACCACCCCTTTCCCCCCTCCCCCTTCAACCCTCAGTTCGTTTTCAGCATTCAATACTCTCTCAAGTTTTGTGTCCCTTATCTCTCCCCAACTCTCTCTCCCTCTTCCCCTCCCCCTGGTCCTCCATTAGGTTTCTCTTGTTCTCCCGTTAGACCTATGAGTGCAAACATATGGTATCTGTCCTTCTCTGCCTGACTTATTTCGCTTAGCATGACACCCTCAAGGTCCATCCACTTTCCTACAAATGGCCATATTTCATTATTTCTCATTGCCATGTGATACTCCATTGTATATATATATATATACCACATCTTCTTGATCCATTCATCAGGTGATGGACATTTAGGCTCTTTCCATGTTCTGGATATTGTTGACATTGCTGCTATGAACATTGGGGTACATGTGCTCCTATGCCTCAGCACTTCTTTATCCCTTGGGTAAATCCCTAGCAGTGCTATTGCTGGGTCATAGGGGAGTTCTAGGGATAGTTTTTTGAGGAACCTCCACACTGTTTTCCAGAGCGGCTGCACCAGTTTACATTCC
>NC_043702.1:134030133-134249153 GCF_006229205.1 Suricata suricatta | reverse complement strand
TGCCTATTGTAAATAGTATTGCAATAACATAGGGGTGCTTATATCTTTTCAAATTAGTGTTTTCATTTTTCTTTGGGTAAATACTTAGTAGTGGAAGTAATGGATCATACAGTGTTTCTATTTTTAAATTTTTGAGGACACTCCATACTATTTACCACAGTGGTTGCACTTATATTCCTACCAAAAGTGGATGAGGATTCACTTTTCTCCACATCCTTGCTAACACTTATTTCTTATCCTTTTGCTACTAGCCATTCTGATTGGTGTCATATGATATCTAAGTGTGGTTTTGACTTTCATTTCTTTGATTAGTGATGTTCAGCATCTTTGTATGTGACCATTGGCCATCTGTACATTGTCTCTAGAAAAATATCTAATCGGGTCCCCTGTCGATTTTTTAATCAGAACTTTTTTTGGTGTTTATTTGAAAGTAGAGCATTCTTATGAAACCTTTCATACACCAATATGGTGTAAAACAAAGAAACAATTACCATTTTGTAAAAGCAAAAATGCTCTTTGGATTTTTTTCAGTTATCAAAAAAATGTACTAATGTGGGTTTTTCATGAAAGTGAAGTGACGTAACCTTTCAGATAGTGAAGGAAACCTGTCTATTGTAATGGTGGTTTGTATAACAAAGATGGGAAGAGAGTATGGAGATAAGAGAAAACAAATGAATTTAATTAGCAATGAAAATGCGCCCTGAGCACTTGACACTAATGAAAAGAGACCACACCAAGATAAAGTTTCAGAGCATCTGAGTAAAGATAATATTCCAAAAGATTCTGGTTATTGGAAAGGAAATACATTTTCACAACAAAGAATCAGGAATTAGGATGGCTTTGGGATTCTCAGTGATACTGAAAGTTAGAAACGAACAGAGAAGTTTCTAAGTATTTCTGAAGGAAAAAATTTCCAAGATAGAATTCTATACCCAGGAAAAATAGCAATAATTTCTGAGAATGGAATGACACTATTTTGAGACCATCTTTTGGTAGAGGTTACTGGACAATGTGAGTATCTAAAAATAAGGAATTAACTGAAGAAAGAGAAGGATATAATATTTATGCAAACAAGAGATTCAATAGAGAATACAGGCAAAGGGGATTTTAGGATGATTATGAAGGGAAGTCTACAATAATCGCTATCAGAAGACCCAGAGAGCAGCAAGTTCAGATTTGGATATGATGACAGAGAGCTTAAGAATGTTATCTTTAAGGAAAGAATGAAGCAAGTTATTCCCTGATATACATTGTATTCAGAAAAGCTTAAAGGCTTTGTGAAGACTATATATATGAATATATAATTATATATATAAATGTTTGCATTACATATAAACATATTCATATATATATTTGTATGCATACCCCTCCATCTGAGCAATTTTACAAAATACAAAAGGGTTACCACTAAAGAAATACAAGTATACTAAGTTAGTTTTCTGTGTAGCTGAGCCTTAATGGATTGTGAAATGACCCCTTATGGTGCTCTAATTGCCTTGAGATGATGGGGAAAGATAAATATGGGGAGGGGAAGGGAATGTCAAACACTGAAATCTTAGGTCCCATAATGAGAAATTCTTTAAGCAGTATCTAAAATTGAAAGATAGAGGTGTCTGGGTGGCTCAATCGATTAAGTGACCAACTTTGGCTCAGGCCATCATCTTGCAGTTTGTGGGTTTGAGCCCCACACTGGGCTCTGTACTGACAGATCAGAACCTGGATCCTCTTTCAGATTCTGTGTCTCCCTCTCTTTCTGCCCCTCCCCCACTCTCTGTCTGTCTCTCTCTCAAAAATACACATTAAAACATTTAAAGATAAGGATATATCAATTGTGGAGGTATAATATTAAAAAATTAGAAAGCGATACTAGAAAAAAATACAAGTAAAAGTTACAAGTGGTGGTTTCTGGGGAGTGAGATTCAGTGCTGGGGAGAGGTATGGCCATGGATGGCTACCTTTTCATGATGTCTTTTAAAAATAATTTGACTTTAAAAGTCAATGTGCATCACCTTGAGAAAAACAAATAAAATTTTGAAGTAAAAAGACTGCATATACATAAAATGTGGGGTGAAAGAAATATATTAGGCCGTTCATCTGGTATCAGTGGGGGAAGCATTGACATGGAGAGAGACTAAATTCACTATGATTAAGGAGGAAGTGACCAAGTATGTGGTACTGAGAGCCTGTGGTGACTTGTGAAATGGTTATGACATAAAAGCAGGAAACACTGTGAAGGCATTCTGAATATTGTGCATCTTGAGTGGAAAGTTGTAAGATGTAATGGGACTTCTTAGATACTTACTCATTCAGTGAGCATTTATTGACATCCTTTATATCCAAACAGTGCTCTAGGTTGTTTGATCCATATCACCTGTACTTACAACTTAGATACTATCTCTCAGTGACTACCTATGGAAGGGGCTTGACCATAGACTTCATTCTTCATGCATTTATGCAGAGGGTATAATTTCTTATTTATGTGGTCTTACTTGGTCTTCTGTATCCTTACTTGTTTCCAAAGCATGTCCATGGTTAATTTAGAAAATTCAAGTCCTGCTCTTACTATTTGAATAGGGAGGGAGGTAGATGCTATGCTAACAAATCAACTGTGTCCCAAATAAGACTTCTGTACGGGTTCAACTAGGACAAAGCACTGCCTTCTAGGACAATTTCTATGTCTAACTGTATCCAACATGACAGACTGTCTCTGGTTTGGAGTTGCATCTTTTAGTTCTCCTACATCCTTCTCTGGATGGGAAAGAGTGGCACATAGGTGGAAGCATGATCTTTTGGCATGTGACGGTCATGAGTGAGAACCTAATCTTGCCCCTTACTAGCATTGTGCATTTGGACAAATTACTCTGAGCTCACCTCCTCCTCTGTGAAATGCGATAGTAATGTCTTTCACAGACAGAGGCCTAGCCCAGGGTCTGGCATGGAATAGCCATTAGCTCTGATACCCTTTGATAATGCTGACATTCATTTTCTCCACCTGTTAGGTCTGGATGACTATCATCTAAGTAGCAGCCTGTGATATTTTGCTTGAACCGGCTGTGAGACCATCAGCTCGTCTCCAAATGGGGAGACAGCCTCCTCAGGTTGGGAGATGAAACAGACCTGGAATGGCATATGTCTCCTTAGCACTTCTGAGGTAGCCTAGGAAGTGACAACAGCAGCTGGGAACAGCTGGTGTAAATAAATTCTGACATTTAAAGGAGTGTTAACAATAGAGGCCTTAAAGGCTGGGACTGAAATATTTCTGTCCCTGTTTCTTTTTCACATTCCCATGCTCAATACATATGGAGTTTTACCAGTGTCTGCTGAGAGTTTAGCAGTAGCTAGTTCTGTGTACAAAGGACCAAGGATGCTCTCTTCTGCTTGCTCTGGTTCTCGCATGCCTCTGGAGGGGATGTAGGCTTTCTCTTTTGAATAAGTGGTTTGTTGGGAGTTGCACTTGAAAGTTAGAGAAACATTCTGGAGATTTTATTACCAGGGGACATGTTCCCCAGTGACCTGAAGGCAGTTTGAATGTTACATGATAAGCTTTTCTAAAGCAGAGAAAAAAAGGCAGTGGAAGGAGGAGCCTCTATGTTGGGCAAGTGATAAGATGAGTCTGAGTGAGAGGGGGCAGGCAGCCTATGCCAATGCTCCTGGCTCACTGGATACTAAGTGTGCAAATGAGTACATGGGACTCAGTAGAGGAAGGGTGTGAGGTAAGTTGGTCACCCTCAGTGTATTTAAAGAGGAAGTATAGATAGAAGCATTGCAGTGTTTTTACTTGTCTCAGAGGAAATGGGATTTGATGAAAACCATTAGCTTCGGCTTGAAGAGAAGCAGAGCATCCTGTCTCCATGGAAACAAACCAGAGCTGCATAAGCACAGGGCTACAGGGCAGAAGGCACACACAAACAGCAAATGACCCTGAGCTAGCCCATTGCCTCTATCCACTGCTCCCAGGGCTTCTGGAGAGAGGAAGGTAGGCTTGGGGGAGCAACTGTGCTGTCTCCAAACTGGGACAGGGACAGCCAGTCCAGAGATGCCTACACATGCACCCGGGGAGCAATTGGACACCTCATGTACGTAAAGTATGTCATAGTTTTCAAAGCATCTTTGCATCCACATACTTTTTAATATGCCATGCGGTCTCCATCGAGGGATATTGGCCCTCAACATGGCACAACTAGAGAAAGGCTGCTGAGGGTTAGCCTAGAGTTAGCCAGATTTTAGTGTGAGTTTTAATTTGCACATCCAGGTCTACACATGTGGTCTTCATGTACACAGCATGACCTGGTACATACGGGGCATAAAATGCCAAGACCCACTGTCCAGGTCCTCTTGCCCTATTCCACAGTAAAGGAGAAATTCTTCTGGTTCCATCTCTTGAGTGAGTGGCTCCCATCATAAGCAAGATGACAGCTGTCTGTCTGTCCTGCCACCTAGTCATTTGCTGAGTGGGTTTGAGAATTACATGAATTCAGCAAATGTTTATTATTTGCTATACACAAGACATAGACTTTGATAGACTAAGTTCACAAAGATTAAATAAGGAGATTGTAGATTGATTAAGGAAATAATTTAAAATACATGTAATGGAATCTAAGTTCAAACAGATCCAGGATTTTAGCCCTATCCAAAGCAATTTATTTAATATTCATATATACCATATTTTTAAAAGATTTTTAGATGTCACATATTTTAAGCACCTTCTATCTTGCAAGGCATTGTTGAGGATACAAAATTAAATAGGACCTAGGTACTGTCCACAAGGAAGAGACCAACAAATTTATCTTCAGTATTAAACTTTGGATCTTTTAAATCACCTGCTATTGCTTCTCTTTGGATATTAGGAGATGACACCCAAGTATTTTCCAGACTTGGCTTGTGTGTAGGTGAACTACACAGTAATTTTCCTGCCATGATTCTGACACTGGAATCAACCATAGAAATTCAATTATTCTTGCAGCTAATGTTACTGAATTCTTGCTGTACATCACCTGCTGCCATGGGCTGAGGATATTTCAAATAAGGACAGAGAACTGTTACCCTCAAGGAGCTTGTCATCTAGGTAGAGAGACAGCATAGCAGAAGCATTTAAATTAAAAGAGGCAAGGATCAGTCAAGTCCAAGTGAAGAAATTGCCCTTGATACGTAGTTTAAAAGAATGAGTAATGGTTGGACAGAAGCAAAAGGGAGGACATCCCAGCAGGTTAGTAGTCAAGAAGGTGTAAAAGGCCATTCTTAGTGACCTGAGTGAATCAAGTCAGGAAAAGTAGAAAAGATGAAACTGGAGGCAAAGGCAGAGGCTCGTCATGAAGGACTCATCATATGGGCTAAGCTAGTGAGTTTAATGATTCCAGAAGCCCTTGGGAAGTTCTCGAGTTCTAAGCAGAGAAGATGACCAGTTTACAGTCAAAGATAATCACCCTGAAGAAATTATTTAGTGAAACAAGACCGGAGGCAGGGAGACACTTTAGGAGCAAAGCAAAGAAGCAGCAATGCCCAAAGCAACACAGTGGTGTGGTCATGGACAGGATGGACCAGAGCCAAGAGGTGTTGGTTAGACAGCATGCGCACGTCTTGGTGACTGAGCATGTGCGTGTGTCTGAGTGTGGACTGGGGGTAAAAATAAGAGGGAAGTCTCTTGGACTGCTTCTAGATTTCTGAATGGAGCCACTATGTGGCTAGGGGAGAACATAGGACAAAGAGGTTTTGAAGGAAAGAGGATAGGTTTTGGATTTGCTGCGTTGGGGAAAGCATAACACCCTTACACCTGTTGGCTAGTTTATAGCAGTAATAGAGGGTTTGTTTCGGGTTTTTTTTTAAGCTATAGTTTTTTGAGATTGTGCTATGCATTGAAAATTATACCAATGCCATGACACATTGTTTCATTTAATCCTCACAGTGGCTCTATAAGGTATTACTATCTTCTTTTATGAATATGGTAACTGTGAGAGGGAGGTTTGGTACTTCCCCTAAACTCACAAAGCTGTTAAGCAGCAGGTTCAGAATTTGGAATGAGATCTGCCATGGCCAAACACCTATGCTGTTAAACACATCCTGCAGATAGTAAATGTCCTTTTTGGAAGGAAATTAGCTAGCATCCAGCACAGCAAATCTTAATGAAAATGAAGGGGCCCTTGGTGGTTGGCAAGACATGTAGAACTTTCTGGCCCTGAAGACAGAGATTTCATGTTCAACACCAGTAATGGCCAGATTAGTGTTCATAGTCCCTCCCTTGACTAGAAGGACACTTTCCTGGATGAGTTGTATACCATGGAGGTCCCGTATAAAGCGATGAGAGCTTGTTGGGGACATCTGCATATACCCAGACACTGTTTTGTGTATCAGTTGTCAGAGTTGTGTCTTAGATTGTAATCAAAATTATTTGAGGTGGAAGGGACTGTAAGAAACTGTAAGTGGCCTCTGTGTTACAATTGAGGAAACCTGAATAGAAAGTGAAGCAACTTGCCCAAGTTATAGAGAGCTGTTTAGTGGAAGATCTTGACTGGAACCCAGGTTCTCTGGCTTCCTGTCTAGGGTGCTTTCTTCCATATACAGTAGGTGTAGTTTAGTAGTAAAATATGGACTCTGTAAACAGTATATCTGAGTTTGAATCCCATCTCTATTACTTGTCATTTTTATGAACTTAGGTAAATCACTTCATATTTCCATACCCCTAATTACCCAGTTGCAAACAAGGATATTAGTATCCACCATGTAGAATTGCTGAGAAAACTAAATCAGATCATGCATGTGAAGTGTTTCAAACCTGGGACAGACTTAATACCTAATTAGTGTTAGCTGTCAATAGCAGATTTCTTCTCTCCAGAACCTGGTCTACGCCTCAGAAGGTAGGTCTGGGAAAGAGTCATTCTTCTTACCTACCAAGTAATCCCTTTGAGTCAGTTACAGGAGCTGAGATATTTTGGGATACCACTGGTAGGGCTGATTGACTATGGCACCCTGCAGGTAATGGTAATAACAGACCAGTGGATCACATCTTTGTGTCCCACATATGGCCATCACCTTAGACATTCCTCTTCTTGCAGTTTCTTGGAAATGCCCCTGGACTTTCTACCGTCTGTTCCCGTGGTCTGTAGGCTCCTGCGCCCTTAGTTTCCCTTGTTGATTTTTTGCCTTCACAGCCTGTTTCAACTTTGACCTCTTTCATGAGATATTTCCAGATCCATACCCCTCCTCCCATTCTTCATTTAGGATTAAAATCTTCCTCCCGTATACTCTCATAACACTGTGAATCTATTATAGAACCTATTACTCATAATAACATGCAATTTTCTTATAGAACTTAATAATAATATTCAAGACAAGAGCTAACATTTATTGAAAGCTCATCATCTGCCAGATACTATGCTAAATACTTTATGTACATTATCTCAATTAATTTTTATAACAGCCTCATGAGTAAGGTACTTTTGTTAACCCCAGTTTATAAATGAGAAAATGGAGGCTGAGAGACTTTGAGTCTTGCCTATGGCTGCACATTTAGTGAGGGGAGTGTATTGGAGCTACAAATGTTCTTGTCACCTGTTAGTTTTTGTTTTTTATGCTAGAGATGGCTTTCCCTGTAATTGGATCTCTCCTAAGATCTTAGTGCCTTGTTCTTGGCTCGATAAATAATTGCTGAACTGAAGGGAAATCCAATAACACCAGGCCCCTCTTAGAGGATGCTATAGCCCCTGTGACTTTCTGGAGAATAATATTGCTGAAATGAAGGAAGATGCTGGGATCTTAAATGTAAGGAGAATAATCACTGGCACTGGAGATTGAGATGGCAGCTGCAGAGAGACCATTTATTCTGCAGAATGATGGCCCCTACCTGCATCTTCCAGACAAGTAATTGTCTCTCTCTATTGAACAGTTTTTTTACATAGTTTTTGTGATTAATATATTTTTTTAGTTATTGATTATGTTCCTTGCCACTTTCCTGTTGGCATGTTTATCTTTTTCATATGAACTTAAAAGATCCATTTGTTTAGCAAAGATATTAACCTTTCTATCATATGTAGCAATATTTAGGGAATAAATAATTGCTTTTCAAGGATAGTTCAAGTTGTCATATCAAGAATTGTGGGCAACTAAGTCTGTTGGAAGCAGAAAAAGACTAAAATGGTTATCCTTGTTAAATTTAGAGCACTTCATTTAGAAAGCATTCCATATGTGTTCTTTTGTTTGATTCTCACAGTGGTCCAAGGAACTGTGTTCCCATTATTTTACAAATAAGGAGATTAAAGCTCAAAGCTACTGAGTATTATGCCCTCAGTCATAAATCTGCAAGTGTGGTGTTCTGGTGTGGTAGAAGCCAACCATCAAATCCAGAAAGGTCACCTTCCAGGGGCAGGGTCAAAGTGTTCAGGGAAAAGAAACAAAAAATCAATAAGTAGGACAATCAAGATAAATAATCAAGACAAGGGACTGTTCTACACATACTCACCATTTTATACAGAAATTTGAACAATTCTATTAGGAGTTCATTAGGTGCCTTGTTGGTGATATTGAGACAGTGGCCAATTATAAAAATGCCCCCATTGTCTTTTGAAGAATTTCTTACACATGTGGTTTCTGGTGGGTTCTTAAGTGGCTGAAACAATCCTATTTTCTTCCATACCCTAACTAACTTAGTACAGATTCATCTTCTAATATTCTGATACCTTTATTGATGTGTGTCTATCTGAGTGTGTGTATACACACCATACATATGCACACATATCTATATACAAGCTTATATACATACACATATTTTTACATATTTGTGATGCTTTGTATTCGTCCTCCAACTCCAATGCACACATGTCCTGTTCTCCAGTCTTTGTCCTTCCATGAAGTACTTAAGGACCTAGCAGAGGACAGTACCATTTTGAATTCACCTTGCACAGCATACACAATATTGCTTACTTGTACAGTATATTTAAGCCTCTTTCAAGAATGTTTCCATCTAAAAATCCCATCTTATCTGTTTTTCAGAGGAGTTAATGTTTATTTAATAGAATAACATAATATGAAATAATGTTTAAGAAGATGACTTTGCTAACATATAGATCTGAATTTAATTTCCTGTCTGCCACTGAGCTCCAAAGGCTATCTCTTTTCTTAGATATCCCTAAGGCATCTCACATTCAGGATGCTCTAAACTGAATTCATTGTCTCATTCCTCCCCCCTAAACTCACCACTCTCCCACTCTCTCCCTTTGGTATGTTTTACCACATTTATTATTGAAGATAGTAACCTCAGTTAATACCTTCTTTTTGCTTATTCTCTGCATCGAATTGCTCATCA
Source organism: Suricata suricatta (assembly GCF_006229205.1). Taxonomy (NCBI): domain Eukaryota; kingdom Metazoa; phylum Chordata; class Mammalia; order Carnivora; family Herpestidae; genus Suricata; species Suricata suricatta. The sequence continues at coordinate 134,239,858 of NC_043702.1, read as the reverse complement.
AGACCTACAGATTCCGCCCTTGAAAGGTTTCATGAACTGTATCCTGGACTGTAGCAATTGGCTCTTTAAGTGTTCTTCTTACTGTACTCTGGCCTGCTGCCTATCCCTAAAGCAGTCTTTCTAAAGCAGACATTTAATTACATGATTTGTATCTCTTAACTACTTATAATGGATTCCTATTGCCTAAATAATGGACTCATTCATGTTTTCACTTGTTTGGGTTTTCAACAAATAGGTATTGAGCTTCTACTATGTGCCAGCCAGTGTTCTAGATGCTGCCTGCACAGCAGAGAACAAAACAAACAAAACGTCCTGCGCTCATGAAGCTTGAGTTTCAATATGAGCATATCCAATTGTTGCACATTTTCATTTAGGTAAATGAAAAGGCAAACTCTGTTCTTGAAAAGGAATATTTTAAATCACAAAGATGTTTCTTTCCTCTATTTTAACTTTAATGTTAATAAGCACAAATAAGACTTTCCTTTTTTTAGTGTTTATTTTTGAGAGAGAGAGTGAGCATGCAGTGGAGGGGCAGAGAAAGAAAGAGGGACAGAGGATCTGAAGTGGGCTCTGAGCTGACAGCAGTGAGCCTGACATGGGCCTCAGTGTCATGAACCATGAGATCATAATCTGAGCTGAAGCCAGACACTCAACCGATTGAGTTATGCAGGGGTCCCCAAAGAAGATTTTCACTTTACTAAATTGAAATTTATTTGAATACTTATATATGTAAGAATTTTAAGCTTATTGCTTAAAATATGTGAAACAGGGAATTTTTCTACAAGTAGTAAATTATATTCTAAAGCTTTAGTGGTTGAAACAGTGTGGTAAGATGTAGAAATAGGATCAAAGAGAGACTCATATATATATATATATATATGTGTGTGTGTGTGTATATATATTATATATATATAGTATATACTATTGTGAATTCATATATATGTATATATGTATATATATGAATTCATATGTATGAATATACATATATATGAATTTATAGTAGTATATAGTATATATACATCATTTCAAATTAGTGAAAATGACTTACTCAATAAATGGTGTTAATATGTGGCCAGCACCTGAAAAGAAAAAATTGAATTAGATCTCTAACTCTCATATCTTATACCATAATAAAGTGCAGGTGGAGTTAGTACATAAGTATATTTTTTAAGTAAATAATAAAAGTATTTGAAGAGATTATGCACAATCTAGAATTCTTCAAGGGAGAAGGCTTTTCTAAGCATGATACAAATTAAGAAGCCATTAAGGAAACAATTAATAATTTGAATTCATAAAAATAAAAAATATACTGCCATATTCATTAATAAATCAAAAGCCAAAAAGGGATAGTTTTGAATTTTATCTTTATTTTCTCTTTTTTAAAGTTTGTTATGTTTTTTGTTTATTTTTGAGAGACAGAGAGAGACAGCGTGAGCAGGGGAGGGTCAGAGAGAGAGGGAGATACAGAATCCGAAGCAGGCTCCAGGCTCTGAGCTAGCTGTCAGCACAGCCCGATGCGGGGCTCGCACCCATGAACTGTGAGGCAAACATGATAACCACTACACTACGGAAACGAGGCGACAGCCCATGAACCGTGAGATCATGACCTGAGCTGAAGCCGGATGCTTAACCGACGGAGCCACCCAGGCACTCCTATCTTTATTTTAGAGAGTGTGTGTGTGGTGAATAGGGGAGGGCCAGAGGAAGAAAGAGTATCTTAATCATGTGGGGCTCAATCCCACAATCCTGGGACCATGACCCGAGCTGAAATCAAGAGTGGGATGCTCAACTAACTGAGCCACCCAAGCGCCCCTAGTTTTGAATTTTAGATTGAGTCTATGGTGGATTAGATGTAGATTTTTTTAAAGGTGATTGGCTAGTAATAAGACTATAAAAAGATCTGATTGTGAACATGAGGATATCAAGCACTAATGACTGAAATATAAAGAGAAAACCCGTGAAGATTTTAGGTGGTAAAATTGTCAGAATATGGTAAACGAGTGGCTGTATTGGATGAGGAAAGATTATGGAGGATATCTCAAGATTCAGTTGTAAAAACCTGGAGAACTTTGTTGCCATTTGCTAAGATGAGTAATAGGGGCGAGGGGGAAGGTCTTGTTCTGGGGGTAAGATGTGTTCAATTTCAGACCGAGTTTGAGACCCTCGAGAGCCAAACAAGAGCTGGAATTAGCTAATATCTGTGTTTTTTAAGAACAGGGAGAGAAAAGATGTGACATGCTATCAGGACATATAGAGCAAATGGTAAAAATAGCTAAGTTTATCCATGGAGAGCATATAGAAAAGAAAAAAAAAAAACAGCCAGAGAATGAGATTTATCAAAACACTAACCATTAAAGAGTTAGAATATCGAGATTGGTCAAAAGGATCATGAAAAGATCACATCATAAAAGACAAAGAAGTATAGGGTTTCAAAAAGGAAGGGGAAACCCCCAAATGTTGACTGAGTCCTAGAGATCGAGTACAAATATGACTAAAAAATAGCTGTTGAAATTGGCAATGTGAGGGCCTGGCTAGTTTAAAAAAATTTTTTTTTAAATTTTGAATTAATAGAGAACCTAGGAAATTGCAAAGAAAAAAGTACAGGGAAGTCTCATGTACCTGTTATCTGGTTTCCCTCAGTGATAACTTCTTGCATAACACCATAGAACAGTACCAAAACCAGGTTTTACATGCATGCGTGTGCATGTGTGTGTGCACGTGCACGCACGTATGCATGTGTATAGTCCCATGCAGTTTTATCTGGTGGAGAACCTGATTTGGGGAACCACCTCCACAATCAAGATGCAGACATGTTTCATCACCACAGGACTCGCTCATGCTCTCCCTTTATAACACACCACTGTCCCTTAGCCACTCCCCACAACCCCTGGGGACCATGTGTTCTCCATGTCTAATTCTGTCATTTTAAGACTGTCATATAAATAGAATTATACAGTAGGCAACCTTTTGAAATTGGGAGTTTATTTTTCACTTGGTAGAATGTCCTTGAATTCTCCCCCAGATTGTTCCATATAATAATAGCCCGTGCCTTTTTATTTCTGAATAGTATTTCACGGTGTGGATGTCCCACTGTTTGCTTACCCATGCACCCGTTGGAGGACATCTGGGTTGTTTTCAGTTTTGAGCTATTACAGATAAAGTTACCATGAAGATTTCTTCATAGATTTTTATGTGAACAAGTTTCCTTTCCTCTGAGGTAAATGCTGAAGGGTACAATTTCTGGGTCATATGGTAAGTGCATGTTTAGTTTCATAGGAAACTGTCAATCTTTCTAGCATGGCTATACCATTTAATATTCCCAATAACAATATTCGGGAGTTCTATTTTTTCCAGGTCCTCACTGGCTGGCTTAAAAATAAATAATAGACCATGAACATTACTATCACAACTTTATGCTGAAATTTTAAGACAATCTAAGTAACCTTGGCTAATGATGTTTAAATACATGACTTTTTAAACAATATCATGGACCAGAACATTCTTAGAAAAAGAATAAAAAAGAAAACTAACATTGAGTGTGTAGAACAGATGAATAACTTTTAATTTTAACAATTAAAGGCATTAGTATATGTGCTGCTGAAGCGAGCACTACAATTAAAATCTTTAAAGCAAAAGGAATAATCAGCACAGCTTCAACTGTTAGCTTCTGTCTTCATCTGTTTATTAAAGAATCCAAATTAATGTTCCATATCTTGCATGACCTCCCAAAGCTTCGTGGAACCTACTTTTCCACCCTTGACCCTCGGTTTCTCTCCTTTAGCCCTGCCACACACCACCTGCTACTGGGTTTCCCAGGTACACATACCTCCGTTTCTTTGTTTGCTTTGCCTAGAAATAGCCACCTCCCACAACCCCCTCCACTCACCTGCTTTATTTGATTGGGGATTCATCTTGTAAGGTGAAATTCTCCATAAGTTTCCTCATCTGTTTCTATTGCACTATGTATAATCCTCTATTAGAGCACTTGTCTTATAGTTCTTTGTGGATGTCTTTGTCCATTTCATAAAATTATGAAGGCACGCATCATGGTGAGTTCACCTTTCTTTCCCTAGCACTTAGAAGGCATAATTAGTATGCACACAGTAGGCTCCCAGTAGATGCCCTCCAGTAAACAAATCAAAGGCCATCTTCCTGTTTGTGGCATGTCTGTATTTGTCAGAAATTTTCCTGCAATCTTGGGCATTGTTTTCAATGGGTATAATTCCCCTGAAACACAAGTTTAATATTGGCTGAAGAGCTGAGCACAGATTAGTATAATAGAACTCCCATTATTTTGCTAGTATCAAGGGACAACCCCAAGAGCTGTGTAGACCTTCTCAATTACAGAGAGAAAAAGGGAACATTTGTCATTATCAGTATGGTGGACATGACCCAGTGTAATCAAATCGTTGCTATTTGAGAGGCTTTTAAATGACTTTCTTTGCTGTCATAATTTGTCCCCCTTGCACATTTCACTGTAACATTTGTGTCAAAATCTTGTGTTTTTCAAGATTAGAAAGGAATTTTATGCTTGAACCTATGTCTCTTTTTCTGGTCTGTGGAATCTCGTAGTAATTGCTTTCACCACATGGAAATTTGTAATACTGTTAGAACCTCACTTCATTCTGAGCTTATGGCCCATAGTCAAGCCCCTATAATTAGACATGTTTTCTGTGCACTTGCAGACATGGGCACACTAAGGTGGCTGAAATAATACCTCCCAATTTCCCCAGTTGATAATCACAGTCTTTACAACTTGGTTATATACTGGGTACTTGGCATTTCTAGCTGTTAAGTTCTGATTCTGTTAGAGTTGTAGTTGAATTAAAAGTTCTTTATTTTCCCCTTGGTGTTAAGTGAACCACAACATTCTCAACACTTAATTATCGGTGCATCCTAAAATATTCCTCATTTAGCAAAAATATTGAAATTACTTTCCCCTGGTTGAAGAAGCAAACTCTGATATGTGGGGAGAACACTGAGGTGTTGCATTCCACAGAGAACCCAGGAAATGAACAGCAACCAAGAGCATTTGGAAGAATAAGAGGAACCCCAGAGCCAGTTCAGGGGTCCACATTACTATTACCCATATTAAACTAAACTTGATAATCAATCTGTTTAGCCAGATTGATCCATAAGCGGAAGGTCACCAGTCCAGAGGCATTCCCCTAACCCTCACCAGAGTTGGCTGAAATGACAATAAAATGGGATGTGATCTTCCTCCCCTCTCCTCCCATGACCTTCTGTGCTCTACACAGGGCAGTGTCTCCTCCATCACCTTACCACTACATTTTCACATTACACTCTTCCCTTAGGTCAGGATTGCCAGGGATCAAATATAATACAAGGGAGGGGCAACCTTATTTGAAAACGGTAATACCTCAGTCAGCAAGTACCTGTGACCAAGAACTGAGGGAAGAAGACACAGATCATTTAAGAGGAGGTATACAAGGAGATGAAATATTTATTTGCTCCTGTATTTTTTAAATTTTTTAATGTTGATTTATTTTTGAGAGACCGAGTGTTAGTGGGGGAGGGGCAGAGAGAGAGGGAGACACAGAATGTGAAGCAGGCGCCTGGCTCTGAGCCATCAGCACTGAGCCCAAAGTGGAGCTCTAACCCACAAAATGTGAGATCATGACCTGAGCCGAAGTCGGACACTTAACTGACTGAGCCACCCAGGCGCCCCTTGCTTGTGTATTAAAATACTTTTTCAGCAAACATTTATTAAGTACCTGCACATGGGGCACTCTGGATTTGACAATGAATGAGAAGATGAGGCCCATCTCCCTCTCGAGTTTTGTATTCTAAGGGCAAAGACAGAAGACAAGTGAGTAAACATACAAATAACATGATATTAATGGTAAATGTCATGAAGAAAATGAACAAGCTTTTTGAATAGCAGCCCTGACTCTCAAAATAGGGAAGAAAATCAGACTTGAGAGAATAGCTACCATTCCCGGACAGTCTGCATAGGTCTGACCTCTATGTCAGATCTGTGGATAATACTTTTCTCAGCTGACACGGCCTTCCTCACTGATCCCTACAGGAGAACTGTGTGCTTTTCTCTAGCAGATGGTGCATTTATTCTGAAAATGTCCTTTTCCATCCAACGTGGCTACAAAAAATAACCAAGCAATAGTATCTTGAATGCATTAATTAACCTGTGTGGGGCTCAGTGTCCTTTGCTCAGTGGTGTTCAAAAGGACGCCTCTCTGTTAACCAGTGGTGAAAGATGCCCCAGTGGATAAAACAACTTAATATTTCTTCCAGAGAGATAAGGAACTGGAATCCAGGACTGGGCTGTTATTGGCATCCCCACCCTCTACATTCCCGATGCATACACCTATGAATAGAAAAAAAAAAGTCTAAAACGGTCAGAGGGAACCTCAAGGCCAACTTGTGTCCCAGATTGGGTAACCCCCAGAGAGGAAGTGTGTTACTCATTCAGTCACTCGTTTCTGGCCTCTTTCCTCAGCACTGTCCTTAGAAGTGGTAGCAAATCACTGTCTCTAGGTTGAGCTGTGCTGGTCATTTTCACAGAAAAATTAAGCACAAGTTGCCCTTTCTTTCTAGGAATTTCTTGACCATATAGTCTTTGAACCTTGGTCAAGATTTGCTTGTGGCTAACTTTGAGAAATAGGTGGTGTTTATAATTGAGATCATGCACACTTGCTCTCTCCCAGTTTAATGTCACTCCTTCCTCTTTCCCATGCTTTTGTCAGCAAGGAAAATGATTTGATAGACGAACTAGTTCACAAGCAGTGTTTTGGTCTGGGTTTTTTTTTGAAAGAAGACCTTAAGAAAAGGATTAGGTATTGGTGGCTTATTTGGGAGATGCTCCCTAACTGCAAGAGGGAGAAAGTGGGGGAAATTGAGACAGAGAAGAGGGAAAAGCCAATGAATACCCATTATGTGAGAGGGTCACTTGTGAGGCTTGAATTACTGAGAGCCTTCTAAGAAAACACATTAAATGTACCACAGAATTGGTCTACCAGGGCTTGAGAAATCGGGATATACATTTACGTATAATTTCCATTAATTCCTGCCTTCTTGAGTGGTGATACTTTTGAGTTGCCCTGTTTGTGAGCTGAGCAAGCTCCTGGGGCACTGGAGAAATCCCTTAGGCAGAGAAACAACGATGTGGGCACTTGAGGTGAGAGCTGCCACACATCCGTCCAAGTACACAGGACCTGCGTCTTTAGGACAACTCAGAGGTGGGTTGAGAGGATATGAGGTGAGGTATCCAGGGCATACATTTTATGGTGTCCATTTAAGGAGTATTTCATTTGTTCAACATTTGTTGAGCACCTGTCGTGTGCCAGGACTCGTTTTTCTGAGGTTAGTGTCCAGGCGAATTAGAAGAAGTAGGGTGAGGACAGATCTGAGGTATGGAGAGCCTGGGAGAGCAGGTGTTCCACTGCCCAGAATGATGAGATCCCTCCAAGGGCCAGAGAGGTCGGGGCTCGGGGAACAGGTACGTGCTTAGAAGCCGTGGGCTGAGGGAGCACATCTGACACCTCCTGTGAGGCCAACCAGAGACCTGAAAGTTGAGGTCAACATGACCCAACCCCTCTCCTATAGCCTTGTTCCTCCCCCAAGACTACGTCGTGGTCCATGCCCTGACACCTGTCATGCCAGCTTGAAGTCACTGCTCTGTCCTCTTCTTCCTTCTCTCTCCAGCACACCCACCTTCCATTGTATCCCAGTCTGCACCTTTCCTGCTCAGCCTTCCTGCCCTTTTCACCCTCCTCCTCACCACAAAGCACAGTATTCCCATTATCATTACTTAGTTCCCCATCTACACAGCTAATCCTGTTAAGGAGCAATTTAAGCAATGCTAGAGTCTGGAGCTTTTATGACTTAAGCAATTGAGGATCTCCTTATGTTACCAGTGATGAATGCTATAATAAATAAGCAGAGTCTCAATTAAAATACTCATCCATCATGTTCTGTGTCACAGAAGTCTAATATCAAACCCAGTAGGTCTGTAAATTAAAAGTATTGGGTTTCAGTAGCCAGAGGGCCATTCTGTCTTAGAGCCTCTGGATGCTGTCCCTAACCTGGGTCTGGCCCCATGTGTCCATTTCATGCCCAGGCCCCCAGCCTGTGTCTTCTAGCCCCAGTCCACTTGCATTTCCCTGGGGGTAAGAGAGCAGAGGAGGGCTGTCCGGAAAGAGGGGCTCTGCTACAGTCCAACATCACTGTGCTCATCCTACCCACCTGCCTTGGGTCACCTGGACCCGAGCCAGAGCAGAGATCCTCAGAGTGCCAGCCCTTTGGCAGCCACACAAGCCAAACAACCCTTTCACCTGTAGATCTCCCCTCAGCCTCCCCGAGGGCAAGCTTTCCCTCCCCGGGGGTGAATGAAGCAGATGGGAGCCAGCGCTAGCCTTTCTCCGGTGGCTTGTGTGCAGAGTGGAAGTTCAGGCTCTCGCTGCCCTATTTTGGTGTCCTTTCCCTCCCTATCTCCATCTGGCTTTTGATAGCAAAGGTTAACATTATAATTAAACAGTCAATTTAGCAAATTTTCTTTGGGGATTTCCTTTTTTTCCCCTCTCTCTCTCTTTTGGCAACTGTAGCTTCTCTATCTCCAGAGATCCCCTGTGAAGGATGTCTGAGGTGTTTTCACTTTCCTTCATCTACCAATGTTATATTTAAATATTTAAAAAAAATTTTAAGTTTCTTTATTTATTGAGAGAGAGAGAACATGCATGAGCAGGGAAGAGGCAGAGACAGAGGGAGAGAGAGAAGCCCAAGCAGGCTCCATGCTGTCAGCACAGAGCCGACATGGGGCTCAATCCCATGAACCATGAGATCATGACCTGAGCTGAAATTAAGAGCCAGATGCTCACCCAACTGAGCCACCTGGGTACCCACATTGTTGTTGTTTTTCTAAATGATGTTTTCCAAGACTAACAAATGACAAATAAGATGAAGCATGTGCATGGTTTATATTTAAGCAGGAAGGAATATATTTGCTTCTCTGCAGGAGTAGAGAAAGAGGCAAGCTAATGGCTGTTACCCAAGGCCTTGCTCCCAAATATCAAGGGGATTTGGGAGTCTAAGAATATTAATTGGGTATAGTGAAAACAGTGGCAATTTCAAGTACCCAGTAGGAACATGCTGTGCTGAAATAGAGTGTAAGAAAAATTTACCTGGCGGTGATTTGGTCTTAATTTCTTCCATGTTTTGTTTCTTGTACAAAACATATATGTGGCAAGAGCTGGGAATAGGAAAAGGGAGTTCATGGAGGGGAGAAGAGAAGAAATAAACTTTGAAAATTCTAGTTGCCATGGCAACATAATGAGCTCCAAAAGTGGTATCTCTGAACTAGTTTTGCATGGAAAGGCAGGGGAGCCCAGAAGGAAAGAATTAAAATAATACAAATAATAAAACTGATCATGAAGCAAAAACCATCTCAGAAGAGCCACTTCTTGCCACCCTCTGGGGGCCCGGACTGCTGAAGCTGCTTGCACCTGGGTGGCCACAGCTGACCCGGTGGGATTACCCTTCAGGGCTAGAATGCCTTTCACAACCTCCTGGGCTTTGGGCAAGGCGCAGCTCAGAGATTCTGACAAAAGAAACTCCATGCATTGTGTGTAAAGCTCGGTGTGCTGAAAGCCCTCTTAAAGCCAGTCTCTCCTCCTGCCCTGTTCTCTTCCCTCTCTTCCCTCCCACCTTCCATCCTTTAGAGCCCAGCATTAGACCTTCCAGTGGATTTCACTGCAGCCCAAGTGACCATGTATGCTGCATCACCTTCACCGCAGCAGTCTGGTGCAGAGCCCCCTTCACTGAGCAGTCACAGTAACTAAGCCTCATCTCCCAGCCAAGTGCCCCAGAGCTGTAGGGGGGTTAAAAAAGAGCAAGCAGCATTTAGAAGTATAAGATAAGAAGGCTGAGAAGGAGTTGTAACTAATGGTTTTTTGACTACCCTTAAATTGGAAATGCAGTCAAAGCATCTTAGAAATGTTTACACTTTAAAAAAAAGTATTTTAATAAATCTATCAAAGCTCCCTTATTGTCATTCAAATGTTCCATTTTTTTTCCTCACTAGACTAGCTATGGACATGCAATATATATTCTTTTCTCAGAAAATCAGCATTTGTTTCACAGCATTTTGAACAAATCTGTGAGTTAGCACACTGGGCTTAGAACTGGGTGAATGTGGGGATCCTGCTGCCACCTTGTGCTTGCTCGACACAGGTCCTCACTGGTCTCGGACATTACTCAATTTCTACCACTAAGCACAGTAGCTGGCACGTGATAATTATTTAATGTATGTTTGTTGAATGAATAGAATGAGTGCCTGACTCTGGTTGAAGTGTCAGGCCCCCTTTATTGTATGTGCTCTGGCTAGACTCCAACAAAGAACTCGTTGGCAGTGATCCATATCACGTTCAACAGATGACATTTCGGTGTATATAGACATGAACTAATACCCCTGAGGAAGGCAGCACCTCTAAAGAAATAAGCAAATCATTGGGTGAGCTCTTTGGATCAGCAAAGACTAATCAACTAAGTTTCCAGCTTCTTTCACATATTATCCAGTTAAAGTATGACCATGTGCGTAATACTTCCTATGCTTTAGAACCATTTGTTAGTGAGGAGAACTTCCTGTCCCTGGCTTCATATTACCATATGGTGGAACTTCCTCTAGAAAAGTCTAGCTTCTTTCTCCACCTTCTTTCATTCCTCCTGACTTGTGATTGGTGAGCTTAGAAGAACTGGGTGTGCATTGGTGAGCTTGTCTCTGTTTTAGAACCGGTCTGCCCTCCAGGCGTATGTATCCTCTCTTCTGCTTTGTTCTTACTGTACGGGGCCAGCTCCCTGGAATAGGGCAGGCCTGGGATCATGTGGCTGTGCCTATGATGAGGTGGCTCAAAATGTTGGGGTAAAACATCAGTGATAGAACTAAAGCCGCATTTCTTCAATGGGCTTTATCAGAAATGATGCTGATAACTCTGTCTTTATCTGACTCCTGTATATCCTTTTTCTCTCAGTTGGTTCCATATTCAAGAGAATAAACATATTGATCCCCATAGTACTGTTATGTTTGATTAGAAAGTCTTTTTTTTCCCTTTAAATGTGCAATTTTCAATAATACAATGCAGTCTCCAATGTGATTTTCATCACATCCAAGGAATCTAGAAATTCCAGTGCACATACCTTAGATATTTATTTTGAAGGTCAGTTGAATATGAGCAGAGAACAGAAATTATCTTTATTGTACGCTTGATTAGTGTGTGACCTTCTAATCACCGAAAATAGGAGAATGTAGAAGAAATATGGGAACTGGTACTTTCTCTTGGGGGCTTACATCCTCCTCAGGAGGCTAAAACCCTCTGTTCTTTCATATTGGGGGCGTCACTGCAGTAGGTATTTTGTGGCTTTTATCATAACAGCAGCGTTGCAGAAGATGTGTGGAATTTGAGCTGGGCTTTGAAGGGTGCCTTAAGTTTACATAAGCCAGGGAAGGTGTGGAGTTCAGGGAAGGAACATGAGGTGTGGGAGTGGTAGGTGCGCACCAGCTGTGAGACAGGCCCTAATCTATTTGCGGGATAGAGAGGGCACTGCATTTGGGAGTGGGGTAGACACAGTTGGATCAGTGGATTCTGGCCAGATTTTGGAAAGTCTCACAAAAGAGGGGATTAGGCTTGATCCTGCAGATGGGGGAGTTATTGTGGGTACCAGATAAAGGATACAGGATGGCCATGTGGGCCATGTTATTTTAGTAAGATTAACTTGAAGTCCTGTCCTCTGCCAGGACATCTGCTTATTTAGTTTTTTTGCCACCTCCCCAGCTCCTTCATCTTCCAGAGACCTCTGAGCTGCTACTGCATAAGGACCGAGGCTGGGTCTCTCTGTCAGCCACTATGACCTGTGGATGGACATGCCTCGCATAGAAGTTAGGTTAGGCGGCTTCTATAAAGACAGAGCACTTTTTTTACCGAGACCATGGCTTTGGGATTCGAGATTAGACATCGGGATGTGCATTGTTTCAAAAGAAAGGTGTTTGCTTTTTGTTTAGACAAATGAAAAATCTCAAATAATAGTCAGCTGTAAGCACACCACTATCTGGGTGTCATAGCAAAGGGCTGTATGTAATAACATAGTGGTGGTAATAATAACTACTGCCTATGAAGTGTTTACCGCATGCGAGGGCTTAAGTTTTATGGTATTTTGCTGCATCTCTAACATGTAGGTCTCTGACAAGGACATCCAAACTGGTGTTAGTATTTTAATGTGCTGGAAATAAAGGCAGACAAAAAGGCAACCCCTGATGGGAAGTTTTTGGAAGGGACCCTTACCAAAAGTAGGAGACAGTCCAGCAAGGTGGTTTTGGAATTAGAGGGCTCAAATTTGACTCCTAACTCTTCATTTTACTAGTTATACGGACATGGGTGGATTTCTCAACCTCTATAATATAGTTTCAGTTTCCCAGTCTGTAAAATTGGGGTCATAATACCTCATAGATTTTTGTTCTTTTTGTTACCGTTGTTGTTGTTGTTGTTGCAAGTGAGATAATTAAGCACAGTGCCTGGTGCATAATAAATGTTCAGTAATGTGTTACTATTATTATTAAGGGCCTCCTTAACTAGCCTCCTGTGAATCATATTTTTTCTGTCATCCATTGTAACTTTGAATTGAGACTTTGGAAGAACCTCTGAATAACTAAAAATATGATATGTCATCAAAGTCCCACATTTTCTCCCTCATGTTCCTTGGACATCTTTGTGCACTTAGTTTATTAGCACCTTAGAATAACAGAGCCTCAAGAGAGAGGTACCCAGGAAGGACAAAATCATTTTGAAAGCTAAGGAATGGAGTTGTAAAAGGTAGAGAAATCTGGGGGAAAATGGAAAGTTAACAAAATGTATTGAATATCATGATATGGTAGGGAAAATGTCATATATTAACTATTTAATCCTCATAACAACTCAGTAAGGTAGGCTAGGTTTTCGTCACAGTACAGATAGGGAAATATGGACCATTGAAGTTAAGTAACTTGCCCCAGAATCCCCAGCTAGTGAGTGGGGGTCATCAGGATTTGAACTCAGATCTCTCTTCTTCCAAAGCCTGTGTGCTTTGTCCTATATTATGCTGGCCCTTGGGGAGTGCACAGACCTGGAAGAAGCCAAGCATCTTGGGGAAGCCAGGGTGAGGCTGAGGACCTGGTGCCACACAGCCCCGTGTAAACGTGTAAAAGAGGTAAACAATTCCCATTAACAGGGAAGTGGGGGAAAGAGGTAGAAAGGTATATTTTCACAGTTTCACTTCCAATGTCCCTTAGGGCTCATGTGGTCTGAGGGAGACAGAGAGACTGCACCCTGACCACACTCCAAAGGCACACAGGACAGTGCTTCAGGGACTGGGGTTCTGAGAAGGGCCGTTTAGCATCCTCCCCCGTCAGTGGCTGGGCATGAGCAGGCCTGACCTGGGGAGGGGCCTGGGCAGGCCATCTGTTACTTGCCATAGCAGTGTACAGAATGGACATATCCATGTTCAGAAGGGTACCAAAGTCATAGCGAAGGCTGATGTTCTAAAGCTGGGTCTCCAGTCTAAAAAGCTAGACAAAGAACAGGAGTCAGGGTACAGGCTGGAGGAACCAGTGAGTAGGAAGGGGAAGTGAGTGAGGAGAAGCAACATGGGGATTGGGCATTGCCCGTGGAGGTATTGTGTGGTCAGCGAGTGGGCTTTTAGTATGGTTCCTGTGTCCTTGTGAAAGCAGACTGGACACTCCTGAAGAAGCCAGGCTGACGCGCTTTGATATATGAACCTCCAACCACTGAGGTAAGGGATGCAATTGGGGTGAGAGCACAAGCCAAAGGTATGACAACCACATGGGCTTGAGTGAGTGAAAACTGCCACAGCAAGAAATATGTAGGCTGCCAACCAACAGGGCCAACGAGAGTCAAGGAACCAGATGTTCCACCAGAGCATGGTCTCTAATTCACATGCAAACCAGCGCCAGCCCGGTCACCTCTGCTATTCATGCCCCCTGCCTCCGGAAATGAAGAGCCAAAGAAAGAAACCTTAAGAGAATGATTTCTACACTTTTCCAGACATAAGTCCACTCAACAGCCAATTTTGCCACACTCCTGTACCTGCCCTCAGTTATCTCCAGTGAACCCCACATCACCAAGTCACGTCTCCTTCTGGCATGAAGCCCTTTCACTTCCTTGAAGTGTTTAAATATATTGAGGATTTCATTGAGACTTTCCTCTTAAGTTTCCCTTTCACTTCCTACATTTTTGACCATCCCCTCTCAGCATTAGTCAATATAGAATTAGGCATGTTGCTGAAACAAACAACCCCCAAATCTCAGTAGTTTAAAACAACAGAGGTTTGGGGCACCTGGTGCCTCAGTCGGTTACATGTCTGACTTCGGATCAGGTCATGATCTCATGGTTCGTTGCTTCCAGCCCCGCGTCGGGTTCTGTGCTGACAGCTCAGAGCCTGGAGCCTGCTTCGGATTCTGTGTTTCTTTCTCTCTGTCTCCCCCTCCCCCATTTGCACTGTGTCTCTCTTAAAAATAAATAAACATTAAAAAAAACCCCAGAGGTTTATTTTTGCTCAAGCTTCAAGGTTGAAGCTGAATATCATAGGTGCCTCTAGAGACTTAGGCTGACAGTTAAATGCTTTGGCACAGAAGTGCCACCCAACAATCCCTCTCACATTTCATTGGGCAGAGCTAGTTACATGGTCTTATTAACATGAGGAGGGAAGAAGAACAGTCTTCCATGTACCTAGAAGCCAAGGAGAACTGGGTATGAGCAAATATCAGTAATGTCTACCTCACTCTCTTTGCTGATTTATTTTTCTCTAAGTCCTGGCAAAACAGTTCTCCACCAGGTGCCATTCTGGTCCATTATTGCCCTGCTCTTCCTGGGAGGTCTCATGTACTTCCATTGCTATCAGCCATTCATGTCCTTACAGCCCTTGGATCCATATACCCAAATATCCATAATTGCCTCTCTCCTGTGCTACAGTGTGTATTCAACTGTGTGATAGATCTGAATGAATTACTTCAAGTTCATCATGCTGCAAACTAAATTAACTTTCCATACCAAAATCCCCACCTCCTCTCTCTACTAACACACCCACTTAGCCATTGTGGGGGCCTTTGGAATTTCTGGCTCCTCAAATCTGGTCTACAAGTTCCCTTTTTAGTCTTTGATGTGTCTGTTGACCTGTCCATCTTCCTTTCCATTTTCAGTGCCCTTGCCCATGTGAGGCCCAGGTTCCTGCCATAACCTGTCAAATAGTGCTCCCTACCCCGCATCTTTAGTCTTTGGCACAAACATAGCTATTTTCCTAAAAATAGATTTAATCATGTTACTCCTTTGTGAAAAAACCTTTGAGAATTTCCTGCGACCCACAGAATAAATTAACTCACATAAAGTCCTTGGGGAACAGGGTTGTATTTGAACAGAGCCAGGCAAGGATTTGAATCCTGGTCTACTGCCTACTAGCTATGAGTAAGTTATTTAATCTCCTTGATTCTCATTTTTTCAATCTATAAAAAAGAAGATAATAACACCTACCTCTCCGGGTTGCTTTATTTTCCGTTCATGTTACATGTTCATCATCCAGTTGGCTGGGGGCTCCATGCCAAGTGGTTATTGTATTTCCTCTAGAACCTGGGCTGAGGGAGTCCCCACTCTCTGACCTCATCACTGCCCGCCACTGTCCTGACCCTCTGTACTTCAGCCCTACTTTCTCACACTGGAGTAAAGGAAAAGGGAGCTGTGAGCATTCTCACTCTGGCACTGAAGTATTTGGCCTCAAACTTACTTGCCAGAGTTGTCCAGCCTTAGGGGCTAAGAGAGCAGAGAGCCAAACATGTGAGTAGCATTAGTGACTACCCTATAATGTCACAGAGGTTACAGCCCTTGCCCTTTGGATTGCCTCCTGGCCTGATCAAGCTCTGACATAGGGACTCCATGTGACCATTAGTCAACTGGCTTCAAAGGAGGATGGATATGATGCTTTAAGTATGTCAAGGACTTGAGGATAAAAACTGACCCTCAAAGATACTCTAACTGGAAGGGAGAGAGACCATATTTTAGTCAGCTCTACTCATCACAGACGAGGAAACTAAAGGACCAAGAAGAGTAAGACATCCCCACCTAGTGCACTCTAGTGTCTTAGACTCTGCATGTCTATCTCGGAACCACCATTACCACTTCCAGCAAGCCCCACAACCCAGCCTATATTTTCTCTGTGGCTGGTGTCATCATCGATTGTGTATTTATCCTTTGGAACACAATGCCCTCTTTCCTAGACACCTTCCCTAGTTCTTCCCATTGAGTCAGAATCTCTCCTCCTCATGTCATTCGTGTTCCTTTTATAGCAAATGCCATTTTGCATTGATTTCTTTGTCTGTATCCTGGGAATATTGGATTTACTTGAATAAAGTGTAGTATCTTATACATCTCTGTATTTTCCAATCTAGCAAGTACTATATTATCCAGTGACATTGGTTAAGAGTCTGTGTCTGAATGATTGGGGGAAAAAAAAGATTCCCACAGCCACACAGGCAGTAGCAGAGTCGGTACCAAAACCTAACACTTGTGATGTTTGTTTCCAATAATTTTCTACTGAATTTTATTCAGCTTGTAATTTTTTAGTCTCTTACAGAAGTGTGCGCTATGCTCTTCTGCTTGGGTTTAAAAAGGTGTTTCTTACCAGATTTTTTCCCCCTCTCTATTCTTCATTAGATTTGCTAACTTGTTTTTTGTTTGTTTGTTTCTTATTTAGTGATAATACCACATTCCCATTCAAGATGGATGTCCTCCATAAACACAAGGTGTCTTGTTTTCATGTTTGCCTTTTCAGTATTATGCTACAAGAAATAAACAAGTTATTTCTAATTTGCAATCCGGCTGATTTTGAATTAAAAAGGTCTATATAGTTTTGGGGGCTTTAGTGTATTGCAAATACTTGAGTTACTCTTGAGATACTCTGTATGAAACTGTTACGAACTGTAAAGTGGCATACTGTTAACAGTGTTACATTTAACGTTGTAATGTTACATTATACTTAACACCCAGAATCATGTCTGGTGGGTGGTAGATGCTGCATGAGAATTTGATGAACAAAATGAAGACTTCCCTCCCCCCAGATCTATTACTTCATGTTGTCCTCATGATAAGTTGTTTTGCATTCATATACCCCTCAGGTCAGTCAGTAAGTACTGTGTTCTGAAGGCCTTGCACAGGTCTCCAGGGAAAACATGCTGGACACTAGATACCTAACCCAGTCAGTTTATTTTCTGCTGACAGCAGGTTCACTGCACCTGCTTCTTCCTTCTTAGAGGTCAGTCTCCTTACCCCCTGACTCTTCTGGGGTGCCTCTTTTTCACCTTTGGAAGGGTTCTAGGTCTTTCTCCTATGTTCCAAATTATCATGTTTTGGCCATGTGTTTCCAGTTGTAAAAACCATATCAAAAACCCTTCTTTAGCAGATGTTCTCAGTCCTGGCCTCATTGATTCGGTAAACATATATAGTTCCTCCTCTGAGCCAAGTGCTATGTTCTGTAGGAAAAGCATAAATAGACGTATTGTTACGAGACCCTCTCAAACTTTGTCTAGAAGACTTTTTAGAATAATTCACCTGTATCCCATTGTTTTATTAACCCTCATTTCCCAAATCTTCCGCATTTTATACACTGATTGTTTTGCATTTTATATAACATGGCCCTTTCCTTCATAGTCTTCATCCCCTGCATCCTTCATGCCCTGCATCTTTGTTCTCTAAACTTTATTCCCTGAGAGCAATCAGATGTGACTAACATTGGGCTTCATTTGAGCTATAACCATGGAGTGCTCAAGCCAGCAAGGCTCTGAGAGAAAGAACATTTCACAGCTGGGGTAAAGCCCTCTGGACCCCACATTTTGTCTTCACAAAGACCTTGAAGTGGTGAGTAGCAGAGTAGGTCTAGAATCCAAGCCTCCTGGCTCTTGCTCAGTACTCTTTGACTACCTATCCTTATCAGATTAACATTTTGATAGTTGTCTTCCATCCTTGTTGTCTCTTTCTCTATATTTGGTGCCAAGACCATGGTTTCCATCCCTCATTAGATTGATTACAGAGCTTTAGAGGCCAATAAGAACCCAGGTTTCCAACTGATGGCTTCATGTCTCTGTGTGACAATCTTTGGGGCTGATGTGCTATGTATGGTTGGTTGGTAGCAAGATGATGAGCCTTTTAAAATTCTTACTGCTAGGTAGATGGTGCAGCTTGGATTCCCACTGGTACTAATTATAAGGCCCTTCTAATCCAGTGAGGACACGTTCAGAGGACAAGCCAAGGTAGGATGTGAGCAGGACTTTAATGTGAAGAGTTCTCTTGTACGGAATTGTTAGGGAAGCAGGCTTGTTGATGAGGGGCTAATAGAATTCTAAAAACTCTATATTGTATTTCCTCTAGCTCATCTCAAAAATAGGGGTAGATCCTGGGTGATTTGTGATGCTAATTTTTATTGTTATGCATACTGGTACTATGGATGTGTCTTTTGTTGTTTCTTTGCCAAGAATTATGTGATTCGCTTGATTGGGAATAAGAGATAGAGGCTGAGGTTCAACAGGCTCCCTCTAATTCACAGATTTCAAGAGAGATGGTTGATGGGGGTGCAGAAGGGCTCCCACTGAAGGGAGAGGAGCGTCACCCAACCTCCAGTTGCAAGATGGGAGGTGGGATGCTGGAGTTATTAGGGCAGCAGGTGTCAAGGCCGGGAAAAGAACATATGGCCACCAATCTTCAGTCTTCTATGAGGATTTTTCTATTTTCTGTCCTACCTTTTAGTTTTCCCTTAATGATCTCTGGAATCTGTGACTCATGCTCTGGAGAGTGGCACAAAATTTTTATACTGGATGTCAAGTTTGTTATTTACTGATTTAAATGGCCTGGATGGGTGGGTGGGTGTTCCTCAACACGCTTCTTTTGGTTTGTCAAACTCACCCCTCAGGTGGCTAGACCTTAGTCATTTGAGAGGGTGCTTGTGTGCAGGAGAGGACAGTGGATGTAAGTTTCTATTCAAGTGAATACAAAGCACTGAGGTTTGAGAACCCCAGAGGTTTACTCCTGTACTTGGTGAGGGTAAAAATTAAGAAGACTTCTTACTGCATTTTTATATTTATGAAAGAAGAGGCATTGGGGCAACTGTAAAATATACAGCTGACCGTTTCTTGAGCTGGGAGAAAAATTTATCTTCTCTTTGTGTTTTTAGGGTTTCTATATTCATCTATGATAATATATGGTTTATTATAATTTCTAGATCACCTTTGATATGTTTTATTCTTTTATCCCCACCATAACCTTAAGAGAAATGATCATCCATTTTGTAAGAAACAGGCCATTTGATGACTTACCCAAAATCTCCTAACTAGAGTTTGTCAAAGTTGGGACTAAAAACCAGCTTTTCTTCCAGTCTGGTCTTTTTTTTTCTTATTATTCAAGCCAACTGCCTCATAACCATCAAGCACTGTGTTTTCATGACTCATGGTTCATTGACTAAAACACCGTCTGTCTGAAATATTTCATTTATATCCCACCAATAATATGTATAAAGTTTAATATAGGGTCTATACCATATATGTGATATAAACATAAATAAAATATCCAGGTACTTACAATGATGTTAGGAGAGGAAATAGTAGCAATAGTAGTGAAACCCAGTGGCCTTTCTCCAACTTTCTCTCCACCTCCTTCTTAATGGTAGTGCTTATTATGCTTGTCATTAGTTTTACTACCTATATATATTTTAGTACACAATAAATAATTCAATGTTACATAAACTGTGCCACACTAGGTCTATTTTTGTACCTGTTGGTTCACTTACTCTCACTGCAGTGTAGAATTCCACTCTATAAAATGTACTACAAGCTATGTATCCTTTCTCCATTGGATACTTCTAGTTTTTTGCTAATGCAAATATGGTGCCATGAAGATTCTGGAAATGAGTTTTGGGGGTTATAGGGTATCTGCATGTTTGACTCTACAAGATAATGCCCAATTGCATTTTAAAAATCACTTTTCAAAGTGGCTGTACCAGTTTACCAGTGGCATGCCAGAGATCCTATTGTTCCTCATTCTTGTTAACACTTGCATATTTTTGAATGCTTATTGTTCATTTGTATTTGCTTTTTATTTTTGTAAGACCTTAACTTACTTAGTTTTTTTTTTACTTTTTAGTGTGTGAGTGGTTTAGGTTAAGGACCCAGTTCCACTTATTTTCCATATGAAAATAAATTGTGAATTTAAATAAATTGAGAATAAATTGTGAATTGCCTGACACCACTTAAAGGAAAATATCTGGCTCTTCCTGGCTTTGGTTTTCCGTATGAATTTTAACAGCCTACTCAGATTCTAAGAAAACCTGTGTTAAGATTTTTATTGGAATGATTTGTAATCCTATAGCTCAATTTAGTTATATATATTTATAATAAGTCTACCATTAACATATAGATGTCTTCACTTATTTATGCCTTCTTTAGTGTCTTTCAACATAATTTTATAATTCCAGAAAGGTCTTGCACATTTTTTGTTACATTTATTGTTAGGTACTTCCTGGCATTTGTTGCTAGCTTATTGTTTTATTACTATTAATTCTTCTAGTGTCTAGAATTTCAACTGATTTTTGGATATTGATATTTTTATTCATTGATATTGTTATGCTCTCTTAATTCTATTACATGTAGATTCTTTGAGGCTTCCAACACACAGAGAATCAGGGCTTTGATAATTTTTTAATGTATTTTACTTATACCCTCTATCAGATATGAAGTTAGCATTCTATATCTGTTCTTTCAGTGGTTGAATCTTAATTTTTCCAAGGCATTCTTAGATTAATGACAATTTTATAAAGTCAATACCTTAATATCTCCTACTACAACATATAAGATATAAACTCATATTGTCCTGTTTTTAGGTTATTAGACCAATGTGCAGTTGTAATTTATATTTTTAATGGACAAATTTGAGCATAATCTTAGTATTTTAAACAAATATATTTTGTTAGATTTACTCAGTTTTCTACTTTTTTTTTTACTATTCTTTACACTTTATTTCATCTTTTTTTTAAATTTTTTAAAAATGCTTATTTATTCTTCAAAGAGAGACAGAGCACGGGTCAGGAAGGGGGAGAGAGAGAGGGAGACACAGAATCTGAAGCAGGCTTCAGGCTCTGAGCTGTCAGCACAGAGCTCTACATGGGACTCAAACCCACCAACTGTGAGATCATGACCTAAACCAAAGTCGGATGTACAACCGACTGAGCCACCCAGGCACCCCTCTTTTTTGCATCTTAAACTTGTCTTTTTAGGCTATTTTCCTTATTTCTAAAGTACATTCTTCAGAGATTCCTTTGACAGTGCAGATTCCTTCAGGATTTAGTTGTCTGAAAATTTATTTTGGCCATATCCTTAATGTTTGACAGGATTCATAATTTAAAGGTAACAATTATTTTTTATTATTCTAAAGATATAATCCCTATATCCTGGCTTCCATCATTGCTGATGAGAGCTATTGTCATTCCTTAATAAGGGATTGATTTTTTTCTTATTTCTTAGGTTCTTTTAAAGACTTTATCTTTGGTGTTCTGTGGTTTTTTTTTTTTTAATGTTTTATTTATTTTTGATACAGAGAGAGACAGAGCATGAGAAGGGGAGGGGCAGAGAGAGAAGGAGACACAGAACCGGAAGCAGGCTCTAGGCTCTGAGCTAGCTGTCAGCACAGAGCCCGACGCGGGGCTCGAACCCACTGACATGAGATCTGACCTAAGCCGAAGTCGGAGGCCTAACCGACTGAGCCACCCAGGCGCCCCTGGTGTTCTGTAGTTTTACTTTAAATTTTTTTTAATGCTTTATTTATTTTTGATACAGAGAGAGACAGAGCATGAGAGGGGGAGGGGCAGAGAGAGAAGGAGACACAGAATCAGAAGCAGGCTCCAGGCTCTGAGCTGTCAGCACAGAGCCTGATGCAGGGCTCGAACCCACAAATGTGAGATCTGACCTGAGCCGAAGTCGGAGGCTTAACTGACTGAGCCACCCAGGCGCCCCTCTGTAGTTTTACTTTAATGGTTCTCATTATGGATTTCTTTAAACTTTCCATATATATATCCATATATATGTTTATTACTATATTTATATATTTGAGTATTTCCTCAATTCTGGGAAATTCAGATATTATCTTTTCAAATATTTCCTCTCTTCTTTCTTATTATGGGACTCTGATTTGACTTAAAGACCTTTATCCTATCCAACATTTCTATTAATCTCTCTCTTGTTTTTCTCATCTCTTTATTTTTTTTGTGCTGTGTTTAAAAACAAATTGCCCCAAAACAAAAGTAAAACCTCACAGTTTACTGACATTTTATTCAATGCTATCTGCTTTGCTATGTAACTTACCTTTGAAATTTAAATTTCAAAGAAAGAGGGGAACCTGGGTAGTTCAGGAAGTTGAGCATCTTACTCTTGGTTTTGGCTCAGGTCATGATATCATGGTTTGTGGGTTTCAGCCCTGCATTGGGCTCTGTGCTGGCAGTGCAGAGCCTGCTTGGGATTCTCTGTCTCCCTTTCTTTCTGCCCCTCCTGTGCTTGTGCTCAGTTCGCGCGCGCTCTCTCTCTTTCTCTCTCTCTCTCTCTCTCTCACTCTCTCTTTCTCTTTCTCTCTTTCCCTCAAAAATAAATAAACTTTAAATTTCAAAGAAAGAAAACACAAATTATCAACATGAGGAGTAAAAAGGTTATCACTGTAGGTCCTATAGACGTTAGATAATATGAATAATTTTATGCCAGTAAATTCAACAACTTAGATAAAATGGCAATTTCTTTGAAAACATTAATTGCTAAAAGTTACACAAGAAATTCAATATCTAAATAAACCCCTATCTATTTAAAAATTAAATTAATCTAAAAACTTCACATCAGAAAACAAAACATAAGTCCAGGTCACATGTCAATTCTCCCAAACATAATACCAACCCTCATGAACTACTTTAGAACGTAGAGGGGGTATAGAACACTTCCCAATTCATTTGATGTGGCAAGCATAACCCCAGCATGTAAACTTGACAAATAATTATAAGAAAGTTACAGAACAGTATCCATCATGAATATAGATGTAAAATTTCTGAATAAAATATTATCAGTTAAATCTGGCAGACTTAAAGATAATATATCATCAATAAGTAATGTTTAATCCACCAATATAAGGTTGGCTTAGTATTTGAAAATCAATGTAATATGCCATAGTTACAGTATAAAAGGGAAAACTCAGAACTTCTTGTTAGATGCACAAAAAGACTTTAACAAAATCTAACTTTATGATAAAAACTCACAGTAAACTAATTATGGAACAGAACTTTCTCAATTTGATAAAAGAGCATCTTAAAAACCTATAAGCTAGTACCATACTTAATGGTAAAGTATTAATCCCCTTTCCTTTATGATCTGGAAATAGGCAAATAATTTGTACTTTTAGCACTTCTTAACACAGTTCTTTAGATCTGAGCCATTTTAATAAGGCAGGAAAAATAAAGGATAATATTGGAAAGGAAGAAATAAAATTATAATTTTTTCACAATATGATCTTATATTTTGAAACTAACAATGGAATGTGCCAACTACTAGAGCTAATAAACAAATTTAGCAAGATTACAGGACATAAGGTCAATACAAAAAACTAAGTGGGTTTTAGTATACTTGCAGTGATCAGTTTCAACTTAAATGAATGAAAAATGAATTAAAATATTTTTAAAGTAACATAAAATCAAATACCTAGGAATAAATCTAACAAAGACTTATACTGAACCTTTATACTGAAAAGTACAGAACATTGCTGAAATAAATATAAGTCCTTTAAAAAAATGGAGACATAGTGTCTTTATAGATTGACCGACTTACTATCATTACGATATCCATTATCCCTAAATCAGTTTGTAGATTCAGTATATTCCCTATCAAAATTCCAGCAGACTAATTTGAAAAAAAAATAGGCAAGGTGATTCAAAAATTAAGATGTCAATGCAAAAGCTTTAGAGAGGCTAGACAATTTTGTAAAAGGATTGTAGGTCTTGCACACTTGATTTTAAGATTTACTGTAATGCTACTGTATCAAGACAGTATGATACTGGTACAAGGATAGAGAAATAGATTCATGGGACAGGATAGAGAGCCCCTGATATATGTGGTTGGTTGATTTTTGACAAAAGTCAGTTTAATAAGAAAAGGAAAGTATTTTTAATAAATGATGTTAGATTTCCTGGATATTGGTAGGGGCGGTAGCAAATCCAGACCCCTGTCTCTCTGAGAGCAAATGTCTATGAGAATTTAGGGTAGGCAAATATTTCTTGGACAGAATACAAAAAGCACAAACAGTGAAACAAAGACATTGGTAGGTTGTGCTTTGTCTAAATAAAAGCATTCTATTCATCCAAAAGGCAATATTAAGAAAAATGAATTAGACAAGCCACATAGTCTGGGAGAAAATATTTTTATAGCATGTATCTGTTTTTGGTTTTTTGAACATAGTGATTTATATTATTTTCAGCTTAAGAATGCATTAATTGCCATGCTTATTGCCACTTTACCCAGCATCTGGGAATTTGGGGTAAAAGGTATTTTAGAACACGAGTGGATCATTCTGTCAGAAGTAGAATCCAGTTTTTTGACTTTTCAGATTCTCCGTAAAATGCAATCATTTTCTGAGTAGCATTAGGTAGAAATACAATTGTAGCCTTTTAGTGACTACCTTATTTCACATGTAAGCAGAATTATTTAGCCAGTTCTATCTAGTTACCTGTTTTAGAAGTAAAGCCTATGCTTATTAGCTTCCCAGGTAGGAGGCATATCTACAAAGGAGTAGGGGAACCTCTGGAGAAAACATTGGCATAGTGTATCTTTTCAGATGTCAACCTTCCTGTAAGTGGGATTTGGCAGTATGAGTGTGTAACCACATGGGTGCATGTGCTTTTTCATGACTGTGGAGCCAAATGTATGCCCAGATAATGTTTTCAAATAAGATATATTTTCAGGTAAGAGTGGAAAATTTGGAAAGAAGTAATATTTTAACTTAAACTTAGAATTCGTTGTAATATTTGAATGTAGGATAGCTAAAAAATGATCAGTGTTTATTTTTTTATAGTAGTTTATTGTCAAATTGGTTTCCATATAACACCCAGTTCTTCTCCCCACAAGTGCCCTCCTCCATGACCATCATGCCCCTCCCCCCTCCCCCTCCCCCTTCAGCCCTCGGTTTGTTTTCAGTATTTAGTAGTCTTTCATGATTTGTGTCCCTCTCTCTCCCCAACTCTCTTTCCCCCTTCCCCTCCCCATGGCCCTCTGTTAGGTTTCTCCTGTTAGACCTATGAGTGCAAACATATGGTATCTGTCCTCCACCTGACTTATTTCGCTTAGCATGACACCCTCGAGGTCCATCCACTTTGCTACGAATGGCCAGATTTCATTCTTTCTCATTGCCATGTAGTACTCCATTGTATATATACACCACATCTTCTTCTTCTTTCTCATTGCCATGTAGTACTCCATTGTATATATACACCACATCTTCTTGATCCATTGATCAGTGTTTATTAACAGAGCATATTTACTTGCAAAAGGATATGGCTATTATTTATGCTTTTGAAAATCGGTGCTTTTAATGAGAATCCGCTTCTCTTACCTGCTGTTGGATGATAAAAGTGCAATATACATTCCCTATCTCCTGCTCGTGATAAGAATGTGAAATTAATGCCTCCATATAATTTTGTCCCCTCAACTGTACAGAACAGGGTAGAACAGAAATATTCTGTAGCAAAGTTCAAGGGCTTTTGTGACTTCAGGTCCTATCCTTTCAACTGAGTCCATCCTTGGGTGAGTGACAGAAGAGAAGACAGGAAATAATAAGGTGGGGGAGAAAAGAGTAACATAAAGCAAAGGAAGCGGTCACACAGAAGGAAAGAAGAAAAAGATACATAGAAAAGATGTGGGCAAATATTGACAGTATAATGTTAAGGACCTCAAGAGGCACAGGCCTCCTGTCTTCTAATTTGCCTTTCTAGATATACTTGTGGTCAGAAGAATATTGGTTCTGTCCCTGCTTCATAATGATCTTGAGCAGATTTTGTTTTTGTTTTTAAACATCCTTTGGCCTCTTTTCAAAAATAAGATAACATCCTGCATTTTGGATATTTGTGAAAATTAAATGAGATGGTGCTTAGAAAACACTTAGCAGACTTCCTCGTACAGTGTAAACACAAATGATAATTAGTGTGATGATCTTAATGCCACATGTTCTAGCCACAAAGACATGGTTTTACTCTAGGAAGTGCTTCTCGAACTATCTGTGGTGAAGAATCACTTTTTAACATTCCCCCCATCTGGTGTGTATGGATATTTTTGTAAAATGCAATTGTAACAGAAATGATTACCATACAAATGAAAAAATACAAAGAAATATAAAATATAAGCCCCAATTTTTACTCTTACATTCCATAGATTAAAAAAAACTATCAAATTGTTATAGAAGTTACTAAGCACTTTGGATTTCTGAATGCACTTCATCATGTCCTAGTACCAGTACACAGACAGACACAGTTCCTGGGCCACACTGGGAGCACCAGTGCTCTGTGAGGGGCAGATGTGCCGATGGCTTTAAATGCATAAAGGTGGGCTTCAGTAAAGTGGAAGTTCTTAGAAGTCTATCCTGGAGTGGGGGTTACAGTCCAGACTGGCAGCTTCTTCCCTCATGTATTCATTTGTACACATGTCCCTGATTGGTCCAGACCCTAGGAAATCTATCCTGATGGAAGTCCTCATCAAAAAGCCCTATTAAAAAAATTTCTCTCTTTTGAATTTTTTTTTAGTGTTTTTTATTTATTTTTGAGACAGAGAGAGGCAGAGCATGAGCGGGGAGGGGCAGAGAGAGAGGGAGACACAGAATCTGAAGCAGGCTCCAGGCTCCCAGCTGTCAGCACAGAGCCTGACACGGGGCTCGAACACACGAACGTGCAATCATGACCTGAGCCGAAGCCAGACGCTTAACTGACTGAGCCACCCAGGCACCCCAAAATTTCTCTCTTTTGAATATGGCAGTGTTACTAAAAAAAATCTGAGTTGGGGCGCCTGGGTGACTCAGTCAGTTGAACATCCAACTATTGATTTCGACTTGGGTCATGATCCCAGGGTCTTGGGATTGAACCCCGCGTCAGGCTCCTTGCTGAGCATGGAACCTACTTAGGATTCTCATATTCTCTCTCTCTCTCTCTCTCTCTCTCTCTCTCTCTCTCTCTCTCTCTCAGTAGCCCTTCCTTTCTGGTGTTATTTATATTATCCTTTACTCAAATGTCTATTTTAAGTTAATATCTGAAGGTGATAAAATAGCAGGAGTCATCCACTCACAGTGCTTTGGACTTTAAAAGTACCAGCTACTTTGGGCTTCAGATTCAACTCACATGTATTTAAGAGCACAAGATCTGCTCTTGTGACCCCAGCGACACAACACCTCATTGAGCTTGGTATTTTTTAATTAATGCTGTGTATTAGGAAATCGAGCCTCAGAAAGGTTAAATGATTTGCCTGTGGTCTGTGGTTCAAAGCTTGGTATACCAAGTCCAAATATGGTTACTTTTTTTTGTTTTACTATACTATGTGTTTAATTATCTTTTATGACATCTTATTACCTTACTTGTGTATTTATTGTTACAGAATCCTTACTGGAAAGTACATAGCCTACAATAGTCCTAAACACTAAGGTCGACCACATACATGCTAGCCTTTCAGAAGGAGATTATCTTGCTTCTACATCACCTACTTTTGTAGCATTTGTCTGTAATAGATGTTGGAATTTTCAACAAGGTACTAATTAACTACATTTTATCAAAGTACTTAGGTTAACTGTAAGATAAGTTAAAGATGATGATTTATTAAGTATCTTCAATTTAATGAAGACCTCTAAATAAAACATAATAACCATCAACTTAAGTAAGTCGACAGAGGGCTGAGTTGTCGATTGAGCAAAAAACAAAAAAATAAAATTAAATTCCGTGCAGCACTGACACTTTGCGGCTTTGGCATGGTTTTGAAAGTTCACATAAAGTGTCAGACATGTACAGCTTGCTTCTAGAGTGGCTTGGTTGAGAATTAATTCTTGGAAGCACAAGGATTGATCACATCACCAGTAGATGGGATCCACAGTGCTCATGACTCATAATGGTAACTTACCTTCAGAGAAAAGAAGGCATAATTCTGAATGTCCTGTCACGTTTACTCATTCATTTGACAAGTATTTGTTGAGTTCCTTCTAAGGAACTGCGCACTGAGGATGTAATGTTGAACATTATAGAAGAGGCCCTTTCCTCAATGGGGTATATTCTTCTGGAAAGAAAAGTAAGGGATGAAAAAGATCATCTTTTAGTGACAAATGTTATTAATGAAATAAAACAGGCTGATAGAGTATGACAACTAGTGGGCTTATTAACTTTGATTCTGTGATCAGGGAAGGCCCCCTGAAGTCAGGGAGAGAGACAAGGATCCGACCCATTTAGGGTCTCACAGACTGTGGTAAAGAATTTGGCTTTTAGCAGTGAGATGCCAGGGGAGAGTGTTAAGGGGGGGGGGGTGGTAACATGACTATTTTGTTTCTCGAAAGTCACCACCCAGTTTTCCTTCCATGAGGGAAATAGGGGACCAGGAGAAAGATGAAAACAAGAAGTCATTTAGTGAGATTACTGTGAGTTTCTGATGGTAGGAAGCATCCAGGAAAAAGACCAGAGTAGCCTGGGCAGGTGGTTGGAGAGAAGGCAGTAGAGAGGACAGCCAAGAATTGCTTATAGATTGGATTGGGCTTGCAGTGAGAAAAAAAGAGAAGAATTTAAAATGACTAAAAGTCTGGGTGGTATTATTTATTTACGGAGATGGGAGAGACCAGAAGAGGAATAGTTTGAGGGAGAAATCACAAATTCTTCAGCCATGTTAAGTTTGAGATGCCAACTTGACATCCATAAAGCAGATACCAGGTAGACAGTTGCATAAATGGCTTAGAGTTCACTGGTGAGTTGGGTCTGGAGATCTCTGTAAATTTGATCTTTAGTACAAGACGGTATTGACTCTGGGGGGCTTTCTGAGAGGCAGAATGCTCAAGGAGAAGATGTAGGTGTGGATCCTGGGACACACCAATGTTTGAAGGGGAAGCAAAGGAGAGTGAGAAGCAGCACTTCCTGGAAAAAATAAGTGGGAGTCACATTCCCCTGTACCGCCCCCCTCCTGTTGACTCTGCATATCCTGGAACTGCACATCTTCAGGACTGAGGCCCAGGGGGTAAGCCACTACACCCGCGCTCTCCTCTTGATCCAAAATATGAAAATCCCTTTGCCCAGTGGTTGCCTGTGGTGTGGGGTGCAGTTCATTCACTTAGCAAACATTTCCTGAGCAGTCAGTCAGTGCTAAGACTGTGAGTGTGACATTGAACAAGAGCAGAGTGACACAGTCCATACCCTTCTATAGTGGACAACACAATAGGGCCGCCAGCAAGTAAGTGGACAGTTATAAGGGACAGAAATGTTTGAGGTATGGCTCTATCTAGTACAGACTGTGATTTGGGCCAGTTTAGGTGTTATTCTGAGCCTAGAGTTTTCTGTCTGAAAAATGGAATGGAGTTTAAGGGGCTCTTTAATAAACCCTGAAGCTGTGCATGTATACATGTGGGTAAAAACTCCTAGAGAGCCCATCATGGAGATGTTTTAAGGACAGTGACTGGAAAAGCCCAGGCAACCTTTCTGTGTGGTAAGCTCACATTCGGTGCATTAGCCAACACCAAGCCTGCACACCCGATGCCCCTCTCTCAAGGCTCTCTCATCAGGCTCTCTCCAGCTCAGTTTTTCCTTCAGACTTTTGCTCCACATCTCACCTCCACCACTCCTGTTCTCTCATCCGGGCCTTCTCTTAGCTTCCACTTGTCCATTCCAAAGCAGAGGAAAGGATTTGTTATAATAGGGAAGAATCTTTTGATGCTGAACCAGAAGGATTTTACCTCCCTGAGAGGAATCTTTAATGTTTAAATTATCTGGGGCTGTTGAACAAAGGATTCTGGGAAATCCAAAGCTTTTTATAAAGAAAAAGGGGGGGGAAGCCTACACAGTGGTAAGTGTATAATGACTCAACTCGGTAATAAACTCTCAGTCACTCTCCTGAAGGCAGCCACACCCATTCCTCAGAAGCCTCCAAACCTTTTGGGGGTGGGGGGGAAGGCACTGATTGCTGCAGCTTCTCAGAGGAGTGCAAAAAGTGTCTCTTAGAAGAACATAGCCATTTGTTCTCTGTCAAGATGCCTCTTAACTGCTGTAATTAGAGTGCTCGCAGGAGGAGGGGAGGTGGAAATGAGGGGGAAAGGATATGAAATCCCTTACTTCCCCTGGCTCATTCTTCTTGCACCACAGGGCTTTGAACCCACTGAAATATTGTGATGAAACATACACTATTACGTGCAGAGAGAAAGCGGCTTGTGTGCCCCTGAGTTCATGCCTTGGTAGTACCCATGTGCTGCAGTGGGGTGGTGCAGGCTGGGAGGTGATTATACAGAGCAGGGAGATCTACATTCCACTTTGTATCTCTGCGTCTTTCCACAAGTCACACTGATCCTTTAGGCTTTTAATTTTGTGATCTGTCAAATGGGGAGAGACGTATGGTGCCCTGGTTCCCATCTGAAAAGCTTGAAAGGACAAGCGTGTGAGAACCTGTCACTTTCCTGTGTCCACAGTCAATGCTCTCCCTTGATCATCCCTGCTAATGGAAGGAGATCTGAAGTAGTTGGAATGGAACAATGCAGGATTCAAGACTATTTGTGGAGTTATGTTCTGTTTTGAATTTTATTTGCAGCAATAGCAACAATCATTTCTTGATTATATTTTGCGAAAAATCAGTACCCTCTTTCCAGCACATGACAGCAGGGGGGGAAGGAGGGGTGGTGGAGAGACCATCTGAGATGGCTCCACAACAGATACTCCTTGAAGCAGCTGGCGCATATCACATGCAGAACACAATCGGTGCTACGGAGTGATGATTTTAATGAGAATATGTCTGGATACCCAGCTGACTTATTACATACCTGAACTTCTGATTCCCCCCTCCCCCAAAACCTGCTCCTCTCCGTGTCCTTTCCATCTCAGTTCATTCTTATGCAAGCTAAAAAATCTTGGGGGTCATTTTTGACGCAGATCTCTCTCTCTCTCCCTCCCTCCCTCCCTCCCTCCCTCTCTCTCTGTCTTTCTTAATGTTTATTTTTGAGAGAGCATAAGCAAGGGACAGAGAGAGAAGGAGACATAGAATCTGAAGCAGGCTCCAGGCTCTGAGCTGTCAGCACAGAGCCCAGTGCGGGTCTTGAACACACGAACTATGAGATCATGACCTGAGCTGAAGTCAGATGCTTAACTGACTGAGCCACCCAGGCGCCCCTGACACAGATCTCTCTTATACTCCAAAAGTGTCAGCAAGTCCTTGTAGCCCTACCTTCACAGTGTGCGCAGAACCCTCGTATTTCTCAAAATCCACACACCTACAACTCTGGCCAAGGCAACCAAGATCTAGATATAACTTGTAGGGTCTCACTGCTTCCACTCATAGATGTTATCTGGCTGTTGTCAACAGGGTGACAAGAGACATTCTATGAAAACTTAGGTCATTGACTTCTCTGTGGCAACCCCACCAATCAATGGCTTTCAGATCACGTCAAGTAAAAAGTCAAGTCATTTAAGGGCCTCTAAAACCATACATGGTCTAACCCCAGCCATGCAGTCTATTACCCACTGTGAGCTCATCTCGTTATTATTGGGATTGTTCAGTCCACTTGAAGCCATATTGGCCCCTTTCTGTTCTTGGAAATCTCCTCCAGGACATCCTAACCCTACAGCTTTGCCCGGGTTATTGCCTCTCCTGGAATCCTCTCCCTTAGATACCTGCTTGGCTCACTCCCTCATGCCTCAAGTCATTTCTCATGCCTGGCCTTCCCTGGCCGCTCGACTCCAAGTCCCAGACCTCTTCCCCATATTTACTGCTCCTCTTCCATGCTTTATTTTCCCGCTTCACGCTTACAAGTATATAATATACTTTATATTGCCCTTATTTATTTTGTTTATTGTTTGTCTCCTCCACTAGAATGTAAGTTCCGTGAGGGCAAAGATTTCTGCTTTTATGGTTGCTGTTGTAGCCCCATATTCTAAGATAATACCGACCACACAGCAGGCACTCAGTTAACCATATTTTGGAGGCAGAATGAATAAGTATAGTTGGATAGATGGTCAGACGGATGGATGGATGAAGGCCTTGATGTAATATGTTGTATATATATTATGATACATTCTCAAGAGTGTCAGTGATACTTCAAATAGGCACTCAGAACACCTACTCTGTACTAGATACTATACTTTGCATTTTCCATCTATTATTTAATTTAATACAATGCTTTGGGACAGGTATGGTGTTTATTCCTATTTTACAAATGAGAAAACTGGAGATTCAGAGGTTAACTTGCCCCAGATCACACCCTGATGTAGACAGGATTCAAATCCAGTTTGGTTCAGTTTCAGAGCTTTTAATTATTATGCTCTAATGGTCTGGATTATACCAACTTCAAGGTTAAAAAGCAAAACAGGACACATATTCCAACTTCTTCATTATCCCCTTTGTGTTAATTGCCAGGCCTTCCCCTGCATCTACTTGAACAAATAAGTATCAGTGTGGAGAAGAGAAAGAAAGAAAGACCATGCATTCCCCCAAGATCCTAAATGAATATGCCTCTTTGATTTCTCGTGACTGAAATGTCATGAAGATGTGGAATGCACTGACTTTGGAATCCAGGGATCCAAGCATGCAGATGACACCGCATGCTGTAGGCCTTGGACTAGCAAGCCATCTGAGCTGTCTGTACCTTGATTTCCTTGCATGTCAAAGGCAAAGCTTGAAGAATTAATTTTTTAGGTGTACCCCACCTGATATTCTGGTCTGTGAGACCTGTGGCTTTTCTTTCATTGCTGTGGGTGTAGGGTGGAGGAGTAGGGGTGGGATACAGCATTCTGTGTTAGGCCATTTATTTGCCCTAAAGAAGGACTTATTGGAGGAGCCCTCCCACAGCTCTTGATCTCTGAGGAAGAGTGACACGGTATGATGCAGTACCTGAGGTCAGCATCCTGCACCCTTTTGGACTCCCATCCATCCTGCTTATTAGAGTCAACATTGGATGGCATTTAGAGAATCGGGTGCTGTTCTGGCCTTTATTTATTAGCAATCTAAGGCTCCTTAAATCCTTTCTGAAATAAGTCAAGGGATAAGGCATAAATAACAAAAATGTAGCTGAACTGTGTGACCTTCAGTAAGGTGTTTACCTTCTCTGGGCCATGTTTGCTCCTCTTAAAAATGGGAGAGAAACTTCCCCAGGCTCATATGAACAACAAAAAAGCTATTTTACCCCCCATCCTCCAGCCCTTATTCCAATGAGACTGAAATAAAACCACAGCCAACCCACAATTGCCTATCTGACTTCCCCCAGTTTCTCTTAGTTTCAGAATATATAGGACCAAAGAGATTTTTCTTGATGTCTATCCCAAATTCCTCCTTCTGGAAGCAAACATCTTACAGGAAGACTGGCAAAGTTCCATTGGGAGCCGTGTAGCATGTTGGAAATGTGGTCTCTGAAGAGTAATAGGAATATGACCATGTGGCCATGTGCGTACTTGGCAAAGCCTGTCTGCATATGCTTCTACTTACCAGTGTGAGCGTGTGTGTATTTGTGCCAGTGTGTGTGTGATGAGGCGTACAAGTATGTACAGGAGTGTGGGTAAACAGATCTTTGAGTCACACAGGCCAGCCCATCCTGGAGGGCTTTGTCTTCCTTTTGGTTGCCATGACAGCCGCAAAAGGCCTCTGCATCAGTAAACAAAGCTCCTTGTGTGGACTGAATCGGGAGGAGGGGTCTGGAGCTGGAGGCTAAAATGGGAGCCAGAGTCCTCCAGCAGAGTGTTTCTTGTCGAAGCAGACCTCCCAGAACATTTTCCTCACAATGGAAATGGAGATACCTGTCCAGGTATCCTGTGACTCTGAGGCGACATAACATGGCAGGAATTTCAGGCTGTAGCACGGCTTTATTGAACCTCCCTAAAGTTAGTCCCCATGAGTTAGTCACCTCATGATAAATTCTGGCAATGGGAATGACCAGGTGTCCTCCCGTCACCCCATGGATCAAAACCAGTCACTTTAACGTATTAATATACAAATTAGCACTTTGTGAATTATCTGTGGCAGTGGCTCCTTTATAGATCTATGAGTTCCTAAAATCGAAATCATTTTAATATTAACTTAAATATGATTTAAAAGACAACTTCTATAGGCTTTCTCCCTATATATCTCCCACCAGTCACACATAACAGATGTTTTAGGTGTTATACCTTGTCTGAGATTATCTATTTAATTCTTCTACTTTAACTAATTGTGAATAACTTGTAAATAATTGGCTATATAGGAATTGTTGATTTTTACAAATTATGCCTCTCATGTAAAGTGCTGGGAAACAAAAGCAGTCGCAAATGTAAATTCGCTACCTAGGCTGAAGGAAGGAAATTGTACTTAATGAAGCAGAACAAGAAGATCAGCTTTCTTTTTAGTTCCCATAACTGAAATTTAGAAATTCAGACTTTGCATACCTAAGTGACAGCCAGCATAGAGGGTCATCCATGCTTAGCTTCAGCTCACTTTCCTTTCATCTATGTGAGAGCTGTCATGGAGGGGAACTGCAAGATATTGTCCTGGACAAAATGAGAGTGGGGGTGAAGGGGTGGTAATGGTTAAAAACTATGGATAGCAGAATTGGGTGGAAGTATCTCTAATGACACAATTTGGACTTTTACTATTATACAGCCTCTTACAAGAACTGAGGCAGGACTACCAGAGTAACCAAATTAATTCCTGTCCTCCATCATAAGCAGAGAGTTTTTTGTGACTTTCTGATGATTGACAGGGAAATTGACACAGAAAGGTTACTGCCTGGTTTATTAACACAGAAGTTACGTGGAAACCTAACTCTCAAGATAGACATGATAGTATTTCTGCTGTATCACACCGGATTTATTTTTGTTCCCCCTGTTTGGGATTCTGGAGTCTAGGTGCATCCCATCTTGCATTCCGTTTCATCTGTGGGTGTTGCTGCTGGATGGAGCAAATGAGGAGAAGTTCTTTACCCATCCTCTACCTGAAGCCTCAGACCAATACAAAAAGGGCTGAGGGCTCATGAGCACTCATCTACTATAAGCTATATTTACTCCTTTAAACTTCCTATTGCTTGATTAAAGGGAATTAGATAAATTGAGATATTTGGAGGGTCACTCTTTTAGGTATCTTTCAAGACGAAGTTTGGCAGTGGTCAGCAGGATGACTAAGTAATGTGGCAGCCATATACTTTATCTTTGCAAAAGTATCATCATCCAGATAATCCCAGGATCCTCTGTGAAAAGGAGAAAGTGTACTCAGGTCTTCAGGGAAAAGAGGGGTCACTGGAGGGGGCATGCTTCCCTTTTCTTGGGGCCAGTCACATATATACTCAATGAGAATGGTGGACATATTGGATCTAAAGTCAGAATAGACACTTATTTTTGGCAGGTAATGGAACTGAATCTTGTCTGTTCTTGTTCTCTCTAGAGAAATGATGGCTATGCTCTGGACCCAAAAAGCACTACATCACTACATCACTACATCACTAGCTTGACTAATGCTGTGAATTTTATACTGGGTCTTTATTAACCCAACACAGAGCAATGGGTTTTTGTGCTATCCTCTTAATTAAAAAGATAGTCCTTTGAGAAAAAGCACAAAAACTGTTTTTATGTCCTGATTTTCCTTGACCTTATGCTCAAACTAAATCCCTTTTGTTGATTTTAAGTGTTGAGTTCTAGGTAGCACGGAAGATAGGTGAGACATTGTGGAAATACCCTAGTTTGAATTCTGGCTCTGCCTGCTGCTAATGAGGTGGTCTTGGGCAGGAGCCTTTCTGAATCTCCCAGTGTTTTTACAAATATAAATGAAATGGTTTACATGAAAGTGATTTGTAAATTGTTATGTGAATGTTATTTCTTTATATTTAACTTCCATAATCTATGGAATCTACTGTATCACCAGGCTTGGATCCAACTTCATAGGGCCTTATGAAGGCCCTTGGGCCTTGGAATGTGATGCGATGTAGGTTCTGCTTGACCTCATGAAGCTGTAGACTAGTCAGGGAGATAAGTCAGGGCACAAGTGTGACTGCAAAGGAGGGGTGAGAGATGTTATGAAAGACACTGGTGCCATACTTTGTGCTCTAGGCTCCCAGTGGAAGGAGAAGACAGAAAAGTCCCCTTGTTAAACATAATCCAGAAAGCCTCTCCCTACCCAGCCCTTCTTCATACACTGACATAGGGGCTGTTCAGGAAGTATCTCCATTGGTGCATATTCTTTGCCTTCCTGCTTTTAGCCAAGAGGCTTCTTTAAAAGACCAGGGCAGTATTATTGGGCTCTGGACCCTTGTGTACCGCGAAGAGGCTAGGTGGAAGGGTGAGAGGACACAGGGCACTGCAGTGATGGTAGAGGAGAGCAGGAAGCCAGCTGATGAGACCCGGAGCCAGGAAACTTCCAGATATGCAGGGAGGCTAGACTGGGATTTGTTGGTCTCCTTCACTGGAAATGAAGCTACAGGGTCATTTTGGGGGCCAGGTAGAAGTGACACACTGCAGTCTTGGTGGACTAATTCTACGGAGATCTTAGTGGAGACGAACAAAGGAACAGTGGTGGCAGTGTCTAGGAGTTACCCGGCAACTGCTGCTCTCCGTCCGGCGTGTCCACCTGCCTCCCTTTGAGTCAGTGTAGAGATGGAATGTTTCTTCATTTAAGCCTTTGGGAACCAGGGTAGAGCTATCAGTATGCTCTCCAACTCAGCCTGGATATTTTTAATTTAAAAAAAAAAATCTATTGGACATATACTGTGTGCCAGGCTAGTCTAGTCTGGGAGGATCCGAGTTGAGTAAGACATGGAATATTTTCACAAAAGGCTCACATAGAGGGAGAGGCAGTCACATGTGCTGCTTACCACAGTAAAGCCTGGCTGAGCGATGGGCTGTAAGGACACAGAGGAAAGAAGGCTGGTGACTCGGGAAGGGAGAGAGGGAGAGGAGAGGAAAGCTGAACAGAAGTGACTTTTCACAGTGACCTTGGAGAAGGATTTTGACAGGATTGGGCAGATACAAAGAGAAACAGTGTGGGCCAAACCCTGATAGCCACACTGCATTCTCCAGAACAGGGAGACGGGTGCTGCCACTGGAGCATGGCCGCAGTGACTGCAGGCAGGTGGGTGGGTGGGAATGATGGGAGGTGAGGTTTGGAGGAAAAGTTTGGATCAGGCTGTGAAAAACTGTGAAGGTCATGTTAGGTGTTTGTACTTCATTTAGCAGAGGGTGGAGGAGGCCGTGGAGGAGCAGGGGAAGCATAGAAAGAAAATGGAAAGTATAAGATCTGAGGGTCACGGTTCCTCTTAGTGACTCTGTGTCCTTGGATACTTGCTCTCTCACAGGGCCACTTAACTCTTTTTAGATTTAGTGCTCTGAGCTCGAAAATGGTGATGTTGGTAATAATGCTTATCCTCGATGCTAAAGGATTATTGTGTTCCTTTGCTCACAGCCTGCTTAAATTCTCCTTTTTTCAAGGTCTTCCTCAAAATATTACCTCCTTGTTAAACCTTCCTGGATCCCCAGAGTGTAGTTGAAAAATCAAGACACATACATATGAAACAATAAAGAAAACAGCACATAAATATGCCATTGGACTAGGGAGACGTGTGCAGCGTGAAGAGCTTGGGCTCTTAGAGCAGAGAGGCTTAGGGGCCAATCCTGGATCTGCTTCTTTCTTAAATTATCACAAGGTGTTTAACTTGTCTTTCCTTCTTTTTTTTTTTTTTTTTCCGAGAGACAGAGAGCAAGAGCGAGCAAGCATGCAGGTGGGGGAGGGGCAGAGAGAAAGGGAGACAAGGGATCGGAAGCAGGCTCCAGGCTCCAGCTGTCAGCACAGAGCCTGACCTAGGGCTTGAACCCACAAACCGTGAGATCAGGACCTGAGCCAAAGTCAGATGCTCAACTGACTAAGCCACCTAAGCCCCCGGTTAACTTTTAAATTGAGGATGCAAATACCTGTTCCACCTTCTTCTCAGAATGATTATAAAAAATATGAGCAAAATGTGTGAGGGTGCTCGGAAATGAGAAAGTGTCTCACAAATGCTACTCACTGTGATTATTATTTTAGGTTTAGACATGATTAGATCTGATGTGTGCTTTAGAAAGAATGTAGCAGAGAGATAAAATGAGAAGAGAAGCACATGGTTGAGAGACTATGTAAGTGATGTTGCAATAATCCAGGCTTAAAACGATGAGGTCCTGGACTGAGGCAATTAGCACAAAGAGGGAGGCTTGGTCCAAGTGCTGTTTTGAAGGTAGAACCAACACAACATGGCACACTAATTAGACAGGAAGAATATAAAGAAAGCAAAGAGCCAAAGGTAAAAACTTTGATAGATAGTGATACTGTGAGCCAAGCCAGCACCTTGCTTCTTTCTAATTGTTGACATCCAGAGAAGAAGGTAAGGAAAGGAGGTGCCCTACGGCCTGTATTCTATTATTCTGACTCTCAGTGGCCCTGGACTCTTCATTTTGACTGTCTTTCTCTCCATTTGCCCAAAACAGTGTTGATAGAACCATCTGAACCTGAAGACAAGCCCATAATTTCTCCTTTTAATATGCTCTCAGCCTGACTATGGCCATGATAAGGTGTCTGCGCCAAGGAATCCATCTATTTTGGCAGGAAATGGTGAATGAGGTGCCTCCTTTTCCCCTGCCCTGGGGCTGTGACACATCCCTCAACCCCTGGCTGGTTTTTTTCCTCCCTGGATATGAGAAGTGTTTTATTTTGGAAGGAAAATTGTGCTCAGACACTGAGTTTGAGTTTGCCGGCAATTTATTTCACATAAGTTCACTGCAGGAATTTTACAGGCCGATAATATACAGGATATTTTCTCTTAACAAGCCAATAAAGAAATAACGTACTCCAAATCAATGATAGATCAATCACACTGTTGTTCCAGGCAAGGGGAGGTGAAAGGGATGAAGTACACATTTAGCTGAGGTGTATCTTTATACAAGTTGGTCCTAGGGAGAGAGAGCTTAGCCGAACCGGGAGCTGATGTCCAGCTACCAGTGCCAAAGTCGCAGTCCCGTGTTACTAGAGCAGGTTGCTATGGGCTGGGGGCCGGTGTTGATGGGCAAGATGATCTTCATGGGGCTGTTGCATGACTTTCATCACTGCCTGTCAGTAGCACCTTTACAGATGTAAAATTTTATTCAACTTACTACTGGAAGCCCTTGCCACAGAAATCAGATAAGAACAAGAAATAAAAGTTATCCAAATTGGTAAGGAAGAAGTAAAACTTCCACTATTTGCAGATGACTTTATACCATATACGGAACACCCTAAAGACTCCCTCAAGAAACTACTAGAATGGATGAATGAATTCAGTAAAGTCCCAGGATACAAAATCAATATACAGATATCCATTGCATTTCTATACACTAATCATGAAATAGCAGAAAGAGAAATTAAGAGAACAATCCCATGTATGTTGCACCAAAAATAATAACATATCTAGGAATATGTATACTTCCTTCATGAAGGAGGTAAAAGATCCGGCCTCTAAAAACTATAAAACATTGATGAAAGAAATTGACGATGACACAAAGAAAGAGACATTCCATGCTCATGGATTGGGAGAACAAATACTTTTTAAATGTCTATACTACCCAAAGTAATCTACAGATTTAATGAAATCCCTATCAAAATACCAACAGCATTTTTTACAGAGCTAGAACAAACAATTCTAATATTTGTATGGAAACACAAAAGACCCCCAAATATCCAAAGCTATCTTGAAAATGAAAAACGGGGGTGCCTGGGTGGCTTAGTTGGTTAAGCATCCAGGTTCAGATGAGGTCATGATCTCATGGTTTGTGTGTTCAAGCCTTGTGTTAAGCTCTGCACTGACAGCTCAAAGCCTGGATCCTGCTTTGGATTCTGTGTCTCCCTCTCTCTCTGCCCCTCCCATGCTCATGCTCTGTCTCTCTCTCTCAGTAATAAATAAATAAATGTCCTAAAAATGCATTTAAAAAAAGAAAATGAAAAAACAAAAC
This sequence comes from Suricata suricatta, assembly GCF_006229205.1. Taxonomy (NCBI): domain Eukaryota; kingdom Metazoa; phylum Chordata; class Mammalia; order Carnivora; family Herpestidae; genus Suricata; species Suricata suricatta. The sequence continues at coordinate 134,199,613 of NC_043702.1, read as the reverse complement.
TGAGGTATCACAAGCCCAGATTTCAAGATTTACTACAAGGCTGTAGTAATCAAAATAGTATGGTACTGGTACAAAAGATCAATGGAACATAATAGAGAACCCAGAAATAAACCTGTTATTATATAGCCAATCTTCAACAAAGGAGGCAAGAATATATAATGGCAAAAAGTCTCTTCAACAAATGGGGTTGGTAAAACTGGACAGCTACACGCAAAGAAATGAAAGTGGACTACTCTTTTATACCATACACAAAAATAAACTCAGAATGGATTGAAGACGTAAATGTGAGACCTGAAATCATAAAAATCCTAAAAGAGAACATAGATAATAATTTCTCTGACATCAGCCATAACATCTTTCTAGATATGTTTCCTGAGTCAAGGAAAACGAGCAAAAATAAACTTTTGTGATTACAAAAGTTTGCATTCATAGCCTACTGTTCCCTTTGCCATATTATTACATCAAAATAATGCTGCACAGCAAAATAAACAATAAAATCACAAGATGGCCTACTGAATGGGAGAAGGTATTTGCAAATGACATACCTGCTAAAGAGTTAGTATCCAAAATATATAAAGAACTTCTACAACTCTACACCCAAGAAACAAATAATCCAGTTTAAAAATGGACAGGAGACATGAACAGATGTTTCTCCAAAGAAGACATCCAAATGGCCAACAGATAACATGAAAGGATGCTCAACATCACTCATCATCAGGGAAATGCATATCAAAACTATAATAAGATATCACCTCATACCTGTCAGAATGGCTGAAATGTAAAACACAAGAAACCGTGTTGGTGAGAATGTGAATAAAAGGAATCCTTATAAACTATTGGTGGGAATGCAAACTGCTACAGCCATTGTGGAAGACAGTATGGAGATCCTCAAAAAATTAAAAATAGAACTACCATATGATCCAGTAATTCCACTACTGGATATTTATCCAAAGAGTATAAAAACACTGATTGTAAAAGATATATGCACTGCTGTGTTTATTGCAACATTATTCACAATAGCCAAATTATGGAAAGAGCATAATGTCCATTGATAAATGAGTGGGTAAGGAAGATGTGGGATAGATGCACAATGGAATATTATTCAGCCATAAAGAGAATGAAATCTTGCCTTTTGCAACAGCATGAATGGATCTGGAGTGTATAATGATACAGGAAATTTTTAAAAAATGCTGTATTATTTCACTCACATGTGGAATTTAAGGAAAAACACAGCCCAAATTAACAAAGGAAAAAAAAGAGACAAACTGGGAACCTGACTCTTAACTATGGATAATAAACTGATGGTTACCAGAACGGAGGTGGGCGGGGGGATAGGTGAAGTGGGTGACAGGGATTAAGAGTATCTTGATGAGCACTGAGTAATGTGTCAAATTGTTGAATCAGTATATTGTACCCAGAAACTAATATGGCACTGTATACTAATTGGAATTAAAATAAACTGCTGGGGTGCCTGGGTGGCTCAGTTGGTTAGGCGTCCAAGTTCGGCTCGGGTCATGATCTTGTAGTTGGTGGGTTCAAGCCCTGCATCAGGCTCTGTGCTGACAGCTACCTCAGAGCCTGGAGCCTGTCTTCGGATCCTGTGTCTCCCTCTCTCTGTTTGTCCCCTGCTCATGCTGTCTCTCACTGTCTCTCTCAAAAATAAATAAAAAACACTAAAAAAATTTTTTAAATAAACAAAATAAAATAAAATAAACTGCAAAAAAGGTGTCAACTTTCCCAAGACTGGAGCTGATTGCCCCAAGATCTTCAAGGATCGCTCATAGATCAGCAAAGTATAGCCTTACTCAGACCAAGCACCCTTGGGTCATCCTCACAAATGTAGTCTACTCTTCCCTTTGCCATACTTGTTTCTTCATATGCTTTTATTGTTAGTCACCCAGTGTGGCCCCTCAGCATTTGAGTGACCAAGTTCCAATACATGAGAACAGAGGAGATGATGATATCCAGAGACAACTTACCTCATTCTTATAGCAAAACAACTTTCCTTTGAAATACAACATTTTTCCTCTTTTTCATATCCAAGTGGATTAAAACAACTTCACTTAAGTCATCAACAAGTGGATTTGAAATAATATCAATCAAATACAGGTTAAGGGAGTAGGTGACAGAACCCATAGTGGATGCTGGGCTCCCTCACCGTCAGGCTGCAGCTCTTTAGTTGTGGGGAGCACCTTGACCAAGGGCAACAGCTTCCAGGGTAGTGGGGAGCATGCCTGGACAATCGCTGGAGAGGCCCTACACTATTAAGGGCATAGTAGCCTGGAGGGGTGTTTGGTGAGAAGGGCATCAATAGAGGTGGTTATTAGAGAGGCCTGTTAGCAACTGAATATTTTCTTTTTTTAATTTAATATAATTTATTTCCAAATTGGCTTCCATACAACACCCAGTGTTCATCCCAGCAAATGCCCCTCTCAATGCCCATAATCTACTTTCCCTTCTAACCCCATTTGCTCAGCCATTAAATTTACTCATCGTTCTCTCTACCAGGAAGTCCTTGTGTCTCTCCCCCCCACCCCCCGTCCTTTTTTTCCCCTGGGGTGTTAGGCTTTTCATCATCTTTTGCCACAGAGTGGCTCTGGTCCCCTGCACCTGTCAGTAGACTGTGTCTTCTCCCTGACCCTGACCTTGGCTTTCCATCCATCTCATCAGCTCCACTCATACCCCTCCTATCTTCCTATGGTCTTTCTCTTGGAGCCAGTTGCCCTTCCCATGTCCTTCCCTTTCCTAATTAACCTCCAGTAGTCATCTTCACACAGCACTCAGTCCTTCAAGGCATTGGTGTCATTGGTCTTCAGTGGCAGCCTTTATAGAGTGTCATAGGATGCTGGATGCCAGAGGAAGCATGGCTCTATGGTTAGACTTTAGATCCCAGCAAATTACTTCCCTTCTCTGATCCTTGGTTTCCCTATCGGTTAAATAGGAAACTTAATAGTACTTATTACTTCACATGGTGACTGTAATGGATTGAATTAGAGTCCATGGGTATGAAAAACTTCATATAGGGCTGGTACCTAATTGGTACTTATAATTAATCACTGTGGTTATTAAAAGCATAAAGGGTAGGCGTGCCCCTTGGGGTGTTAAGGGCCTTATGTTGTAGCTGGAGAAACAGAACATAGTATTTTGAACCCTGGTTTGTCACCTGACTAAGAAATAGAGCTCTTTCAGAATAGAGCAAGCAGAGGGTGTTAGTTCTGACTGGGATGAAACTGATCTGGGAAGCTTCCTTCGTGAGGCTGAACAAAGTATGTTTCTGTGCACCATTTTAAGGAGGTGATAGCTGCAGCCTAGAACAAAGGAAAGGGGAGGTGAGGTATAGAGGGTCACCTGCTCAAACACTCTCTTGCTTCTACTTACTTCACCCTTCCTTTTAGTCATGGCACTACCCAAATTCACTGCTTATAAATCTTATTCTTCTGGTCCACAGGGAATTTGCCAAAGAGAGAGAGAGAGTGGAGAACCGGAGAGCTTTCATGAAATTGCGGCGGCAGCAGCAGATTGAGCGTGAGCTGAATGGGTACCGCGCCTGGATAGACAAAGCAGGTGAGGCATGGTGGGCTGCACAGGCATCAGTGCCGACGTCCCCCTGCGCCCCCCTCTCTCCCCCCCAGTGCCTCCATTCACTGGAGCAGTCTTGGCCAGAGCAGGGAGTAGCTCTGGATGCCTCACCAGCTTTATGGGCTCCGAGCTGGTCCCTCTTTCTTCCTCTGGGGACTTAACTGTCCCTATTCTTCTACCAAACGCCTTCATGAGGCCCACAGTTGAGCAAGGTGAACTGAGTGAAAGGTAACACAGTGCAATCTGAGAGCTGAGGCTGGGTAGGTGACCTCATACACCACTGCTGATAACAAAGTAACCAGCAGCAGCAGCAACAATCCATTCGTTCCACAAGTATCTGAGTGCTTACTTGTGCCACTTCCTGTTCTAGGTACTTGGGATGCAACAATGAGCCAAACAGACCACTAGCTCACCAAAGCCCCTTTCATGCCTCTCTATTGGTAGAGATAAACAAAATAATAAATAAATAACTTGTAAGAAGGTGATAAGTACAATGGAAAACACATCAAAGTAGGGTTATGGCGTGTAAGGTAAGCGGTGTTTTGAAATAGGGAGATCAAGAAGACCCTTTTGGGGAACAACTTGAAGGAGCTGAGGTGGTAAGTCCTGGGAAGGTCCGAGGGGGATATCTCAGTGCTAAGACTCTAGTGTGGAAGCAGACCAGGAATATGCCAAGAACAGAAGGAGGAATGAGTAAAGGGAGAGGGACAGAAAGGCAGGATGGGGGCAGTAATGAGAGGAGTGGGCAGAACTTGTTGGGCTGGCCTGTTCGTGCTGTAAGAACCATTGGAGGGTTTTGAGCTGAGGTGGGACATGGTCTGACTGAAGATTTTGACGGGGCCCTTTGGTTGCTGCATTGATAGTAGACCGTAGGAAGGCAAGGTCAGAAGCAGGGGCACCGACTTTGAGGCCCTTGGGGTAAACCCAGTGATACCTGATGCCCAGAACTGACTGTTCGTAGTCCCTGAGCTCTCACCAGTTCCTCACTCTGAGGCTCCACCTTGAGGAGAGGGCCAAACCTCTCACGATTTTATTAACCCACAGAAAACCACCAGCTGCAAGTTTGACTGTGGCTCAGCGGCTTATGAAGCAGTATCGATCACCCCATATCTGTCAGTAAAGTGGATGCATTTGCTTTCCTTATTATTTTAAAGATTACATTGCATTGGTGTTATATATCTTTATTTTCATCCTGAGCAAAGTAATTTATTTTAATAAAAAAATACACATGACAGCTTTGTTTTCCTCTATTCCTGGTAGAAGGCATAGCACAAATGTGAGGTCTCTCAGGGAAAAAACTGGAATATGACTTGATGCTTGGTTGCCTGAGACTTATTCTTCTCTAGCAGCTTTGGAATGACACCACGGCACTCCTCTTCTAACCACCAACACCCAAAAGCTCTCTCTCAGCTCTGGAGTCAACTTCTGATCATCTGTCAGGGAGGAGAGAGTATGTATGATTAAAAGTGCCATTTCAAGGCCAGATAATAACCACCTCCCATTTAGGACCATCTGCATCTCTTTGCTGCCTCTAGAAGCACATACCGTGCCCACTGACTGCACTTCCAATTTGCCCTTTCTCCTCCGAGGTTCTCGTGCGGGGGTTAATGTGAACCTCTCCTTTTTCCCAGAATGTTAACTCAGCCTTACCGAGCAGATTGGTCTCCAGGTCTGGCAGGCAACTCGAAGTTCCCCGCTGTCCTTGGCTTCCTGGGAGGAGGAGCCATCTGACAGACCACCATAGTGAGCAGTCTGGCAGCAGACCTGGAACAGAACCTTGTGCGCCCTGTCCGTGATCCCACCCGTGGTCAGGCAGCACAGGACGGATGCTGTTCTTTGTGGCTCTGCTTTCCAGATACATGCAGAATTCCAAGGCTCCACTTCCTTCCAGTTGGCAATGCCAGCTCTATCCTTCTAAGAAAAAAGACGCACTACAACGTCAAATTGGGCTTCCTGGCCCTTCCCTTTGCAAATGGGGTGTGAGTGAATCAGAGACATATGGGTTACATTTCCCTGGAAAGACATTCTCAAGTTCGAAAGAGAACTTGGCAAAAGGCAATGGGGGAAGGTGGGGGCAGCTTCCGCACATCCAGAGCCCTCAAGCGCTTTCCAGAGATACTCAGCAGCACCACACACCCTCCATCTGCCTTGGGGGTCCTCAGATTTGCCTACCCCAGCATCCAGGCACTGTACAGAGCAGATGTAACTTCCTGGCTGAGGTCATTCATGTTGCTATGAGGTATTTTAACGAGTACCTAATTTTTAAATATTGTCCTCTGAACAACATGTGCTATAAATGACTCTAAAACCTCTATGTCTGCATAAAGGAGCATCTCCCCAATAACATTTAACCTGTTAACATAGAGTTTTGCCAGAGGCTGTACTTAAAAAGGAAAGCTAAACATTTATGACTTGGTATAATGGCCTCCTGCGTGGTACCCTCCAAGCCTCAAAACGTTTCCCTCCCTGAGAAATACATTATATACTCTCAGTTTTATATGCAGGTGGAATTATGGTAATGACTTTATCCTCTTCTGCTTGTCCTTTTACTTGTTAACAATTGCTTAAATGAAACCATTGTTTAATAGGGCCTGCTCCAAGCTTTTCCCCAGCAGCTGGGATCTGAAGGAATGATTGCTCAAGGCTCCCAGCTCCCTGCCTATGACTGAGGTTGGGCTGAAGTTTAAACTCAACCTCATTACTCCCAGAGGAGATGCAGAATCCTGCCAGATATGGGACAGAAGGGCTAGTTTGTAAGTTTGGAGGGATGCTAGTGAGGTTTATTCTAGCAAGTCTTACTAGGAAATAGTAGCCTACTAATGGTGACACTGCCCTGGAATTCAAGACTATTCCAGGGGAAGTCAAGAGGAAAATCCAAGGGACCTTTTGGTTCTTTTCCAAATACCACCAACCAGACATAGCATTCCAACACTGGCCAGTCCTTCAGTTCTCCAATTGGGTATCCAAAAATTCAATTCAATTCTGACACTAAACACCACCAGAAGTTAGTACAGATCCCACAGCTTAGGGACTCAGTCCCATAGCCTGCCCTCACTTCACACATCAGCCCCAGTCACCAGAGTGTGAAGTGAGGGCAGGCTTGTGGGACTGAGTCCCCAAGATGACTTGCCTTTTTACCCACTCACCTGCAAATTTAGAGGGTTCCAGGTTTGGTTATTCCTCAAATGGCTTCCAGAACTCAGGAAAACTATCCTTACTATCACCAGTTTATTACAAAGGATCCAACTCAGAAATCAGCCAAGTGGAAGAGATTCCTAGGGCAAGATGGAGGGGTAGAGGTGGGCATAGAGCCTCCATGCCCCCTTCAGGTACATCACACTCTCCAGCACCTTGATATATTCACTAAATCTGAGCCCCATCATGTAAGGTTTTTTGGGGTTTTTTTTTTTTAAGATTCCATTATGTAGACGTGCTTGATCGAATCATTGGGCATTGATGATTGCACATTCTCCAGCCCCTCTCCCATCATGGGAACTGGGAGGGGGGATGAGACTGAAAGTTAGAACCTAATCACGTGGTTGGTTTTTCTGGTGACCAGTCCAGATCCTTAAGTAACATAGGTCTCACCAACAGTGAGTCATCTTATTAGTGTATAGGAGACGGTAAATTCCAAGGATTTTTGGAGCTCTGTGCCAGGAAGGTGGACAAAAACAGATATATATTTTTTTTTTCTATCAGAGGGACGAATTCATGGTAGACCTAAGCCTCTTTTGCTCAAGCAAGGCAGACTGTAGTGGTAAGAGGAAGCAAGCCCACAAGAAGCCATTAGCATTTTCCTCTGCTCCTCCTCAATGAAGTAGACTGGCTGGAGCTCAAAACATGGTTTTATCTCCTGAACAAGGCAATGGATGTTGCCCTAGGATGCCTTGTATGTGCTGCAGAAAAGAAAAACCAAGGAAAATCCTATTGATAGAAAAAGTTTGAGGAACCTGGGTAGAAGAAAAAAATAGAAATGGAAAATTTTCATTCCTATCAGTTTAGATTTTGGTTAAAAGAAGATCAGTTCTTCCTCTCAACAAGCATTATCAGACACAGGACTGAATTTTACCAATCCACTTCCAAGTGCCCCCTTACTATAAGAACTTCCTTTCTGTTCTCATTTGCACTTGGGAGCTCCTTCTGTGACCCTCAAAGTCTTTCTGATGCTGGTGCCTGTGTGGAGCTATGAACTCTTTGCTCTCTCTCTGTTGCCCTGGAGTCACAGCTGTCCCTAGGGGATTTTTCATTTGCAAAATAATTTGACATTTACAGATAATTTACTAAACCATTTATTTCCATATAGAGGAAGTCATGCTTGCTGAAGAAAATAAAAACGCTGGAACATCAGCCTTAGAAGGTAAGGAAGTGCAGCAGTGCTTTTACTGTATTTGCGCCCTCTTACACTGTGGCAATCTCTTGATCAAAAGAGGAGAGAGAAATAAAAGAACAGTGCTGTGGGATTTGAAATGAAACTCTCTCTGTCATAAAATCCCTCATGCTTAAAAATGAAGGGAATTGAGTCATGGATTTAAATGCTTTTTGAAGTGATGAAAATGAACTCCAAGAGCTGCTTTGTTCTAGGGTGTGGGATTGATACTGTGCAATGAAAAGACCATCATACAACCAGTGGCATGGAAAGGGATCTTCTTTGAAAATTTGTAAGGGTCGTCTTGGGACCACTTTCATTAGTAGGAAGTGGCATTGTTTATGAAGAACCAGAACAAATAGATATGGAGTGCCTGTTTACCGACTGCATATAGATAAGGTCTGGAAGGATTCTGGAGCACATGTGTTTCGAGGTGCTGCTGAGCACAGGAGTTGTGTTTCTGTAGACATTTCGTGACTTCTAGAACCATGGCTCAGGTGTTTCAAGGCAGTTGCCAGGGTCACAGAGGCCTCTGGCACACAGTCCTCAGCTTTGACTGGAATGATCTGACTATTCTTGTGTTCTTTCACTGGCCTCGCCCATCCCTGGTACAGTGCTTCGAAGAGCAACCATCAAAAGGAGCCGGACGGAGGCCATGACTCGAGACTCCAGCGATGAGCACTGTGTTGACATCTCCTCTGTGGGTGAGTGGAACCAGTTAGATCTTTTATTTGTCTGAATCTTCCATAAAAAGAAAGATCCTGTTTTTTGAGAAGCACCACAAAGAGGAACAGAATCAAAAGAATCTAGAACTTAGGGATGTAGTAAGGGAAAGTCTTGGAAACCTAATCTAGATGACAGTGCCTTGCAGAGAAAAATGGACCATGGGGTTGAGAGCTAAGAATCCAACCCAAATTCTGCAAGTGTGTCAGGTGTATTCCATGTGCATATATATATACTATCTATCCTGGATGTGATCATGAGAACCCACTTTGGGATATGGTTCAGAGGATCCTGAGGACCTATTGCTTCTAGTGACCCCCTTTGAGAATCTGGAATTATTTACTGACCTACAGTGGCACCCACCTACTTCCATGTGATAATTAAACAAATTCCTACTGACAAACCTTAAAAACCTTCTTTAATCTCAGACGTTCTGGTTGATGCAGATTTTACCTTGCCAGAAAAGGGAAGGGTCTCATTTCATCCTTAAAAGCAGAAGAGTTATACCAAGCTTATTGCTGCTTTAGGCTGCCAGTGGTAGAAATATCACAAATGCAGCACAATGACTCCAATGCCTGATGAAGCATATGTAAAAGGGAAGGCCAGAGAGAAGCTTAATCTATGAAAAACATAAACATCATCCTATTAGGATTCAGAACACTGGATATATGTCTCATGTCATGCCCAGCAAATCTTTTGGTTTCCTAAAACTGAGAGTGTTCAGTGAGGAGAATTAGGGGTCTCTGCTGCAGAAACACTTAGCCCATACCATGGGGATTCCTGGGCCTGCAAGTTGGTGGTCACCTAACTGATCAAAGCTGCCTGTCTTCCCCTTTGAAGGCCCCCTTGCCATGGAGGGTGATCTGTTGTGCAGCCTCATTCTTCTTCTGTACTTGTCTCCCCTTAGGCACACCTCTTGCTCGAGCCAGCATCAAAAGTGCAAAGGTGGATGGGGCCTCCTATTTCCGGCACAAAGAAAGGCTTCTGCGCATCTCTATCCGCCACATGGTTAAATCCCAGGTGTTCTACTGGATTGTGCTGAGCCTCGTGGCTCTCAACACTGCCTGTGTGGCCATTGTCCATCACAACCAGCCCCAATGGCTCACCCATCTCCTCTGTAAGTGAATAGTGACTACTGGCTGTCACAGGTGCAGCTGAATTGGGGCATGAATATGAGAAAGCAGGCATCCTGCTGGACCTGGCAGTGTTCTGTGAGGGAGGCCAGCATTGTCCTCAAGGGGTTGGGGTATCGTATGACCATTCCCCTTGTCATTTGTTATAAAATCAGATAAACAAATCTTCGATGATAAGTCAACAAGATAGTGTTAGTCTTGGGTACTTCAAAGCCCTCACTTAGTGTCTTTAGGAGGCTCAATGGTGTAGCCTGGTCCTGGGGAGACAGTTCTTAGGGCAGTGGTTACCTCGAATAGACCAATAAGAGAACTTTTAGGTCAGCTCTGGGTAAGGCTGCCTTTGGGCGTAAATGACGATCCAGGGTGCTGTCACCGTGGGGTGTGTATAGGGCGATTCAGGGTCTTTCATCAAAGCCGTAAAGCCCTTCCTTTCTCTCCTGAGAGCTGTATACCATTTAAAGGACAGTGACAAACGTATTTCTTGAAAAAGAGCAAAGCTAATATGTGGAGTGTGCCTGAGACTCTCAGATCAGAGAGTATTCAGATATCCTTAGGTTTTGCCTGGCTTTGACCTGACATGGTCAACGAATATTTTTGCATTATGGGTCCTGCTGCTGTTGAGGGCTCCTCTGTAGGTGAGAGTGTTGGGCTGGGGGCGTGCAGGACAAATGCTTCTACTTTTGATGCTTTTAGACTATGCAGAATTTCTGTTTCTGGGACTGTTTCTCCTGGAGATGTCCTTGAAGATGTATGGCATGGGGCCTCGACTTTACTTTCACTCTTCATTCAACTGTTTCGATTTTGGGGTAAGTGCTTTGGAGCTCACCTGTCCTGCATCATGTTGATACGCCACGGTTTGAGATAAGCAGCTTGCTCCGCTGCTCAGCAGGAAGCACTGAAATCAGAATTTATAAAAAGGGAATAAATAAATTAGCTAAAGTGAGGCCAGGAATGAGTGAATCCTTCCCATTGTAGGGTTGGTTGGTTTGCTTTTTTAAAGCTCTTTTATTTTTAATGTTTTTATTGAAGTATAATACACATACCATAGTGTGCACTTAAGTGGATAGCAGGATGAATTTGACAGACCTACCCATAGCAAGCTTTGAACCACGTACTGTCTTGGGGGAAGCCTGAGAGAGAACAAAGGAACTGATTCCAGAAGGTGGTTCAGTACAAAAAAGAGAAGCTTATATGATTTTGTATTTTTTAGTTCAGTCTAAAATTGGGAAAGTTACCTGGAAATACCCTCATGAAAACATGCACTGTGTGCGTGTATGTGCACACACTAACACACACACACACACACTCTCTCTTGTATTAGCAGATTCCCACATAGACTATTTCATCCAGTGTTCACTTCCTAAATACTGTTGATATATAAATATGTACATATCTAACCATCTTCAAGATGTTTTGACGTACATTTTTGTCCTCCACTGCTTTTGGTACTCCTAACCATCCATTACATATCAGGAGTTATCTTTCTCATTTCCAATTGAGTAAATAGAGAACATCGTGTGCAAGTTCACAAAGCCAGTTAGCAGCACGACTAGGTTGCAAAACTTTGGGTTCCTGCACCACTTCTCTTTCTGCCAAACCCACTTCTGTTCCTGCCAAATCTTCAGTTATATGCTAACGATTTTGAGCACTTGCCAATCTGCATTTTAACTTGGAACATATGCTTCTGGGTATGGGTAAATTCCAGGCATAGTGAAAGACCATTCCCTATATACATGCTTTTCAGCATTGCAGTGAGGATTAATTTTTATTTCTCCTAGAGGACTGTGTAGAAAATAGTAGACATTCAGTGAATATATAATGAAAACAAAAACCAAATTGTTAATTTGACATTACTCCTTCCCATAGCAGTCAAATTCTGTGCCACCAAGAAGTGCTCTCGCATTGGAGTAAAAGATCTTTCACATATAGGTGACTGCACCATTCTTGTTAGATTCTAGGACAGTGAAAGAACGTGGATGTTCTCTGAGGTGTTGACATTGTGATGCAACCTGCATTAACTCAGATTTGTTTCTTTGCTTTGAGTACCACTTTTCTGTCTGTCTGTTCAAGGTGTTACTATGTAAGAACAGTTGAGGCTATCAAATTTGTGCAGAAGCAGTGACTGGCTCTTGTAGTTTTCACCAAGGACAGAACAACAGTCAGTGAACCAATCTCTAGCATGAAGGATCGAAGTCAGGAAGAGGAGTGGAAAGCAGTGGGGAGGGAGGCAATAGAGTCTCATTTTTTTTTTTTTTGGAAGACTTCACAAATAAGTAGTCCTGTTGGAGCTGTGCTGGGTGGAGAGGGGAGAGTTTCCATTTCAGCATAGCCCAATGAAAAGTGCTGAATGCCAGAAGGCTCCGCTCTTCTCCTCCTCCTCTCACTGTGGCTGGGTTTGGCTCTTTAGGTCACAGTGGGCAGTATCTTTGAAGTGGTCTGGGCAATCTTCAGACCTGGTACATCTTTTGGAATCAGTGTCTTGCGAGCTCTCCGGCTTCTAAGAATATTTAAAATAACCAAGTAAGTGATCATAATCTGGACTCTTCCCAACCACCTGTGAGAGCGGAAGCTTCTCTCTCCCTTATTATATTTCCTTCCATTGTCTATTCTCCCTCACCATATGTCCCCCTTCCCTACCATGTCCCCACTCCATTCTTCAGTTGCTCCCTCTCCAAAGATCAAACCAGAAACATGTCTATGATGCCAGATCCCATGGTACATTTTTCAGGGGAGCCTCATTGTTGCTGACATCTCTCCTTCACACAAATATGCAAATGCAGCACATTTTATAGACTACCAGGCAGATGCCCAGCTGGATTTGGGGATAATTTTATATTCAGTGTTCATTGTTACAATGTTTGGGTTTTGTAGGTATTGGGCATCTCTGCGGAATTTGGTGGTCTCCTTGATGAGTTCTATGAAGTCTATCATCAGTTTGCTCTTCCTCCTCTTCCTCTTCATCGTTGTCTTTGCTCTCTTAGGAATGCAACTGTTTGGAGGCAGGTAAGCAGCAGTGAACTTTCCTTCCAAAGGAGCCTCAAAACTCAGTCTTCAGCCTATAAGCACTGGGGTTTCTAATTTGATCACCATGCTCTCAACTTGTTTGCTTTTGTCCATGGCCCATCAGCCACTCAGTGTGTGTGGGGAGGGGGGGGAACATATGTCTTTGCTTTTAATCTTTTCACACTGTACAGGATTCTGGTTCTGGAGAAGACCCCTCTCTTTGGAGCTGTCCCTGAAATGTACAGCATGGGGCCTTATAACTCAGGGTTGGCCCAAACTCCATCTCTTTATCCACACCCTTCAAAGTACACAGTCCATCATTAATAGTCACTAATAATACCATCTTCATAAGTTACACTGAATGGGGAGAAATGAAGAGGATGTGGAGAAAGAGTAAAAGAAGTGATAAAAATGGAACAATCTCAGGAAGGGAAAACTTGGTGTGTGAGATTTTCATTCTATTCTTTTCTCTGAACTTCTTTTTCAGGTTTAACTTTAATGACGGGACTCCTTCGGCAAACTTTGACACCTTTCCGGCAGCCATCATGACTGTATTCCAGGTATGAGGCGAACTGGCAGGTAAAAATGTTAAGTAGGATCTTTTGGAGTTCACACAACAAAATGATGATATGTTAATAGAACTCTACTTTTCCTCCCCAGGCTCATCCCAGACAGCTGGGACTCTTGTTGAATAATTATCATCACAATAATTCCTAGAGTTTCTGTAGCTAGATTCTTACCAATAATGGAAGAGCTCTATTATGATTACCTGATTGGCCTTTTCCCCATAATTGTGAGTTTGCAAGGGATATTAAGTCAAAGAAATTCAGTAACATGGTATTTATGACCACCACCCACTGGGCTTTATTCCAGAAATGCCAGGGTGGTTCAGTATCCATACATCAATCGATATGACATATCACATTAACAAAATAAGGGATAAAAATAATATGATTGCTTCAGTAGATGCAAAAGCATTTAACATTCATTCACGATAAAACTCTCAACAAAGTGTATATAGAAGGACCATACCTCAACATAATAAAAGCCATATGTGACAAACCCACAGCCAAATCATACTCAGTGGTGAAAAGCTGAAAGCTATTTTCCTAAGACTAGAAACAACACAAAGATGTCTACTTGCACTACTTGTTTCAATGCTTACTGTTATTTTTTTATTTAAATTTTAGTCAATATACAGTGCAATATTGGTTTTAGAAGTAAAATTCAGTGATTCATCAATTACAACACTGAGTGCTCATCACAAGTGCTCCCCCAATATCCATCACCATCTAGCCCACCCCCTACCCCTTCCTCCATCAACCCTCAGTTTGTTCTCTGTTGCTAAGAGTCCTGTGGTTTGTTTCCCTCTCTCCTCTTTTTCCTCCCCTTCCAATATGTTCATCTGTTTTGTTTCTTAAATTCCACAAATGAGTGAAATCATAATGGTATTTTTCTCTAACATATCTCGCTTAGCATAATACTTTCTAGTTCTATTCACATCATTGCAAATAGCAAGATTTCCTCCTTTTTGATGGCTGAGTAATATTCCATTGTATATGTATACTACATCTTCTTTATCCATTCATCAATCGATGGACATTTGGGCTCTTTCCATAGTTTGGCAATTGTTGATAATGCCTACTTGCACCACTTTTATCCTACATAGTACTGGAAGTCCTAGCCACTGCAATCAGACAAGAAAAAGAAATAAAAGTCATCCAAATTGGTAAGGAAGAAGTGAAACTATCATATCACATTTATGGTTTTCTGAAATTGGAAGCATCTTCTAACCCATTTATCCATTTAATGAATTATGTTTTCCACCCATCCCCCACTATCCCCCCCAAATATTTTTAAATCATGGGGGTAAACTCAAAAATAAAAAATTCTGAGCACTATAGAAAACACTATTTAGCTGGAATCTGAGGCTGAACCAGAACCCAGGTTTCTGGAACTGGAGCCTATTAGGTTTTTTCTGATAACACTGCTATCTCAAGAACTATATACTTAGCTCCCTGTTGTAGTCTGGTAGTGACCAGACCACTTGATCTGTGTGATTACCATAGACTTGGCAGAGGTGGAGGGAATCTGTATTCTGAGGAATAGAATCTTTCTTTTTGATACTCTCTTTCCATTTTTCAATGCCTTTCTTCCTTATCAGAAGAAAGTTTAGAATTGTTCATAAAAATGACTTTATTTTTCTCCCTGGAAGAATGGCCAAGCAAGAGGGTAGATGGATAAAAGCCAGGCCAGAATTTTCCTTTTTATATTAGCCCCATTTTTTTTTAACCAACCCAGGTCTCTGACTTGCCTATTGTTTGCTTTGCCTAGATCCTAACAGGTGAGGACTGGAATGAGGTTATGTACAATGGGATCCGCTCCCAGGGTGGAGTTAGCTCAGGCATGTGGTCAGCTATCTATTTCATTGTGCTCACCTTGTTTGGAAACTGTATCCTTTTTAAGATGCTCCTCTTATGCTCTTTGCCTGCCTGGACCAGCATTTGAGGAGGGTGGTGATGGTGGTAGAGGTGGGTGGGTTTTTTTTTAGGGGGTCAGTAGCACTGGGGTGGATATAGCTCAGTGTACTGAGAGAAACAAGGATTCTGATTTTGAGACAATTGTACAGTAGTTGGGTAAAGAAGACAAATATAAAGAAGATAATGTATTATTTAAATTTACAACATACACAAATAATAACATATGAGGTTCTTACATTGAATACTTGGAGATGCTATCAGCTGGGGAAACCAATAATTGACAAAGATAACTATAGACTGAAATAGTGGTCACATTGCAATACTAATAAATTAATTACATGTTAGAATAGGACTGATCACATAATAAGATCTCAAAAATATTAGTACTATGACTAATACTAATACTCTTCAGCACAGCCAACATTGATTGTGTTTGTGCTATTCATGAGACCTTGTACTAAGTGTTTTATGGGAACTATTTCATCTCATCCTTACCATCTAATTCTTAAGACTTAGAAGAAATAACTTGACCAAAGTCAAACAATCATTAAATTATAAAGGGATACCAGAAATCAAGCCCATTTAATTCCCAAACCCATGTCTGCTCATAATATATAGACTAGGAAAACCTAAAATCCCAGTAATTCTGCTTACCAGCTGTGTGGCCTTGGGAAAGTCCCTTAATCTCTCTGAACTTCCAATTTTCACATCTGTGGGGAGGATAACAGTGTCTATCCCTTTGTTGTGAATAGTAAATGAGATCATTTATTTGGATACACCTTATAAACTGAAAACTTGTACACAATCATTAGATGTTTTGGAGGAATGAGATTTGCCTTAAAATGGGATTGGTGGAGTAAAAGGGAGAGCCATGTGATGTAGCCGTACTTTTGCTTTTCCCATAGTCTCAGAGGAGATATTGCTTTAAGTTTTCTGCCGTGAAAACTTCTAGGATTCAGAGCAAACTATGAACCAAACATGAGAAACCCATAAAAGAAAGTTATGCAGTGCGTCACAGAAACAGAGGGTCAATTTGTCACAGTGGCACCTTGATTTTCCTGTTGCTCTGAGGGCAGTCAGACCTGGACTTTTATGCAAGAACCAGTTCTATGTTCCATGACACATGGACCTTGAAAAGAGTTGGAAAATTGGGACTTCAGAGGTTAGAGCTTGGAATAGAAATAGGTTTTATAAAGACCTTGTGTGCTCTGTGACATTTTTGTTAAATGAAGTAGGGAAGACTTCCAGGATAAGAATGAGAGAAATGTTAGCATCCTGTTGTTGAGAACCAATCAATGATGGAGCTATGGAATCTCATTTCTTTTCATCTTTAAGAACAGAGTAGTATGATTGGTCTAGGTGGGCTTCAGTTCCAGCCTCCCAGAAAGGAGAGGTAAGCTCCTGCATTGAGCTCCCCATTGTCATTTTATTTAGCCAATAGACTCTATTCAGTGTTTCTATGAGTAGAGGCCATAGCTACGCCTGGGTGGCTCAGTCGGTTGAGCATCCGACTTCGGCTCAGGTCATGATCTCATGGTTTGTGGCTCTGTGCTGACAGCTAGCTCAGAGCCTGGAGCCTGTCTTCAGATTCTGTGTCTCCCTCTCTCTCTGACCCGCCCCTGCTCATGCTGTCTTTGTCTCTCCGAAAACAAAACAAAACAAAAAACATAAAACAAAGCTATCTAAAGGCCTCCTTACTCCAGGTTGGCCCCTGAGTGGTTGGATTCAGCTATTTCTGTGGCCTATGCAAAGAGAAGATATGTGGAAGAGATATTCCCTCCTTCAGACGGGGCTGTGTAACCTCTGCTTAATCAGTGCTTTGGAGTAGCTTCTGTTACTGCTGGTATCGCAGGCAGGAAAGACCTAGAGATGCCCTCTCAGTCTTGCTGAAGCCTTTTGGTTTTCTTACTTGCCCATCCTTAACTCATCACCCCAGACACACTGCTGAATGTGTTCTTGGCCATTGCTGTCGACAATCTGGCCAACGCCCAGGAGCTGACCAAGGTAAGCATTCTCTGGAGGATCTGATGGTTCTCTAATGCCACTGGGCACTTCAGTTATAAAATGGGAATGATATATCTGCTCTGCATACCTCACAGGATTATTGTTAGGATCAAGTGAAATCATGTACAGTATGTGAAAAACAGAGCAGGCTAAGAAGATGGGTGTTCTTAGTAGCTCTAGTCATTTCACCTGAACTGGCTTTCCTCAGTGTCATCACAAAGAGGAGACACTTAAAACAGGAATGTAGTTGAGGAGATGAGGTCCCTGCCTGATCACTTGGGGTGATGCCACTCAGCTTGGCAGAGGAGAAAGCATGAAATAAGTTAGCTTCCCATTATTGAGAACCAATCAGTGATGGAGCTATGGAATCTCATTTCTTTTCATCTTTAAGAACAGAATAGTGTGATTGGTCTAGGTGGCACCATCTCAGCATTTTACTTGAGGGGCGTCTGCCTAGAAGGGCCCTGCTCCATCACTTCCGGATATTGCAGAACATCTGAGAAGTGTTGGCTCTAGCTTCTGACCTGCACAGCTGTGGGTAGCTCCCCTGAGGGCTAGAGCTTGGGGTAGAATTCCATGGGTTTCCTGAGGAATTGTGAGGAAACCTTTGGGGCTGGGTAGAGACCAGAAACTGGCCATGCCAGGGTTAGGGAGGCTTCTGTTTCCCAAGGAACCTGGCTCCTAGCCTCCTGAGGTCTCTGATCCAACCTACCCTCAAAGTGCCTTGTTTGACCTCTTCTCCTGCCTTCCTCATTTCACCTGGTCTTCAGAACTTGTGGGGAGAGCTAAGGCAGCTGTTCTCCTTCATGGGATACCAGGTTAACCCATCCCCACTTTGTGTCTAGGATGAACAAGAAGAAGAGGAGGCCTTCAACCAGAAACATGCACTACAGAAGGCCAAGGAGGTCAGCCCGATGTCTGCACCCAACATGCCTTCTATCGAGTGAGTTGGCTGACTCCACCTCAGTGACCCCTGGGCTCCTGTGCTAACACCCAATTCATCAACTCAAAATGGTGTATTAACTGAGGATGCCTACTATTCCATGCCGGGAGATGTCCTGTGAATATAGCAGTGAGCAAGACGAAGTCTCTGTTCTCCTGGAGCTTTTATTTCAGTGAGAAAGATAAGAAACATGCATACATAATTTTAGACAGTGATAATTGCCGTAAGGTAAATAAAACAGGGTAATAATGCAGAGGAATAAGAATTGGGTGGAGTACTTATAGGCAGTCTGGGAGGGAGTCTTTTAAGAGGTGATCTTCAAGTGGAGATCTAACTATGGAGAAGGCAGTCATGTAAAATGATTAAGGAAGAACATTCCCCAGCAAGGTGCAGTGAGGCTGATATGCAGGAAGCTAGGAGGAATAGGAGACAGGGCCAGGGAGATCCTGAAGGACCAGGTAAAAGATTTTAGCTTTTATTCTCATTGCAACTATGGAAGGTCTAACGTGGAAGTATGGATATTACATGATTTACACTTAGAGAAGACCACTCTTCCCTGTAGGGAATGGATTTGTAGGGGCCAAGAGTGGAGGCAGGCGAACAGATTTGGCCATTAGAATAAAGTAGGTGACATATGATGATAGTTGACCAGACCATGGTAGCAATGGAGGAGATGAGAGGCAATCTCATTCAGTCTGTGCTTTGGAAAGAGAACCAATAGGAAGAGGTGATAAGTTAAATGGGATGGGGGTAGGGATATAAAATATATTTCTCTCATGATTTAAGGTTTGATGCCTAAGCAAGTAGGTAGATGGTGATGGTATTTACTGGTAGTCTAGAGAACAGTGGAAGTTTGGCCACATTAAATTTGAGATACTTAGAGGTCATCCAAGTGAAGATGTTGAATAAGCCATTGGTTACATGAATCTGAAGCTTAAAAGAGATGTCAGAGTTAAAAACAAAGATTTGGGGGAAGCCATTTGTATTTGGATGGCATTAAGCTACCAGCATGAGTGAGCTGGAATGGAGTGAATTGTAAGGGAGACAGAGCTGCTGAGGACAGAGGCCCAGAGCACTCCTGTGCCTTGAGGTCCAACAGAGGAGAAACCTGCAGAGGAGACTGACAGGGAGCAATTAGGAGTAGGAAGAAAGAACAAGGAAGTGTCATGTCCTGGAGACCTAGAGAAGAAAACTCTTCAAGAAGAGGAGAGTGTACAGTATAGCTAAATACTGTTGTGATCTTGTGAGGTGAGGACAGAGAAGGGACCATTTGGTTTGACAAAATGAAAGTTGTTAGAAACCTTCAGCTTCAGTGGCCTGGTGGGAACAGAATCCAGTTGGAATGGATTAGGGAGAGAATGGGAGATGAGAGCGTGGAGCAGCAAGTATAAACTATCAGCAACCTGTGGTTGCTGGTAGAACTGGCAGGAACTAGCAGGCTGTGGGCCCTGTGTGGAGCTGGAAGAAGGTGTTAGAGGAAGGGCTGAGAATCCCTGTTGTGACTTCTGAGCCTATGCGAGGCCTATGTGGGTGGCCCTGGGGATCGATGGGGAGGCCTTGAGACCCTGGGAGGTACAACTCTACCCTGACACCAGACCCCATTATCTCTTACTTGAAGCTGGTAAAGGAGGAGCCTTTCTTTTCCAAGTGCTCAAGGTCTCTGAATGTCCACTCCCTTGCCCTGTAGAGGCATTCCGAGTTCTGTTGCAGGGTGGGGGTGGGGTCTCCTTCCCCTGGATGATCATCATTTTGCCCTCACCTTTCCAAACTGAAGGTTTGGCCTCTCAGCCCCTTCTCTATGAGTGAGAAAAAACTGTTCTCAAAATTTATTAAAGATTGATGGAGAAAGGCAGAACAACTCCTTCCTCTCTGGAATAATCTCTGGGCCTTGAGTAGTTCTTTCCCCACCTTCCTTGCACTCATGAGTTTGGGTTAAAAATATACACACACACAGGTATGCAAACATGCTGGTGGGTAGGGCTGGCTGTCACTTAGGAGTGGGTGGTTCTATTTACTGAGATGAGGAAGCCTGGGGAAGAGTGGGTTTGGAGACGGGAGTTGGGAAGATGCTTGGCCCAGAGTAGAAACTCACTATTTATGGAATGAAAGAATGAATGAAATGCTGGTAGGCATAGGGCTGTAGGCAGTGAGCTATGTGTGTATCTGGGCACAGAGAGGTGGAAGAAGGTGCTGTAACTATCCAAGATGAGCAGAGCTATGGCTTTGGTCACAGTATGTTGCTTCAAGGTGGGTGCGGCTGCTGGGAACTATGTCAAGGTGGGTGGGTGCTGCTCGGGAGGGCAGACAAGACCCCTGATTTCTGGACTGCTGAATAACCAAGGATGTGGCTATCTAAAGAAAACATGAAAAGAGTGTTGTTACAAATCAGAAGGTCTGAGAGCTGGTTCTATAACTCACATGCTCAGTATACTTGGAGAGAAAACCACTGAGGATCCTAGAATCTCTGTTT
This sequence comes from Suricata suricatta, assembly GCF_006229205.1. Taxonomy (NCBI): domain Eukaryota; kingdom Metazoa; phylum Chordata; class Mammalia; order Carnivora; family Herpestidae; genus Suricata; species Suricata suricatta. The sequence continues at coordinate 134,178,912 of NC_043702.1, read as the reverse complement.
CCCCATCTTTGAAATGGAAAGAATGCCAGGTGCCCTTTCTGAGCCACAAGGTTCGTGTAAGGTGTATGTGAGGTCACATATGCATGAGTTGGGAGATATGTCAATACTTCTCTGTGTGATTTTATTCATGATGGGATGTGAATTGGGATCTTTGTGTGTGTTAGTGGAGACGTGAAGAGGAGTTTGAATTGTGTATCTGATTTGTGTGGGAATTAAAAGTTGGGTCTCTCTTTGCCTGGCCGTTTTGTGTGTGTGTGTGTGTGTGTGTGTGTGCGTGCGTGCAAGTGTGCATGTGTGTGTGCGTGCAGACGTGTGAGTTCCCAAGAAAGAGAATTTTTCCATGTACTTAAGCTCTTACACATGTGCTTCTGGAGAGCTGATATTGAGTATTTGAGAATTTGCAAATAGATGGTAGAATCTGCTTTCCCCAGTGGGTGGGTGTGCTGCCTGGCTAGAGTGTGTGCTTCTATTTCTATCTGCTACCCATGCTTCTTGGCACCACCAGCCCACGTGTGCCTCATTGCATGGCAGCTGCCTGTGCTGAGGGGTGAATGCAGACAGGGGGCTCACAGGCATCTCCACTTTGTGGATGCGTGTACACATTGTGCCTCTTCCAGATGCCAAGTGAGGCTCCAACAAGCTGCCTCTACTCCCTCCACCCACCCACGTGTCAGGCTTCGCTGTGCATGTGGGACACGGCAGTTGAGCCAGGTTACTTTACCTAGCATGTCCTCCATTGGTCAGGGAGGGCGCAGCATTTGCCAGCCTCCTAGGTCTAGGCAAGAGCCCACTGGGCCACACTGCGGCTGTCAGCCCAGAACTTGGGGCGAGATCGCTCCCCAGGTGTGTCCCAGATGTATTGTCCTCTGCCTGAGCATTGATCTTGCACTGACAACTTCATTTGTAGGAGTCCCTTTTGCCTTTGTGGGTGATTCCCACACCCTGCCTGTCTGACCTTCTATCGACATTGTAAACAAAAGGAAACAGCATGTGTGTGTCTGTAGAAGGATTATTTTTCCCCCTATGCATGGCTGAGAACATTATGACTGTGCCTCACCTGGATGAACAGACGGAACCTGGAAGGCCTCTGGCCAGGGTCACTGTGTTGCAGAATTGCAGGGGACATTGCACATATCCTGAAGTACATGGACAGCAGCTCATGGAGTGGTGACCCTGCCTCTGGCCATGGGCTACTTTTGATGGTGTGCATGGCAGAACATTTGTTCCTGCATATTTTACAGTGATCGGAGTGCTGAGTTGTGGAGTCACACCCATGTGAACCTCCTAGAAGTGATTGAGGGAAATACAACTTTCATCCAAGTTTACACGGTTTCCAGAAAAGTTCTCTGAAGGGTATTTAGGTATGAGTGTGAGTGCCACTGGGGCATGATGATTGAGCACCTGCAGCTACGTACTCTATGAAATGACCTATCCGTTGTGTCTCTGCATGTACGCTTCAAAATCTAGATGGGCGTGTTTGCACAGAGTAAGAACCAAAGGTCCCTCCCTTGGCAAACTGAAGATCGGGAGTCTATGGAGGGCAGCAGGCATGTGGAGAACGTATGGGCACGTAGAGGACTCTGTGCCTCTTCCTGAAAACTGGCTGGTGGCTGTGGGGCTTGTGGTTCCGAGAGGTTGGGGTGAACTGAACCTGTTCGTTTTTCTTTCCCAGAAGAGACAGAAGGAGAAGACACCACATGTCGATGTGGGAGCCACGCAGCAGCCACCTGTATGTGTGTACCGGTCTGCGTGTTTGTGAGTGGTTATGTGTGTGTGTGTGTGTGTGTGTAGGGACACCGTGTCTTTGTTCTCACCACACAGTGGACGGAGTGGCACTGGGTGTGTATGTCAGTGTGTGTCGTGGTGTGGGCGCGTGTTCTGTGCACATGGCTTGTGGACACTATCCCTGCGCCTTTCGACATGTGCTTATATCAGTGTGTGTCTCTAAGGTATGTGACCCTGTGCGTTGTTCACTCCTCTGTGCGGCCTGCGAGTGGGCACGCGTTGGTGTGGGTAATTAGTGTCGGTGGGTGTGCCTTGCACGTAGGCGGTTGTGTACAGCCACGTGTGGGCCTCAGTGAGGATGCGTGTGGGCACATGTGAGTGAAAGAGTAGGTGGCTACCCTTCGCCCGTGTGAGCCCACTCCCGTGCGCGCTCCTGTGTGCATATGATTGCGTGTTCCTGCCGCCATGTGAGATGTTCTGCAGTGGCTTGGAGAATGAGCCGCTGGTGGTCTCGACACATACAGCCTGAGGCCTTTATTAGCTGTTGTGGAAGAGTCCACAGCACTCTTAATCTTTTGAGGGGTGAGGACCACGTGGGTCTGCTTGTCCCTGCTGTCCATCATTCTCTAACAGTATCCCACCATTGCGCTTTTCAGCCTGCGCTACCCCAGGCTGTAATCTGAGGGACAGAGGACAGGGAGAGCAGGAGGAAGCTCTCTGACCTTGAATCAAGGGCCAGTGGTGAGCACAGGGTGGGTATAGGTTGATGCCCTGAGAGCAAAGGAGAATAGGGGAGTGAAAACCTGGTAAGCCTTCATACTCCTCTCCTACAGGCCCTGGGGGCTCAGTCCTCAGCTGATCCCCACCCAGCCCTTCTACTACTGCAGAGCAGGGATTAGAGCGGGAAGCCCCACAGAGCAGGAGGCACTGGTCCAACCACCTACTCGTGCGTGGCCCACTCGGCTCCTTGCATCTTTCTGTGCTTCCTGTCTGCAGGTCCTAGGCTCTCCCGTTTGCTGCCCCCCATGTGTCCTGCCCCTTTCCCGTGGCTACTGAGGGCTGGTCTACACCCCTGTGGCTCCCTCACTGGCCTTCAGCTGTCGGCTTCTGACCGTAGTCCTCACCCTTTCCTCTTCGGCAGGAGGGAGCGGAGGCGCCGGCACCACATGTCAGTGTGGGAGCAGCGCACCAGCCAGCTGAGAAGGCACATGCAGATGTCCAGCCAGGAGGCCCTCAACAAAGAGGAGGCCCCACCAATGAACCCCCTCAACCCTCTCAACCCGCTGAGCCCCCTCAACCCACTCAACGCCCACCCCAGCCTCTACCGGAGACCCAGGCCCATTGAGGGCATGGGCCTGGGCCTGGAGAAGTGTGAGGAGGAGCGCATCAGCCGCGGGGGGTCCCTCAAGGGGGACGGAGGGGACCTGTCGAGTGTCTTGGACAACCAGAGGAGCCCCTTGTCCCTGGGCAAACGGGAGCCACCATGGCTGGCCAGGCCCTGTCATGGGAACTGTGATTCGACCCAGCAGGAGGCTGGGGGAGGGGAGACTGTGGTGACCTTCGAGGACCGCGCCAGGCACAGGCAGAGCCAGCGGCGCAGCCGGCACCGTCGTGTCAGGACCGAAGGCAAGGAGCGCTCCTCCACCTCCCGGAGCAGGTCTGCCAGCCAGGAGCGGAGTCTGGATGAAGCGGGGCCCACCGAGGAGGAGAAGGATCGCGAGTCCAGGGGCAGCCATGGGGGCAAGGAACCCACAATCCAGGAAGAAGAAAGAGGCCAAGACTTAAGGCGGTAAGTTAGCCACAGGAGTGCCCTGGAGGCATAGAGCACTCCTGGTGTTAAGGATTCTTCAGTACGGTACTGCCTGGCCCTCAGTTTTCCCTTTTATAAGATGGTAATGATACTAATGCACCCTTTATAAGGTATGTGTAAATATGACACACATTGGCCTCTGTTTCCCTGAAACCCAGAGTCTATTCTTCTAGGGCATCTCCTGTTGCGTGTGGGTCATAGATGGATAGATGGGAATAGGGCACCGCCACCGCCTGTGGGTCTTAGCTCTTCCCTGCCTGGGCAGGTGGGGGTGAGAGGCAGCAGACGCCATGTTCTCCAGCAAGGCTCCCTGGGCTTCCCTACCTGTCCCTCTTGCCTGGCTCACCAGCCACTTTAGAACAGCTGCTTCTGAGCTGACCGCCAGCTGTCTCCTCCTCTGTCTCCGCAGGACCAACAGTCTGATGGTATCCAGAGGCTCTGGACTGGCAGGAGCCCTCGATGAGGCCAACATGCCCCTGGTGCAACCACAGCCAGAGCTGGAAATGGGGAAGGACACGGCTCTGACAGAGCAGGAGACAGAGGGCAGCAGTGAGCAAGCTCTGCTGGGGAATGTGCAGTTGGACATGGGCCGGGCCATCAGCCAGAGCGAGCCCGACCTCTCCTGTGTCACAACCAACACGGATAAAGCCACCACCGAGAGTACCAGCGTCACCGTCGCCATCCCCGACGTGGACCCCTTAATGGACTCAACTGTGGTTCACAGTGAGAACACAAGTCCCTGTTCCCTTCACCCTCACCACCCATCCCCCCCCAACCCCCAGGGCTGGGGACAGTTGTGTCTCTGGAGTCACTCAGTAAAGCTACGTGAAAAACCTACCAGCAGGATGGAATTGTTCTTCAGCAAGTAAACAATACCAGCAGTTTTATCGGTTTTCAGGAAAAAGAAGTTAGAATTTTCTCCATCTTTAGTTTTATCTGTAAAATTCCCTTAAGCCTTGGTCCCTATGACCACCATAGAGACTTTGGAGAGATCACGTGTGGTTTTGTACCCAGATGTATATACAGGGCTTTCTGATTTATCATGTGAACACTTGATGGCACTCGCCAGGACCTCCAGGGTTCTGTGTCACCAGGCAAGTTAGGGAACCTGTGTGGAGCAGGTGGGCCAGACTGCATAGCATGTGGCTTCCACACACCTGTTTCTCCTGAGACCTCAGTTTGTCAGCCCGAAAGTGAAGCACTGAACTGGGTGATCTCTGAGGTCTTTCTCAGCACTAACATTTTATGAATCTATTACTCTTATTTACTCTTTTCTCCTAGGAGCCTTTACTCAGTTTCTCTGATAGATTCCTCAGGCAATGGATTGTTAATCTCCAGACCTCAAAAGGAAACAGCAAAAAGCCCTCCACCTACCCCTCATCTCTGCCCTAACCCTACCCCATCCCTGCTCTAACCAGAACCTCACCCCTATCCTTGCTTCAACCCCAGCCGCTTTCCTGCCCTAACTCCACCTCTATCCCTGTACTAAACCCAACCCCACCCCAACTTTACCCCTACCCCATCCCCCCCCTTAACCTCCCCCTACCTCCATTCCTGCATTAATCCCAGCTGCTGCCTCATGGCCACTGAATTATGACCAGAGGATTCTACCCTTGCTTTTTTTTCCTTCCTGATTTTTTCCATATATTTCTATTTTCACAGGACAGCCCCCTCTCCCTGTTCTTTCTTCTACTGCTCCATTTCCATTGCTTTACTTTCTGTACACTCAAAATGCCAGTACTGCTTTAAAAAGTGAAGTCTCCCATGTTCGCTGCTCCTGGGGTTGACTCAGGCATGTCTCAGGACATCAGACTCACAACCTCTTGTGGTGTCTGTTTAATTTTATGCTCTAATAAATAACTCTTTTGGACCCTCTCTTATGAGAAACATTGAGAAAGTTGGACCTTCCTCTATTCCTGTTCTGGGGCTAGTCATTGCCTTGGTGATCGGCAAGAGCATATTGTCAGAGGAATTTTGGATTACCTACCTTTTGGAAGGACTCAGAAGGGGCCAGAGCTTCAGAGCTTTGCTGCTTGCACAAGGCTCTGGGGTAGAGTCTGTCACTGAGAGACTCAGTGGAGTGGGGGAGTTTGACTGAATCCCTTGCCCATTCAGCTGCAGCTTGTCTGCCACTTATCCCACACAGTAACTTGCATGTGGAAACTGAGGCTGGTGGCCCAAGGGCTCCACCCAATCTCTGACTTCTTATTCCTCCTAGTCCGGAAAGGTAGACCTGGTCCCATATTTGCATGAATATTGCATTCCCATTTCAACATTAATCATGACTGGAAAAAGCACAGCCAGAAAGTCAGCCGCAAACAGAGTAATGGTTTCTTAAAATCTTCCATTGCGGTGTAATATCATTGAAAGGATACAGGATTTTGAATTGGGAACCAGCTGTATGAACTTAGGATAGATAACTTGGATTCCCTGAACTGTACTTTTCCTATCTGTATAATGGGCAGAATACATGCTGCTCGGGGTATTGTTATGAAAATTCAACACATAAATATAGACAAAGAATCTAGATTTTGAATGATCTTCTAAATTTTTTTATTTATTTTTGAGAGAGAGAGAGAGAGCGAGTGAGAGTGAGCAAGCATGAGCAGGGGAGGGTCAGAGAGAGGGGGAGACACAGAATCAGAAGACAGACTCCAGGCTCTGAGACTAGCTGTCAGCACAGAGCCCGACGCAGGGCTCAAACCCATGAACTGTGAGATCATGACCTGAGCTGAAGTTGGATGCATAACCAACTGAGCCACCCAGGTGCCCCAGAATCTAGATTTTAGATGTAAGTAAACTTTGTAAACCTTACAACGGAAACAGTCATCCTGTTACCCTGGGAAACATGATTATTATTATTTAATGTATGTTTATTTTTGAGAGAGACACAATGCAGGTGGGGGAGGGGCAGGGAGAAAGAGAGACACAGAATCTGAAGCAGGCTTCAGGCTCTGAGCAGTCAGCACAGAGCTCGACATGGGGCTCGAACTCATGTACTGAGATCATGACCTGAGCCAAAGTCGGATGCTCAACCCACTGAGCCACCAGGCGCCCCACACGCCTATTACTTACATGGCAAAAAAGGCTGTATCCTATAAGAGTAGGGTGAGGGTCAGGCTAGGAGGGGAGTAAGAGTTTAACTCAGTGTACTCTAACAAACACCCTAGCATTTGCAGGGTGTCTGGATAGATGCAGTCCTATAACCCCTTCCCCTCATCTCTGTTCCATCCCTGTGGAAAACAAAAGGCACTACTGTCACATGCAGCAAGGTTTCTGATGATCTCACGTGTTCCTTTTACAGTTAGCAACAAGACCGATGGAGAAGCCAGCCCTTTGAAGGAGGCAGAGATCAAAGAGGAGGAAGAAGAGATGGAGAAGAAGCAGCAAAAGAAGGAGAAGCGTGAGACGGGCAAGGCCATGGTTCCCCACAGCTCTATGTTCATCTTCAGCACCACCAACCCGTAAGGCACTCTCCCATTGCTCGCCCCTTGGTGCCAGGATAAACAAGCAGGGTTAGAGCTGGGGTAGGGTGAGGAGGAGAGATGAGGGTCCACTCATCCTCCTGATCCTTCTCAGTGGACCGTGGCCAGACACCTGAAACATGCGGGGAGCTCGCTGGTGGAAGTGGCTCATGTGATCGAATAGCCTCTGAGGCTAAAGAATAATTTAAGACAGAGAAGCATGAGCAATGTCATGATAAAAGGACCCTTTACCTCAAATTGTTCAGGAGGTTGTGTGGGATGTGTCACCACATATTTCAATGGTGGACAGAACTGAGAGTATGGACTAGAATAAATAGATCATCTACTGGAGTTTAAGAGTATTGGTCCTACTGCCCTATATATGAATTTTGAGGTGGACATGTTCCTCAAAGCAGAGGTAGGGGCATGAGATGGAGTGGCACAGAAGATTCTGGAAGATTAGACTGAGCTGCCTTTTGCCCTGGAAATGAGCAAGATGTACACATAGACTAGCTTCTGAGGCTAGGAAGACAAAACGGTTTTCAGTGACCGCATGGGCAGTCTTCAGACAAGCCTCTGGGAGGAAAGGCACTTAGGCTAGGTTGTGTTGGGTCACCTGAGTCCAGAACACAATCTATAGAATATAATTACTTTATTCAGAATACCTGGGGCTCATGAAAACCAGTTGCTCCTCTCATCAGAAATCCTAGAATCAAGGTCTATGTGTATGTTTCTTGGTTCTTACGATTTCCTTGCCATGCCCCAGTTTCTGTACAGTGGGGAGTGGACACTGAGATACAGTGGAGGGTACTGTGTAGCCGTGCTGAGTCGTGTAGCCCGATGCTGGCCGCCCCCCTGCCTACGGATGGTATCTTGGCTTGCAGCCTCTCACCAATCTGATTACCTTCTCCCACTGGAACTTTAAATCAAGGGTGGTGCCTGAGAAATTAAATTGCTCTCCGCGTGGCTTCCTCTGGCCAGGGCCTGGCTGTCTGGAAGAGGCTGATGAGCACGAGGGTGGGGGGGACAGGGATGAGGATGGGCGGGAAGCAGAGGCAGCTCAGAGGGCTCCCCCGCCCCACAGGATTCGCAGGGCCTGCCACTACATTGTGAACCTGCGCTACTTTGAGATGTGCATTCTCCTGGTGATCGCAGCCAGCAGCATTGCCCTGGCAGCCGAGGACCCTGTCCTGACCAACTCGGAGCGCAACAAAGTGGGTGCACAGGAGCCGTTTGCAACCTCCGTAATACCCTGGTACCCACCCCTGCCCCTCCCCATCCTGGCATTAAAGGTGAATTAAGGAAGGTCCCTGGGGAATGAAGAAGGGTTAAGAAATGGCCCATTCCTGTCCCTCAGGGCAAAGTATGGCCCCTTTCAAGACCAGCCCCTTCTCTCCAGTCCCGGCTCCCCAGCCACACTGTGCCTTTATGCTTCAGCAGTGGGCCTTCTACCCAGAGCCAGCCAGGTCTTTGCAGAAACCCAAGGGCTTATAGGGTCATTTAGGATTAGGAGGGATGTGCATGAAGTTGGGGAGCTGCAGCTCTACCCCAGCCTGCTGAAACATCTCCTGGAGGTCCTAAGAGTGTATGTTGAAAAGTATGAGGGAGGGTGGGAGGATTAGAACTGACAGGGATTCCAGGTCCTGAGGGAGATATTTGTGGGGCCATTCAGACCCAAGAAATTAAGTTTTGACCAGGGGGAGGGAAGAGCCAAGACTGACCACTAGGTCTTGTGGCTCCAGCAGTAATGCCTGGCTTCTCTCCTCCTGTGTTCAGCTACAGGTCCAATCCCAAGCTCCTGTGCCAAGGTAGACGTGACTCGGGGTGGGGGTGCAGGACTGCATGCATGTGGGCAGGCAGGAGTGTGTATAGCCTGGTGGCCACACGTGAGCCTCTTCACCTTCACCGTATGTGTCTTATAGGTCCTGAGGTATTTTGACTATGTTTTCACTGGCGTGTTCACCTTTGAGATGGTTATAAAGGTAAAAGCCTCTAGAGAAAAGCTGGGCTCGGGGGTTCGGGTGGGTCATGTGTCTGTTCCTTTAGTATGGTGTCCTTCCCCACTGCTGCCATCTACCTGCCAGTGAAGATGGCAGGTAGGGCCTCTAGCCATGTCTCCTCTAGCCTCGGAATTCTGATGAAATCCGTCCTGCCAAGACGCTATGGCACAGCATGTCTGCATGTATCTGTTTAGACTGGGTTAGACCTGTGGGAGTGGCCCAAGGGGGAGCGAGGCCCACTCTCAGGCAGGCAGCGGGAGTGCAGACAGGGGTGGGGACTGTACTTGCCTCCCCCCTGTGCTCCCTGGTCTGAGCCTGGGTACATGCCAAGGCAAAGGGCCAGTGAGGGATGAGTCTTCCTGGATACCATGTAGTTCCAGCTGCACTCACTGTACCCCATTCTGTTATCCACCATCCTAACACCCCACGTTTCTATTCTTGTTCATAGTCTCCCCTACCCGGGACTTCCCCCTCTGTGCCTGGTGCTCTAAGCCACTAATGGAGGAAGGAATGTGGCAGAGTTCTGTGAGAGCCAAGGAGACCAGTTGTACCCTGGTGGCTATGACAAGAGGCCTTGGGCTTCAGAGTAAGGTGGAGAGAGCCTGTGGGACATGTCCTCTTGCTCTTCAGGTCCTTGTGTAGGGTTGATTGTAGAGACCATGGCAGTAGGGGCATTGTCACAGGGAGCCCTGAATTCAGGGTGCATTGCCAATATCGATGGGCTCATTCCTGGTTGTTGACATCTTTCTCCTTCAGATGATAGACCAGGGCTTGATCCTGCAGGATGGGTCCTACTTCCGAGACCTATGGAACATCCTGGACTTTGTGGTGGTGGTTGGCGCGTTGGTGGCCTTTGCTTTGGCGTAAGTGTAACTCTTTCTTCTTGTTCAATTCCCTTTTGTCCCTTCTTCCTGAGACTTTGATTTTGAGGCCTCTCCAAGGCCAGCCTGAGAAACAGTTCACTGAGAGTGGTGCCAAAGAGAGCTGCCCTGGAAAGCTGCTTTCCAGTTACCCTCGGTGGTCTTCCTAGGAGCCTTATATCTTCAGCTCACATGCCCTAAATGGTAGCACTGGTGAAGGACGAGCTGGGAAGGTCCTTCAGGAGAAGTCGGAGGCCCTGGGGTTCCTTCCTTGGAGATGAGGAAGCATGGCCAGGTGCTTACGCGTGTGGACAAGGCCTCTCAGGGCTCAGGGAGGGACCCAGGGCAGCTTCCATGGCATTCATTTCTTGATTATGTCATAGAATCAGCTTGAAAGAAGATGGAGAGGTTAGAGCAAAGTTGGGGATCACAAAGTCCTGAGCATGAGGAGATTCTCTGCTCATGAGTAGGGATACCCCAGAGATATTTCAGGGACACGAGAACCATATTAATATATTTAACTTCAGAACAGAAGATTTAGGCACCTCCTAAAGGTGGGAAAACTGTGAGGAAAACAGTCTTACACCATTCAGGTGACTAAACCGCATTCATTACATTTGGGGATTTTTTTTCCCAAACATTGATCCAGCTGTAGCAGGTTTTCAACCCAATTCTGACACTCCTGTGGAATCCAGCCAAGGGAGGGGCTCTCTTAACCCTCCGGGGTATAGCTGGGAAATCCATTTGGTGTCAGGGCCTTTTCCCTAAGCTGGTGTGTAGGATACCCTGAGATGAATGACAGCCTTTTGGGCTCTGTCTGTACCCTGTTCCACCACCAGAGCAGCCTCCCCTTTTCTAGGTGGTACAGCAGGCGTTCCTCCAGACTCTTCAAGTACCAGAGCCGAATCTTCTAAACAAGTTCTTCTGTGTGAGACAGAAGGAAAACATTGGGAGTTGCTGTCAGTGATAGCAACTTTACAAGGGAAGGGGCAAAACACCTGCATAGGTTTGATCTTCCCAGGTCGAAGGAAGGGGTCATCCAACCCCTCTTCTCCCCAAATACCATCAGCTTCTGTTTCTGTCTGCACTGGCAGAGAAAGAGGTGGAGTGAGATTTAAGAAGGAACATTCCCCAAGTGGCTCAGGGTAGGGAGCTCTCTGTGGGGGAGATGAAAGGTCTCCAGCTATCCTAAGAATCTAAGATCTCCCAGAACCTAGAAGTGGGCTATTTGAATTGCTGCCCCAGCCATGAGGGACCCTCCACAGGAGAGCCAGGTTGAATGTGGCTTAAGGCCCTGAGCTAACCTTGCAGGACAATTTCAGTGTCCCTTGTCTCCCGTGTAAACCAGTGTATTGACGCCTCTTAGAGTCACATGGAAGCACCTGTGCCTCTCACAACAGGAAAGGCTCCTGGTAGACGTGCCTGAGCTATTTCCAAGGAAATTTCACAAAAGCATGGTATTTTCCTAAGCATCTGGACCTTGTATGAATTCTCAAGATGAAAATCAAGGCAACTCTGGCTCTACCAAAAGGACTCCCAACTCCTCTTCCTCCTCCTTAGAAAGAAGCATTCAAGTCTGCCTTTTTCCTAAGGAGGCCTACTTATTTGATTAGGGATAAATATCACCCTTGAGTTTCTAAAAGGTCAAGTTCCCTTTTCATTTTATGAATTCATTTGCATACATTATTCACCATATTGTTCTTCCTTATTTTGATCTCAATAAAGAAGTTTATGTCTTTTTGAAGAAATGAAAGACAAGGAGAAAGAAGCATATCAAAGAATCCACCCCATCCTTAGGAAGAACAGAGCTCATTGGGGTGACAGGCCAGAGTGGGAAGAAGGTGTGGGCTGTGGACTCAGGTAGGCCTTGTTTTGAATCCCAGCCCCTCTGATTACCTGCATCATGTCCTAGAGCAACATAGCAAGACAGTAACCCTTTTATCCTCGGTTTCTCATCTCAGAAATGGAGTCAAAATAATGTGTATAGAGTGCTTAGCATAGGGCCTGGCACAGTGTAAGTAATCAGTAAATGTTAATTCCCTTCCTTATCCTCCCTTCATCTCATGAAGTCTAAACATTGGAGCCAAGGATGTGTTGATATATAATGTGTGCAAATTGTTGAAGATGAACACAGACTGGTTTCCAAGACTTGTTTTACATGCACACACACACTTTGTGCCTACCTACCAGGTGTGTAGGTGCCCGCGGGGAAGAGTTGCATCTTAGAGGAAGCCTCTGCATGCCTGCTACACGGTCCAGCTGTCTCTCCTCAGATCCAAAGCGAGGACAGTTGGCTGGAGGGTTGTCACCTGTCTTGTTCTTTTTTGTACCCTTTGAAAACATGGCGGTGGTGGCTTTGGTGCTGGTGGCAGGGAGGCCCTAACAGCCCCGGAGCCGAAGCCTCTCTCTTGGTCCTCAGACCAGGTACAGTGCAGGGAACCCCAAGAACAACTGGGTTCTGGGGTCCACACGTATGTGATGGATTGAGAGTTATGATCCATCACTTGCTTTTAGTGATGTCACTTCCTGAACTTTTTCTTAATTCCCCTGGAAATGTAAATGGTACTTGCTCATCCTTCTCCATCCACTCTCTTTTGTTACCATCCTTCCAAGCTGGCCATGCACATTTCCTCTCCCCTTCCTCCTGTTCATGGAACAGGCTCACACCCCTGTCCTCTGGCCTTTGTCACATTTGCTGAGGTCCAGGTAATGCTTTCTCTCGCTCATGTGCCATGCTTCCTAACTCTTTTCTCTCCCTTTCATCATTAAGGGCACTGGAGAATTCAGCTCTCCCATCACTTTTGTAGGGTTGGCCAGGATCCCACCTGCCAGCAGAGTGAGGGCCTGGCCTAGGGCAGACAGCAGAAGGGAGCCTGTGTTGCTCTCTGCTGGGTCATTACAGGAGGCTCAAGCCAACAGGAAGCCAAATGTGGGGAGATTCTGCAGACTTTTCAAGGACCTCCCTCCTTGTGGTTACAACTGCCATTGTTACAACCCATATGTTTGCCTCTGGGAATGTCCACCATTCAGATGACCGTACTCTAGCCCTATCTCTCTCTCCCCCTTGAAATTGAACCTTGCCTTACCGAGGCTTCTACTCAGGCTATTGCTCAGTTTGAGTAGAACTAATGATGATTTCCATGGTAACACCTTTATGTGATGCCTCAGAAGTCATCCGTGACTTGGCATCTCTTCCAGCACTACTAGCCAGGGCCATCTCAGAACCCAGCCCAAGTCGCAGGAGCAATACCCCTAACCAAGGGGAGGGAATGGCCTGTAGCTGAATTCTCAAAGAAAGCTGCGTGGTCCCCTGAGCCTTTCTGCAGAGGTCTGCACCTGCCATCATGTATGTTTTCTATAAGCATATATGCTATTTGTGTAGTGGCTGAAGAGAACTCTCTCTTCTCTAGAGCTGTGTACATCAAGTGAAGGTATTCTTTATAATGTAAACCTGGCAAATTCTGTTTGGGAACTTTTGTTATTGATATTTGAGGAGGAGGGGAAGGGGATTTATTTTCTAAGTGTGGGCGTACCAGGAGATTAGAAAATAAACGGAAAGATATTTATATGGCCCCTTTCCTGTTCTTCCCAGTACACTTTTACATTATAAAGCATTTATAAGAACACTCAGGTCTCCTGCCTTCAGCCAGATACCTGTGTAGGGAAGTGGGCAGAGTTCTGGCAGAGGTTGGATATGTTTCTCCTCATTCTGCTGCCCTCACAACACCCCACTTTCTGGGCCATATGGAGACACAGAGTGTTTGCCAACTATAAATGTACTGACTGTGCCTTTTCCTCTTTGAGGTTTCAAGAAAAGTCTGGTGAGTGACTGGATCTATGAAACCTTTCTCTTTTATCTTTTTCTATCTGAAAAAGAGGGATTCTTCCATTTGACAATTATTTTACACCAAAGGGCCAGAAACTGCTTTCCCCAGTTTCTTCACACCCTGTTGCCATCGTTTCTGCTTCCCAGCCTCCTGGGTGGGAAAACAAAGATGGCTTCAGCCTTGGCATTTCTGGGTATCTGCACATCAGGCACATTCTGTCACTTTGGGGTATCCTGCCGGAGTCAGCTGCCTTGTAGAGGAAGTCACGTGTCCCCCATGTCAGGGTGAGTTCATGAGCCTTATAGGATCCTGCACAGTGATGGTGATGCCCCCTGGCCCTCAGGTTTCACACCTTACATGTTGAGTGGTAGGATTTGGACAGGCCGGTGGGCAGGGATAGCATCTCAGGAAGAAAGGCGGGAGAGGACTGGGACATGTGTCTGTGATCCTGCACTCCAACAGAGCCCCTCACCCTCCTTGTTCTCATTGTTCTACAACATGTCACTTGACTAACTCAAGTCGCCAGGTGAGCTATCCTGGATTGGATTCTAAATAGTAAATTCACAGCTTATAATGGCTTATCAACAGAAACGATTAAAAAAAAAAAAAAGCAATTCTGCTTCCACCTCCTCCCCCCGTTTGGGGCCTGTACATCAGTCAGAGTCATACAGGCTCTCTGGCAGCTGAGGCCAAAGCTTCCCCTTGCTGTTTGCCATCCGTGCAGGGCACGAGGTAAGGTCAGGACTCCCTGGCACGCAGGGGACCTGGATCACAGCCACACTTGGCCTTTAATTATTCAGTACTTAGCCAGGAAGGAAAAACATGAGTCAATCTGCCTCTTGATGCCAGAAGGAACCAGAATTCCCATATTAGCTCTTATTGCATTCTTTTCGTTGAAGTGTGTTGCTTTTCTGACATTTGACACTCTGCCCTCGTCTTTAAGATGGATAAGGTCTTCTGAATGCAGCCACAGCGGTGGAGCAGGTTCTGAATTCATTCAGTGAAACACACAGATATAATTTTAGATTCAGAAGGGACCTCAGGAGCCACAGAATATGGTACCCCAGTTCTGGTTTTGTATTTATGAAGAGATGAATGTGTGCTCTTAGAAAGGAGTGGCTATTCAGAACTGAGGTACTAGTATACACTTAACGCTTAGCACAGTAACAGTAGTACAGACGTTTTACCCTCTGTGTGGTTCCTCCCTCCTCTTCCTTGCTCTGTGCCTGTGTCTGAGGTGGTCCCCTCAAACCTCAAGCTTTGCTGTGCGACTTCTTTCTTGACAACCCCTATTTTTCTGGAACTGAGAGGGTGTCTCCCAAAGGAAGCTATGACTACGTGTTAGTCTTAGGGGGGAAGAAAAGGAGGGACAGAGTCCTGCTTCATTCAGCAAGACCCATTTACCATTGAGCCAGACAGGTCATCCAGTTCCACTGTTCTGTGGAAGAAAATGAGGGATTGAAATTAAATTTAGCCATCAGGTAGCCAATTAACTGTGGATTTAGGATGCTGGCTGAGCTGGAATTGGAAATTTCCAGCAGCGAGCAGATAGAAGGATGTTGTTTCTCGAGACTCCAGCTTTAAGAGTCTCCTCAAGAGTGACTTACCCTGACTTTCTGCCCAGGCAGGGACACTAAAGGTGATTAATGGCCATGGACTTTTGGGGTGCCTACTGCTTCATTGTACCTGAGCTGCCTTGAAAAATGGGTCTTGGGGGGTGCCTATGTGGCTCAGTCAGTTGAGTGTCCAACTCTTGATTTTAGCCTGGGTCATGATCTCATGGTTCATGAGATTGTGGCCTGTGTCGGCCTCTGTGCTGTTAGCACTGAGCCTGCTTGGGATTCTCTCTCCCTCCCTTGCTGCCCCTCTCCCACTTGTTCTCGTTCTCTCCCTCTCTCCCTCAAAATAAATCAATAAACATGTAAGAAAACATAGGAAATGGGGTTGGGGATGAATTAGGAGGGACAGAGTAGGAGCCACATGGAGGGGGTGCCCGAAAGAAAGAGATAAGTTCTCGGGATATCTGCTCTTGACATCAAGCCCCAGCATTCATGTTTTATTTTTTGATGAGTACTGGAAAACGCATTGTCTGTTATATCCACCACTGGTGCTGCTGGGGGATGTGCATTTGGAGACCTTTATCATATGCAGACAATGGGTGTGTATGCCCAAGCAATTCTCTTTATTAACCAGCACAGATTTGGGAGATGGTTGATTATAAAAGGGACCTCAGCCTGTGGCCACTTAGCCAAGCAAACTGAAATGGTCCAGCCAGGGAACACAGCCCCATTCACATGGTAGAGAGCACTTTGGCTAACCAGCCTCAGATGGAAGAAGCACCTGCACGTGAGGCAAGCCTTCACAGATATAGGAGGAGCTCAGTCCCTCAGGATTAGTAGAAATCCACTGCAGTGCCCTCCACCAGATTTAAAAGTAAGTTTTAGAATAACTCAGAGCAGATTTCATGATGGAGCTAGGGAAGGATCACCTCAGATTGTGTGACCTGCAAGCCATCTGCTTAATCCACACTCACAGAGCCACAGCATAGGGGAGTGTACCGGCAGGGCTTTAGCCAGTGCCCAGGCCTTCTTGGGAAGATCAGCACAAGAGGGATCTAGGGTATGTTTAGAATATGAACACTAAGAAGCAAGTCAGAACAGGTCACCACTCCCCAGACTGAATAACAAAATGGTTAGGAGATAATAGGTGCTTTGCTGTTTCCTGCTGCTTCTCAGAGCTTAGACCTTCCAGTTAGAGCATGGTGCAGTGTTTTGCAAAGGAGAAAGTTTTCAAGGGCACTGATGGATGTGAATGGGGGCCCCACGGAGGTGCATTTGCAAGAAGGGAAGTATTATGCACTAACCACTCAGCATAGAGTTAGGGCCCTGGTCACAGAGCAAAGAAAGCTGGCAGAGTCACAAAGGATTTAGGGCTCATGGGAGACCCCAAGTGATCCCGAGGTATGGGTGAAGAAGAAAAATACACAAATAGATGAACTAGCCTTACCTACAGGTTCTAGACTTTTTTCTCTGGAGACTAGCATTGCCAACGCAAAGAGGTAAACTCTTGTTTCCATGGGTCTTTAGAATTTTTAAAGTGCTTTCACACTCTGATTTATCACTAGAAAGTTTTATAATTGAGAAATGGATTGCTGGAGACTTTAACTACTTTGACTCATTTGACTAGTTGCAAAACCAGTTCTTAAATAACTGGTATTTTTTATTTCAAGTTTAGGGGCTTCCTCTGTTATATTAAACTCCCTTCTACCTCTGTTGTAGTTATTTCTAAGCCATTAACCCTTGTAAACTCAACTTGTGAGCCTGGTGTGGATCTCTCCTCAGTCTACAGACCCATCTGTCTCTAAGACGTATGGACAGGATGGAGAAGGGCATCCCTGACCTTGTCCATCTTGCTGTTTCATCTGTACCTTTTTCTTTTTATGAACCCTTGCAGACCCTAGACTGATTAAGGTCAAGAGGATAGATAGCTCAATATTTGAGCTCAGGAACTGCTGGTTTCTTTTTGCTGTTCCTTCTTTGATTAAGCCCCCCCCCCCCCACCGTGATTCCCATCTGAAGAAGCACTGTAACATCACAAATAAGGACATAGATTTCAGAGCCTGACTTAGTTCTGAGTCCTAGCATTATGAATTATTAGCTGCCTTAACTCTCTGAATTTGTTTCCTCATCCATAGTGGAAATTAAAAATAACTGTGTTTTGGTCTTGTGAGAAACAAGGTAAAATATATTCAGTGTCTGATATAGTGCCAAATAGTTGGCAAGTGCATTTTAAATTGTAGTTATTATTGCCTACCAGATAATAGTCCCAGACTTTTGCAAGGCTCAAGGCTCCTCACAGTGTGACCTCCTCTCCCTGCCTTACCCCCCTGCAAACCTTCCTTTGTCTAATGCAAGAGATTCCTTGAGATCCCTGGGCTGTTCTCTCGGAGACTTGTGGGGGAGGCAGAAGACCATGCCATTTATAGGAGGAAGAACTCTTCAATCCCTACTCTGCCCCCTCTCCCTCCATGGAAAGAGTTGGTTCCCTGCAGAAATAAATTTAAGAGCATGTCCTTTGAGAAAGGGTTGGGGTGGGGCATGGGGCTGGAAACTGAAGAGTAAGATTACAGTGAATGATGAGTGATTATACATGAAAGATCTGGAGGGCAATTGGACAATTGAGCTGGGAAAGTCTCATCTTTTACTGATGAGACGTAAAAGAAATGTGACTTTTTTTTCCTGGAGAACAGCCAGGAACCAAATAAGTAGGAAATATGTGGGAAAATGGGTACCCCAGATGAGTCCCAATTAAATTGGGACCAGTACACCCTACCATGTGAAATTATCCTCAGATTTTTACATTAGAGTCAATTTCAGTAATTAGCTAGGCAGTGTAAAAAAATTGATTATACACAGAGTAACAAAGACTAGCAAAGTGTTATCAAATGACTATATTTCAACAATTTGTAAGAAAGCACATGAATTATTTCAAAAATAATGTGCCTCAATTAAAGTGCTTGAAGAGTTTTCCTCTGGCTTGATAAAACATTTCCCTTACAATCTTGTTAACTTTGATAATGGCTTAGATAACTCTTGTATGCATGGATTCAGGAATCCATGGTGTATGTGTAAATTATGATATATTTTAATTAATGTTAAAATTAATATTGGAGCTAAGTTGTCGAGACTTTTCTGGATTCCGTGGCTTTGTTATCCGGTATTCCTTTCATTTCAAATGGCAGTTTTCAAATCAGTGCTGAACATATGTTAACAAAACTGAGAAGCGAGTGTGCTTTTCTGCAGCCACTCCAAATCAGAGCCTTTCAGTGGCTCCTCCTGTTTGATCCATGTGCAGGGCAATGACTCATCTTTATTTTGCTTTGGGCCTCTGTCTTATTACTATCCCTGGCTCAACTCTGTGGGAGGAGGGGACAGATATTCTCCCTCCCCCACTATACATTGGCAGCCACAGTCCGTTGTTGAGATCAGAGTGTGCTATTAAGGAACCCCATTGTCCAAAACAAGGGACACACACATCACACGAGCAATGGGTCAGAGGTGCTCTTTGTTCCATAGCAGAATATTTTACTAGGATCCTGGAGCAAAATTAATTATAGGGAACAAATTCTGTCCTTTATCCAGGTTTGTGGGAAGAGCAAGAAATTTGGGGCCTTCCTTCATAAAATGGGCATCTGTGAGTATGAACCTCTGAGAACCCGTTCAGATGCTACTGGACATAAAGGTCTCAGAGTTGAGGACCTGGGCTAAGCAACAGGTAAAAGCCTGGAGTGTGTGACCCTAAATCACCTGCCCATCCATTGATCCTACTCTGTTCTCTCATTTTAGGGATATGGAAGATTCTCCCTAAGCTTTTCCTCAAGATGAATGTAGCCTGGGGAAAGGAAGGTGACCTATGTAGTTGTTTTGGTGAAATTTTCAATCAACTGATTGCATTTTCCCATGGCACGTAGCTTGCAATTACACTTAATATTTGCTTGTTTACTTAAGATCTTTCCTCCCGTACTAGACTTGGTAAGTTTCAAGAAGCTAGGGACTTCATTTGTGTTATTTACAGTGGTATCCCCACAGCTGAAAGAGTACCTGACGTATACTAAGGACTCCATCAGTGCTGTTATATGAGTGGATAGAGGTGTGTTTGACCAATCCATCAGGAGTCCAGGCTTGTGTATGAGAAGACACTGCTATACCTCACAGGAAGATATTATCTTTGCCTTCTGAACACTCAGAGGGCACCACATGAGAGATGGAAGATTTATAAGGCGTTGGGTTCAATTCCAAATAACCATTAATCGGGCAATGATAGTGAAAATTAATGTAATATGACATCATTTACTGAATAGAATAATCATTAAAAGTCTTTGTGACATACAGTGGTATAACATAGGTTTGTGATAACCTTAAAAAAATAACGAGGAAAAGTACACTTTAGAGCATCTAAGAACCACAGCCTGAATTCTAGACAGTTCTACATGGCTGTAGGCAGGTTCACCAGTGGCAATGTGGCTCACTCATTTAGTGGTCTTCTGCAAGGCACATCTTCCTGGGGATGCAGTTTCCTTTGCAGTTAAGTGTATTTCAGGGACCTTCTCCAGCTCTAGAATTTGATAAGCTGTTGGATGGAGCCTGGAGCCTGCTGCAGAGGTTTACTGGTTCAGAGCAAGGGCTCCAACCATCGTACAGTCTTGGCTTCAAGGCCCAACTTGCCTGCTAATGTGAGGTCCTCCTCAACCTCTCTGAATCACATCTGTGAAATGGGGATAGTCATACCTATGTCCTAAGGTTTTTAGAAGGTCTAACTAAAGAGTTGCACTAAAAGTTCTTAGCATAGAGTCTAGCCAAGAATAATTATTCAGAAAGTCGGCTCTCATTATTTCTATCTTAAGTATTTCATACTTATGCTCTCACTCTTTTTGTTATTGGAAAACCTCAAAATAGAGCTGGGACAATTTTTCTTTAGGCGGCACGGCAAAAGCTCAAGATAGACAGTTGGTCATTTAATTTATCAAAGTCATCCCTCTGTGTGACATAAGGACCTTGAAAGACCCTGCCTTCTCCTATATTTTGAAGTGGTTTTAGGGTGAGCTCCTGCCATCCCGACAGAGTGATTGTGTGCCCTGCTGCCCCTGAACTCCTTCATAAGCATTGATACACCACTGTGGTGTAAAATGCCTTTCCCAGCAGAGTTTCTGGCCCGGTGCAGAGGCATCATTCCTCTATCCTGGTTTCTTATAAATTCACTGGAAATAGAGTTTGGCAATAAGGAAACTCCTCCTAAGGAGATGAAAGGATTTAGAACACATCAATAGACTGGGCTCCATGAAATAAAGCAACAGTATGGAGAAGGCCACCTGGTTAGAGGCAGCTTCACTACTGCTTGGGAAGGGCCTTTGCCTTGCCAGGTGGGAGAGGTGGGTGTGGAGCCCATGGTCCGCTGGCCCTTCCTTTCCCAAAGTGTGTGGACTCTGAAAGTGCCAAGGCTGTAAGCAGGATCTCCCGGGCCTGTGTTTGTCCAATTCTCTGTCACTGTAAGGTTCCCTCTCCTCCCTGAAGTTTTCTGACTGTTTCCTTTTCTCCACCCCTCCTCCTCCTCTTTTTTTTTTTTTTTTTTTTTTTTTTTTTTAACTGCTGTCTGCTTGGATCCTCCATAGGAACGCCTTGGGGTAAATATTCTCTCTCTTCTTTGAAGTAAAGAATACGGGAAGTGGGCTTGGAGGAGGGTGCAGTATGGTTGGGAAGGAAGGAGCCTGCTCGCTGAGAAAGGAGCAGTGAGTTTATAGGAGTGGTACGTTCTCACTGACATCCAAGAGAACAAAAGTGAAGGATCACCAAGCCTTCTTGGAAAATGATCATTTTTATTTGTTTAGGTGTGTATTTAGCTTGGAAGTTGCCCTTTTCTGGTATGGAGATACATGAATATAATGCAGTAAAAGTTTATAAAATATACAAAACCCCTGGATGCAAAAGGCCTTATAATGCAATATTTTTAGATTATCTGTATTCAGAGCTCCAATTGAATAAAAGTGGCCTACAGCTGTTAAGAGGGTCTTTAAATTCACATTCTGGGCAAAACCAACATTCCTTGAATTCTATTAAATGTCTTCCTATTTTGCCTTTTGTGGAAGAAGATGATCTTTTATCTCCCTGTAAGAGCAGGTGCGGGGTATGGCAGGAAAGACAGGGTAAACGGCAGGCAGAAGCCCTTGCAGTTCCCATCTGATGCTCTGGATCCCATTTCCTCGGGCTGTTGGTGGAATGGTACTCTGGGCCAACATGAGGAAGGAACCAGAGCCTGAGCTCAGTCTTTAGAGTCTCATTTCCTACCATCTGTGTCTTTTACAAATTGCAATTGTGTGAATTGAATGCAAAGATCTCAGGGGACAAATAAGGGTGGAGAGAGAAATACAGGTTGATTTATTCATTTCATTCCTGAAAATAAAAAGAGGAGCGTATTTTTTCTATTAGGAGCAAACATTTCCAAGCAGCTGAAGAGGGGGACTAATTAGTTGTAGGGCAAGGATAAAGGTGGGCAGGGACTGGAGTTTGTATGGCTCTCTGCAGCTTGTGCTAGGTAGAGGGCACCTCAATGAGAAGGGATTGAGGAAAGAGCCAGCCATGCACAGATAGTGTGAGCCAGGGTCCTGGCAGGAAGCCTCCATGACATGCTTTCTCTGGAAGCGGCAACCAACACAGCAGGGGTGTCCTGTCCCTACTGCCCTTCCTCACCCTGCTCTCCCCGGAACTAATGAGTTCTGCGGAGGCGGCAGATATAGAGCAAAGGAAAGGACCAGGTTAAGTCCTCGGATGAGACTTGCCTTTAACCAGGGGTTGCCAGTCCATTCAACAAATATTATTTGAGAGCCTGCTACTGAAGAAGCACCAGACCAGGCACCTTGGGAATCCAGAATGGACTACCAGTCATGTTCCATAGTCCATCTATCTCCATTCTCATTCTGCTAATGTGTTAGTACTCTAGCCATTGGGGAGAGGAAGTGTTTACTATCATACTTATTACATGGATGTGTAATAAGTGTCTGCACGTGTTCTTCTGTGTGAATATACATGAGTGTGTTCACACTGGGGAGTGAATTGAAATTTTTCTCAGAGCATGTTTTGTGAGGTCTTCCTGAAGGGAGTCTACTCTGACCCAGTATCTGGTCTCTAGCTTAACTGTTCCCCCTTTTACCTTATTGTTGTTAATGCAGTAGTGCGAATGATACTTTCATTTCTCCCCCTGTCTTCTGATCCCTGGGGGCCTCTCCCCTGCAGAACTAACAAGGGGCGGGACATCAAGACCATCAAATCTCTGAGGGTGCTCCGAGTTCTGAGGCCACTGAAGACCATCAAGCGCTTGCCTAAGCTCAAGGTAAGGTTTCTTGAGTCCCCTTCTCCCATCTTGTCTTTAGCCATGTTCCACCTGCTTTCAGAGAATTATTTCTGAGAATATACCTTTTGCTCACACAGAGACGGGGGTCCTTTATTCTTCCTGAGTGAAAGGTCTTTGTTTCAAAGAAAAATAACCAACATGCCAAGAAATATGTCAGAGGGCTTTGGCCTCTTCAGTCCAGACCCAGGTGGCCTTTTATACATACTTTGGCCATGACATGTCACTCAGAAAGAACCCTGTGCCATTAAGGTGGATCCAGAACACCAAAATAGAAGCAGCAGGAGTCCTCTATCTATGTGGTAGGCTGAATGCTAGGTCATGTTGAGTAACCAGGGATGGATAATTCCAGAAAAGGAAAGGATTTTTTAGCCCTGCCCCTTCATATTTTTAAGGCACAGATAGGTCAGTGACTAGCCCAAGAAAACAGTGATTTTTGGCAGAAGCAGAGTATGGGGAAGTGAGCTAACAAGAATTCTCCCTGTTGCCAGGACCTGCACTTTCATAGATGTATTACCTTTTTTAAAATATAGTTTATTGTCAAATTGGTTTCCATGTAACACCCAGTGCTCATCCCCAAAAGTGCCCTCCTCCATGCCCATCACCCATATTCCTCTGCCCTACCCCCATTAACCCTCAGTTTGTTCTCAGTATTTAAGAGTCTCTTATGGTTTGCCTCTCTCCCTCTCCTTAACTATTTTTACTCCTTCCCTCCCCATATGGTCTGTTAAGTTTCTCTTGTTCCCCATATGAATGGAAACATATGATATCTGTCTTTCTCTGCCTGACTTATTTCACTTAGTATAATATCCTCACGTTCCATCCACATTGCTACAAACGGTCAGATTTCATTCTTATTGCCATGTAGTATTCCATTGTATAGATAAACCACATCTTCTTGATCCATTCGCCAGTTGATGGACATTTAGGCTGTTTCCCTGATTTGGCTATTGAAAATGCTGCTGTGAACATTGGGGTACATGTGCCCCTCTGCATCAGCACTTCTGTATCCCTTGGGTAAATTCCTAGCAGTGCTATTGCTGGGTCATAGGGGAGTTCCACTGTTAATTTTTTTGAGGAACCTCCACACTGGTTTCCAGAGCAGCTGTATCTTTGGTGTATTACCTTCAATCTCTTCCTTTCTAACTTGTGTCCTCCTGAGGCTCCTTCCCTGGCTGAGCCTTCCTGCCCTCAGTGTGTGCTTTACTATTCAAGCCCAGTTTGCTAACACACTGACCCTCCTCCCCCCTCACATACACTGCTTGTTAATGGAAGCTGAAGCCTCACTGGGGAAAAGATTTTCCTCCTGAATTCCTGTGAGCGAGTGTTAGCCACCATGAGGGAGGAGGCCAGGGCTCCTGGTTCACAGCCCTGAGGTCCACTTACTGATGCCCAGGCCACATGGCCAGCCGAGTGAGCCCCAGCATCAGGCTCCAGCATGGTCTTCTAACACTAATGAACACAGTGTTCATTACAGCCTTGTACCTGGTAATAGATCCAGCATAGTACCAGGCTTTGGTCCATGTCCATACATATTCATTCCTTTCTGCTCCACCCCAACAATATTGCCAGGGGCCTGGGGCCGTAACCAGGATTAGCTGCAGCCCAGGCTCCAAGCGTCTCCTCTCTTCTGTGCTATGCTGGGGTCCTAAGGAGATTGCAGACCGCATAATGAGATTAGTTAATAGGCTGGAGAATGCGACCCCAGCCTTGGTTAATTCCATTTAATTAGGAAGTGCTGGCTTCTTGCTCTCTCTGCAGCTCCATCACCTGGGGGAAGTGTAGGTGGCTCTGATGATTCTACAAGGCTGCGTGCCGCTCACATTCCCCGCAGTGGTGAACTAATTAAACCAGTGATATTCACCCGGCACTGCGAAGAAACAACTGTACAAATGTGGCAACCGCACAAATGCGGTGCCACTATGGGGCTCGACTCTCCTGTGAGCTAAACCTACAAACCTAGAAAATAACCTAAAAATGGCTTGAGATGTGTCAAATTCCTGTGTAACTCCTCACAGCTCAGGGCCTAGAATGGATTCCATAGTGCGACATCCGCAGCTTGTGACTGCAGTGCCAGTCTCATTCTGTCCACCGAGTCCTCCCTTCTCTATGGGACGGTGGTTCTTCGTCCCTTCCCACAGCACCTGTTGAATCTGCATCCCCTATACTGCCAGCTTTAAGCTAAAGAACATTTATGTGTGAAGTATTGGACGTATTTTGATCAAATGTATGAATTCAAAATATCAGTAAAATAAAGATGATAATTTACTGCGCTCTCTGATCCATTTAGAAAGGTAAAGGGAAACAATACACGTGCAATATATAAACCAAATCGAAGAAGGTCACCAAATAAATGTAAAATTAAGGACAGGCCAGTAAATGGCTAAAATGGGCTAAATGCTCTCAAAGATCCCTTTCTGCAGCAGACTTCCATCCCTCCCAATGACTGGAATATTGGGGTCCCACAAAGGACTTCCACCACCACCTAGTGCTCTTTGGCCTCTACTGCTTTGGGGTTTACTTCTAGGTTCAGAGCACATGTGCCCTTCCAGGTGGTAGGTCCTTGCAGACATGACTAGCTCAGAAGCCATCTCCAAATCCCATGAGTTCACCTCTTAGTAAGGTGATGTCTCCTGGGGCACCTTGTCAGTGGGGCTGGCTGGGGGGGGATGTGGCCCCAACTCAGCCCTAGGCAAGCGCACAGGCCATTCCAGGGACTCACAGTGCTCTTTACTTCTCTTCGCAGGCTGTCTTTGACTGTGTGGTGACTTCCTTGAAGAATGTCTTCAACATACTCATTGTCTACAAGCTCTTCATGTTCATCTTTGCTGTCATCGCAGTTCAGCTCTTCAAGGGAAAGTTCTTTTATTGCACGGACAGTTCCAAGGACACAGAGAAGGAGTGCATGTAAGTGCAACCAGCACATGCCACTCACTTCCTACTAAAGCATGTTCCAATAATGCCCACGTGACCCTCTACAGATAGGTCTCCTCTTTTTTTCTTACCCATCCCTCATTTCTTTTTTGGAAAAGAAAGCAAAATAGGGAACTGCTAAACTTTTGTGTCACCCATGGTACATGGCATTTTACAGACAGTTTTTCATTTTAAATCTTTACAATGACCTTTTGAGATAGGTTTCATTTACATATTCTAGATGTGGAAGCTGAGGCTCAGAAAGTTTAAACTGCTCAAGGTTATACAGTGACTAGTAAACGGATTAGGATTTCATCTTCCATGTCTACTGGGCACCAAATGCCACTTTTTTCTGCAATGATAGACTGCCTTTAATGATATACTGCTTTCTCCCTTGCATTTGTATTCTGATTATTACTTAGCCACATGATTGAAGTTTGTAGAATTTGCGTACTCTCCCATGAGCTATAGTGAAGAGGCCTTATTTCATTTGTACTCTGGTTTTAGAGGCAACTATGTAGATCATGAGAAAAACAAGATGGAGGTGAAAGGCCGGGAATGGAAGCGCCATGAATTCCACTACGACAACATTATCTGGGCCCTGCTGACCCTCTTCACTGTCTCCACAGGGGAAGGATGGCCTCAGTGAGTGATGGGTTTGAGTTGGCATGCTTGTCTGTGAGCTGGGATAGGACCACGTGTTTGCCTTGAGAAGCTTATTCAAGATGAACGAGGCTAGCCCTTTGTTATTAGTACCAGGGAAAGCATGTGGTTATGAGTGGGTGAGAGGAGGAATGAAAAAAAGCAAAAATCAAGAGGGAGATAACGAAGTCAGAGATATTTGAAACTCTTATTGTTTTAGCCAGTTGAGGAGTTGAGTGGAGTCATCTGACTCTTGTAGAACAAATGAGTTTTGAACAGCTCTCCACCCCTTAGAAGAATCCTGGGGACTACTTTAGATAAATTTATCTTCCATGTTGGCCCTTCACCTTTGGATTGAGGGTTAAGAATGAGCTGGAAGAATTCAGAGACGCTTTGTGCGATCACACCTCTATGAAGAAGACAGCAGACTGCAGTTTCTTAGGCTGCTGATGGCTGATTTTTCAGAGGCTTAGCAATTACTAGGACCCTACTTTCTGGCAGCTTACTCTAGTTGGCAATATGCCAAATGGAAATCCAGGGGTCTCTTGGTATTGAATATGACAACCTAAGCTACAAAATAATGTCTCTCTGTTGCTTACCAGTTGGATGCATGATGGAACAGGGCCTAGAAAAAGCAATGGATCGGGGTGGGGGAGTCGTCACTGGATCTTCACCAACTTGATTATGGACCCTAAAAATTACGGTGGATCTGCAAAGTCAAGGAGGTCACATAAGAAAATATAATAGGTGGTACATCTCCTAACGAAGCCTTAAGTCAGAGCCACTGCCAAGATTGCCATCCACCATCCAAGCCCCCTCATTCTGTCCCTACAGAGTCTTACAGCATTCTGTTGATGTGACAGAGGAAGACCGAGGACCAAGCCGCAGCAACCGCATGGAGATGTCCATCTTCTACGTGGTCTACTTTGTGGTCTTCCCTTTTTTCTTTGTCAATATCTTTGTGGCTCTCATCATCATCACCTTCCAGGAACAAGGGGACAAGATGATGGAGGAGTGCAGCCTGGAGAAGAATGAGGTAATAAAACAACTGGTCTAGAACAACTGGTCTAGAGCATGGGACAGCAGGGGCTCCAGAAAGGGCTCTTGAAACAGCAGTGGGAAGAAGGGAGATTGAATTTTCTTGACTTTATAAAAAAAAGAACAGAGAGAAGATGGAAAAAATTAATTAGTCAGCCATTAAGTAAACTTTTTTTTAAGAACCAGATCTTGGGGCGCCTGGGTGGCTCAGTCGGTTAAGCCTCCAACTTCGGCTCAGGTCAGATCTCACGTTCGTGGGTTGGAGCCCCGCATCGGGCTCTGTACTGACAGCTAGCTCAGAGCCTGGAGCCTGCTTCCAGTTCCGTGTCTCCTTCTCTCTTTGACCCTCCCCCTCTCATGCTCTGTCTCCCTCTGTATCAAAAATAAATAAAACATTAAAAAAAATTTTTTTTAAGAACCAGATCTTTTATTAAGACTTAGGCATGAGGCACAGAGAACTGGAAGGTTTAAGATGTAGTCCCTCCCCTTATGCAGTGAATAGTCTAGAAGTCATGGTAAAAGATGTGTGCCAAAATTACATTAACACATTTGCTTACCTGGCTCTGTCCCTCTGTGGCATGTATTTGCTATAAGGATAGGGGATGTGGTTTGCTTATTGCTGCCTTTCCAGTAACAAGCATAGATCTGGCACATTGTAGGGTTCATTATTTTTGTAATGGGATGGAACCTGAGACTGTTCGAGACTATGAGAGAAATACAAATAAAGTGCTCTGGGAATGCATGGGGAGATAGATTTTTACTTCTGACCGAGAGCATCAGGTAAGGCTTCCTGCCTAATCATCTCAGCCACAGGCTGTGTAAAAGGACATTACTAGCAACCATCAAGTCCGTATCCCATGTGATATCCCAGTGCTATGTATTCATTTAAAAGTGACCACCCACCAGTAGTTTTGTCTACCCAATCCCTGTCGCCAATTTTCCTTTTGCTTGTCTAGACCTACCTTTGTTTTCATATACTGGCCTGTTTTTCTAGCCACCTAACAGAGAGCCCACCAATGTGCAAGGTTTAGGGAGGTTGAGTTTGAGCTAATAGCTGTGACTTTCCTTCAGAGGGCATGCATCGACTTTGCCATCAGCGCCAAGCCTCTCACCCGCTACATGCCACAGAACAGGCACACCTTCCAGTACCGCGTCTGGCACTTCGTGGTGTCGCCATCCTTTGAGTACACCATTATGGCCATGATCGCCTTGAACACTGTCGTGCTGATGATGAAGGTGAGGGACGGTGGCTGGGAGGCATTCGGCAGACTGAGCCTTGGGGCCTGTTCCCCCACAGAGCAATTGCATGTGCGCTCGAGACACCAGGAAGACACTCCAGCATTCAAGTCTGTTGCCTCCTTACCTCCTTTTTCGCTGTGGAATATCTTTGTGATCTTCCCCATTCAGTAGCCCAGCTTCTGGGTCTTTGGGGCAAAATGGAGTGAGACATACCGTAGCATAGCAGTACAGTAGCTCCCGGGACCAGAGGTGCTGATGGCAGTCGGCTTCAGACAAGAGTGGAAATGTGTGATCTAGATGATCATGGGATTCTAAACAAGCGTTGGAAGAGGTTTGATCTTATCGAATAATAAAGTAATAGACTCTAGAAAATGTTTCTGCCCTGCCCACCTTCATCTCTAGGAAGACTGGCTATTTTGCTAATAAGTAGCCACAGCTGGACATGGTCCGTGCTTTCCTCTGTTTTGTTTTGTCCTGCCGCATGGGATCCGTCATCCTCCTCTCCAGCATTCGATGTCAGTCTCTCCTCTGACACCACACACCAGAGTGTCCCCCCAGGGCAGGGATAAGAGATGGCCAGCCTAGGTGACAAAGAATACCCCCATCACCTTAAGGGTTTGATTCTTTTTCTCCTCTTTTCTCTTCTTGGCAGTACTACTCTGCTCCCTGTACCTATGAACTGGCCCTGAAGTACCTGAATATTGCCTTCACCATGGTGTTTTCCCTGGAATGTGTCCTAAAGATCATCGCGTTTGGCTTCTTGGTATGTCATGGCATTTATCCCAGCATCACACTTGTCTTCCCTTCCTTTTGGAGGCATTCCCAGCCTTTGTTGGAAGGGGAGTGGTTACTGCTATTCCAAAAATGGTTCACACACCTGACCTAATTGTGAGCCGGTTTCAACTGCTCAGTAAACTGCCTTAGAGACCAGAGGATGTGGGAGGGTGTCAGGAGAAAGGGCAGAGGATCCTCAGCTCCAGACTCATCTAGCCATCAGTTCTGGTGCTTTAGGTTCTGTCAGTGGTCAAGGGTGACAGTCATTGGGTCTTGCTAGAACCGCACTTTATTTGTTGATAGGAACAAAACAAAGATTGGACTCATAAGCCCTGAGTGTTTGTTTATTGGTAGAAGGTGTAAGATTTTATAATTCAAATGGGAATATACCTGTCCCTCTTGGCCTCAAACATAGCAGATACTAGATTTTACCTAATTGCCCTCCTCCCATTAGTTATAGGAAACATAATTTCTGCCTACAAAAATAAATGTTTTTTGCTTAAATTTACAAAGGCTAATGACCTTTAAAGTGTGTGGGGGGTGGGGGAGAAGATAGGTTGGTAGGTAGCTTTACTGGAATTAGGTTTGAGGGGATTGGGATGGGTTTTTCTTGTATTGAGTCTTACTTTTCCTCAACTATTTATTAATTGTAATTGTTTGGCACATTCTTGCGCCTGCTCTCAACAGTGTTAAGCAAACCTAGCCCTTTGCTTCAGTGTCTTATAAACAAAATCATCCCTCTGCCACCCCCCTCCTTGTTTCGTCGTTTACAGTGAGATCAGTGGGATGCAGACAAACCCACTTGACAGCTGTTTCACACTTATTTAGTGTGTGAGCTACCGTTTCAAATTATGTGTGTATGTGGCTTTTCCTGCAAGAAAAGAAACTTTGCTTATTATCTGAAAAAGGATTTGTCTGGTAGCAGTTTTAGCAGGAACTCTAGGCTGGGCCTGATAATTTTGAGTGTTGATTGTAGGGGGTGCTGTTGGTCTCCTGATGGGTCTTTGAGAAGTCATTGACTTGATGGTTTGAGGAGGGGAGTTGAAGAGAACCCATCGCAGGTGGCTCTATTGTTGTTTGCTTGACTCTCCTTTGAATATTTTGAGACTTGAGGAAATAAAAAAGTAAAAACAAATTGCCACCAACAAAGATGCCTTTATAATACAGTCTAGCCCCTGAGCAGGGTGAGCAGAGTGAGGGAGAAGCTGGTGCCACAACAGGGAAAGTTTTTCTATGCATCTTGATTACTTGCATGTACTATTGACATTGCCTGGGACTTAAGTCCCCAACTGTGTGTTAATTACAGTGAATGCTACATATATACTTACAAGCTTAACTCCCCTCCTTTCCACCCTCACCTCCATATTTTCATTCAAGGGCTAGAGGCATTTTCATCCATTAAGAGGCACCACTAGTTCTAAACAAGTCTTTACACTGATACAGAACTCTAGGTTTTCAAAATACCGTAATGTATACTATTTTGTTAGACTCTGAAGTACACGTGGCAGATGCCATCATTATCATTGTTGATGCTGTTCATTTAAATGAGGAAATTGAAGTTCAGAAAAATAGTATAGCTTTTTTAAAGATGACACAATAGGGGCACCTGGGTGTCTCAGTCCCATAAGCATCTGACTCTTGATTTGGACCCAGGTCATGATCTCATGATTCATGGGTTCGAGCCCCATGTCAGGCTCTGCTCTGGCAGTTCAGAGCCTGCTTGGGATCTCTCTTCCTTTCTCTCTGTCCTCCTCTGCTCACATTCAATATCTTTCTCTTTCTCTCTCTCAAAATAAAAAATAAATAAACTTAAAAAGAAGATGACACAATAAAAGGCAGTAGAATTAGAAAGTGGGATGGGAATAAAAAAGGAAGAAGAAAAAAGAGGGAGAGAATGAACATACAGTGGTTGCCATATTAAGTACCAAACTCCTTATATATTCTTCATTTTAGCTTTATAACAACTCTTTTAGATAGGCGTTACAGTTTCTTTTATGGATGGGTTAGGACTCAAGAAGATTCAGTACTTTGCCCAAGGTTACTAAAAGGCAGAGCCAGCATTCAGATTGTGGTCTAATCTGAGTTGAAAGCCCATGCTCCGGCCACAGTAATCCACTAGTCTACACTACACTAAAGCTCCTTGAACTGGAATCCAGAGCTTCTGTCCTCTAAGACCCAGATTCGTGTTCTCTCTACTAGATGAGGGCCTGTCTAAGAATTCAGAAACTCACCCCAGGTTGGGAATAGCAGAGTCCTGAGAAATGATGAACTCAGAGACTCAATTAGTTCCACTCATGAGGAAGTAGGTACTCTTCACAGAAAGTGAGTTTGTGAGATTGTGTACCCTGTTTCTCTACATGCCCAGCAGATGAGCCTCTCTTAGCCTTAGTTTTGTCTTTCAAAATGAGGATCACAATAGCTGCCTTATGGCCTTAGACACCTTGCTGCGTTTACCCAGTGAGGCAATGTACTCAAGGTATTTAAGGCTCTAGTCTTGGGTAGGTGCTCAATAAAGGTAGCTTTTGCTCTTACCACACTCTTCTGCTCTCACTACTGCGTGTCTCTGCTGATTCTTCTTGCCACTCCTGCCACTGAGTATTTTATGAATCAATCATGACATACCTGTAGGATCTATGGGAGAAACAAATGAACTGAAAGAATGCCAAGGGACTACCCCATATCTGGCACATGTCATAAAATTCACTAATGCTCATTGCGAGGGTAGGGGGGTTAACTTTAGCTGTGCTCTGAGAGTCTCCTGTGAGAGGTATTGTCCACGGACAAGCCAGTGACTTTGGAAACCCAAGTATTCTGTTTCTTTTAAGGAATATAGTCCAAGGTCTGTGTTCACCTGAGCACTGGAGATGGGAGGAAAGCCTACTCTCTCTGTTAAGCAGAGTGTTCCATGGTTGGTGCATTTTCCAGGTCCTTTATTTCTCCTTCATTTCCTTCAACACACGCATTTTATTACTCAAAAGCTGTAACAAAGCAGAGAAAGAGGGGAAAGGTGAAGTCTGTTTTCCCTATTGCCCCATGGAGTTAGAGATTTTTGGCACATCTTTGACCTTTAATCACTTAGAACATCTGTGACTTTTATTAATAGTTGAAATTCAGAACTATATATTTATAGGGTCACATGATATAGTATAGATGACTTAAAAGTTGTAGAACTCCTTAGAGTAATTTTGTAAATAATTTTATTGCCTTATTGGTAACAATGATCTTTCCTTTTTTGGACTTTATACTGTTCTTGGCCACAAATCATTTTCTTATATATATTTTATGTAGCTTTTGATTGACAGCTTCAAAAACAAGTAGTGATGAGACTGCTTCCCAAATGAGAAGTTCCCAAATCAGGAAGGGAGAAATGGCATTTTCGGTTAGACATAGGAAACCAAGGCAAAGTTAGAATGACCTTGTACGTGAATTGACAAGTTTTCATTCCAAGTTACAAACTTCTGTAACAAAAGATGTCTCTTCACCATTTCTTTTTCTTTTCCTCCTTTTTCTGATGTTCCTATGACCGAATTCACATGGCAGAACTATTTTCGAGACACGTGGAATATCTTTGACTTTATCACCGTGATTGGCAGTATCACAGAAATAATTCTGACAGACAGCAAGGTGAGTGGCTCAGACTTTTTTGTCTTTAAGGTTGGCCCTGGAATAACATAAAAAAGTCCTCTGTGCATACAGCCCATTTTTAACTCATCCAGCCAAATATGTAGCTTTCTCAGTGTTGGGAGTTCATTTCCTCACTCCCAAGCATCAGCCAGAAAAATGCAAACATTGGAGGGGCACTGGATCTCATTGAAGGTTTTGTTTCATTTGCATGACTCAAACAGCAACTACCTAATGGGGTGAGTGCAATAGAGCGTACCACAAGAGGGCTCGTGTACACAGTGTCCTGCTAGATTCTTTAGGAGGCACAAGAGAGGTATAGTATCCTTATCATCATAGTTGTTAGACCTGAATTGTTACCCTACAATTGTTTATCCTGAAGAAGACTTGGAGGGCTCATCTTAACTCTCTTTGAATGTTGAAAGGCCATCATATGTCCTGGAGGGGTTATTAGGTCTGTTTTTGGGCATCTAAGTGCAGTTAGGACCACCAGGGCCATGTAGAAGATGAGGGAGGCTAGTTTTGTCTGATATATACAGGACATTCTTCTTGGGTCCTACCCATACCCTTCTTTCTGGGAAGAGAGGGCAGGCCTGGGAAGGCTTAAGGAGATGGTCCTCACTGGCCCATCAGTTGAAGATGGGGTTGAAAACAAGACAGAATCTGTGTCCAGTTCTATGATCTGAATGAGGGATACATATGCAAATATTAGTGCTTAGTTTTTGCTAAATGACTGTAATGTCACTAATTATATGCTTCATTTTGGTCCACCAGCTGGTGAACACCAGTGGCTTCAATATGAGCTTTCTGAAGCTCTTCCGAGCTGCCCGTCTCATCAAGCTTCTACGTCAGGGCTATACCATCCGTATTTTACTTTGGACCTTTGTACAGTCCTTTAAGGTAAGCAGCACCAGATCCTCCTCTCTTTCTTCTCAGACAGCACAGCTGGGCCACACAGTGTCATTACCCTGGTCCCTTCACTTCTAGGAATGAATGTTTGTCAGAAGCATTAAATAAATACAGCAGTGCTTAGTTATAATGCAGCTCAGTCATGCAGCAGTCAGCTTGTGTTTCACTGGAGAGAATCTCATTCTAGAAAAATGCCTCCACGTTATAACTCAGGTCCCTTCTTTGGTCACTGAGTCCCGTTTTATGAGATGTGTTCTCTTTCCAGGTATTCCAAAACACCCCCAAGCAATCCCTTCCATGTAGAGAGCCAGACATCTGTAGTCATGCATCTTCTGCATTTTCAGGGACTTGCCAGTGGTTTTACGTCACATTAACAGTGTTCAAAGGAAGCTTGAGTTGTGTTTGATTGCAAGATGATTCATACAGTCCCATCCATGTCTTCATCAGTGTGTTTCCTGAACCACTGCATGCATGGCATGCTAATGGTCACCTCTGGGTCTTACTATTGAATAGGGTGCTTGGGCAAGGTTAATGCAGTTAGCTTCTTTCAATGGTCTCGGGGGGTATATAGAAGTAATAATAATGGTCTCAAGGGGGTGTAATAAATGAAGTTTAAAAGATACCTGAAACCCATTTTAATGACAGAAACTTTCTGTAAAAGAAGTTTTCCAAAGCTATTTAAATGTCTTCAGGCTATAGCAGATATCATAGTTTGTTTTTAAGACTTTGGGAGTCTATGTGCTGTTCAAATGCCTACTATTTCCTCTTATTAAAAAGAAGTTTTGGGGGTGCCTGAGTAGTTCAGTTGGGTAAGCTTCCAACTCTTGATTTTGGCTCAGGTCATGATCTTATGTTCATGAGATTAAGCCCCAGCTGAGTCCTGAGGCAGGCTCCATGTTGGCCATGAAGCCTGCTTAAGATTCTTTCTCTCCCTCTCCCTCTGCCCTTCCCCTGCTCACCCATGCTCACTCCCTCTCTTTCTTTAAAAAAAAAAAAAAGCTTTAAAAATAAATTTGATGAAATTGATTCAAAGATGAGAAATCATGAATTTACTAAATTATCTCCTTTATTTTGACTGTTTATTTTAAATAAAGAGGTTAAGCCAGTGAATTTAGTGGTTTCTCATCATTTGGAAAAGTGTGCACCCTACACCATCATTACTGACTTATTTTCCATCGAGATCCTGCATGTTTGATATATGAGAACAGTTGTAAGGATGTTTAGGCTCCTACAGGCAACCTTGACATTTTTATCATATCCAGAGTAATTGTTTGGTGTCATAACTCCCACAGAGGCCTCACCTCAATGGAAAGAATTTTTCCAAAGCCACATGACAGAGGGGAAATCTAAAACCTTAGCAAGAATTGACTGAGTCTCAGGTGAATTTGGATTTATAATCTGATACATGAGACACTCTTAAAACCTTTTTATTAGAGACCTTTTGAACAAGTTACAGTTAGTGAGTCTCTCAAGAAGTATATGTCAGCCTGTCACATTATCATGCTCGCCAGTTCTCTGTAAAAGTGCATACTGTTGAAGGCAAAAAGAAAGCGTGTCAAAAACTGATGGCCAAATGGTTGTCTTATTGCAGTGACTGTAGAACAGTGAAGACAAGATGAGTCAGCCCCCTGGTGACACTGTGATGGATAGGTGTTTCCTTTTGGGAACAGTCCCAGGACACAGTATAGAAATTGTTTTCTGAAAGTCAGCTTAACAAAAGCTGCCTCTGCAAACACACAGCAAGGAGCCACACAGTATAAACTGCCCAGGGCCATGGCCTACCCAAGCTGCCCCCTCCCTGGCCGTGAGCATAGCCCAGTTCTCCAACCACTGGCTCCTACTTCGTTCTTCCCTCTTTATCCTTATTTTGAGTTAGAATTTGTAACATGATAAGAAAGGAGATGAGAATGAATCTTTGATCTTTTCCCAAAAGCTGGGATCGGGGTGTGGGGTAGGGAGAGATGGGCTAGGGACTGGAGACTTTGGAGTATAGAAGGTAGAATAAAGGCAGAAAGTAAGCAGAAGGTGATAGAAGGCAGCAGCATGTCAAGTGGTAAGAAACCTGCCTCCCTGCCCTCTCCTTTCGGCAGACAGAGTCTTCACATGGCCCCGTGAAAGGCAGCCATTTCTCTTCACAGATCCTGGGAGCAGCACCTCACTGGAGAGGGGGATTCTCTTGGCAACTCGGTTGCATTTTAATTTTATCCTTGATTTTAAAGTCTATTATAAAAGTCTTCGAAGGCTCTTCATTTAGTTAGCTCTGTTGATAAGCCCTGCCCTGCCCCCTCAGTCTGAAAGCCTTCAACTAGTCTCCTGGGATTCATGCTGCTCACGCTCAGGATAGAGTGGAGACTCCTAGCTGCATGGTCTTCCGGGAAGCTTCCTGAATGGAAAAGGAGAGAGGCTTCCATGTCAGCAGGGAGATCACCCCCAGATATAGAGCCCTCCCTGACCCCCAAACCGAACTACCCTACAGTCTCCCCCAGCCACTTCTCTGTAGGTAGGCAGTTCCCTACCTCACATCCCGTTCACTTGCCCCCTTCACCCCTGTAATTGAAATGTTATCACACAGTGGCAGCTAGCTTGCACGATACAGAATTCTGTGCTGCACGGCTTCATGACAGGGTTTTGTGGTGGCTAATACTCACAGGGTTTTTTGGAATTTTGCTTTGATACGTAGTGAAGTGTCAGGAGGCTTAAACATTGGAAAAAGATGTTTCATCAGAAGATGAAGGGGTCTTCTAGGAAGGAACTGACCAACAACTGAGACCCTTAGCCAGTTTCTTTGCTTCCAGATTCTCTATTATGGGCTTGGCATTGAGTGAGGGAGTGGAAAGGGGTAACACAGGTATTTGGGGGTGAAAGCTAGGTGGTTTCTATTAATTTGCATCACAACTGTCTGGGTTATTAAGATTCTGCATGCAAAGCGGGATTCATCCCAGGAAGTTTCCCCAGCTCTCCTTAGAGATCTGGGCCACACTTCTGGGTGAATGAATATTCTTGACAGAAGGGGAATGACAAGCCTCTTGATGGACAATAGCTTACATATTTGTCAGAGGACATGGACATCTGCAAAAGTGTGGTACTCCACATCAGAATAGCCCAGGGAACAGAGTCCTAGCCCTCCATTTAAATCCACTTCAGGGCAAGAGTTCTAGTACTGCCTGTAACTGTGGGTGTGGAACCTGTGAGCTGCCTCCCTTTGAATTCATGGTCCTGTCTCTGCTTTCTTTCCAGGCCCTCCCCTATGTCTGCCTTTTGATTGCCATGCTTTTCTTCATCTATGCCATCATTGGGATGCAGGTGAGCTTGTATACCGGGGCCTGGTTGGGGACAGTTATTGCCCAGATTGTCACTGGCTCACCAGCCTGAGCATCCACAATGGAGGGTGCCTTGAGCCCCTTCTTGCCCACAGGCATGCTCTCAAGATCTTACTGCAATGACACCTTGGGAATCTTACATATGCACGGTTCCCCACTCAGGTTGCCAAGGTATTCGCAGTGGTCTGGTACAGGGGTCTCATCTGAGGTTATCAGATCATGGTGCTGACTTACAAGTAGCAGGACTTCTGTGGACACAACAACAGGACTAAAGCAAAGGTGACCAGTGTTCCTAGCCAGAGAGGTCCCCCATGAGACCAAGGAGGGGGTGAGGCTTATGATGATCCATTTCTCAGCATCACCCATATCTGAGCTAGACCTAAAAGAAGGTCAGATGGTTGTTCCCGTGTATACAGCAACAGAAATATATCTGAGTTAAGTCCTGAATGGCTGAGATTTAGGACCTAAGACCTACCACTGGCAACAACTCAAGGGGATCCTAGCAGCCTGCCTAATCC
This sequence comes from Suricata suricatta, assembly GCF_006229205.1. Taxonomy (NCBI): domain Eukaryota; kingdom Metazoa; phylum Chordata; class Mammalia; order Carnivora; family Herpestidae; genus Suricata; species Suricata suricatta. The sequence continues at coordinate 134,141,351 of NC_043702.1, read as the reverse complement.
TAGGGACCCCAAGGGCCATGTGCCTACTGATTCCTCTTAAAGGGCTATGCAGCTTCCCAGACAGCTCTCTTGGCTTACCACATCCTTCCCAGTTGCAGAGTTGAGAAGTGGATCAGTTTCCCACCCTGGATATTTATGCAGGTAGGCAGAGGCCCGATGGGCAGAAGATACCATAAGATCTTTCTAAAGCGACTGTCATTTGTGGCAGGTGGACTCCTACTGTAAACAGTCAGCAATATAGCCCATGAACCTATCCAGTTGGACACACTGGACTGTCTGCTTGTTTCAGAGAAGCTAACTTTCTGACTTGGAGATGTTGAGACTAAACCCTGGCAGGGAAATTCAGCCAAGTGGCGGTCTCCTGCAGTCAGGCAGTCTGGCTGCCTTTGGACTGCCAGCTGCTTTCTCAATAGGGCCCACCATCTGGAGCCACTGCACACACCTCCCATGCTTGCTGTGTCAGCAGCCTTTTGCCAAAGCATCTCTGAAATGTCTCTTCCTTATGTTCCTCTCTCTCTTGTATACCCTTCTTAATTTTGTTCATTCCTAACCGCACTACTGAAGAGATTTTGTTCTCCCAGAATCCGATCGAATGTCAGGTGTCAAAAAGTGTGAAACTCAGTTGAGAAGTAGTGAGTTCTCCTTTAATGAAGATATTTCAGTAGAAATGCCACAATGGTGTCAGGGCTGTACTGTAAGCAGAATCCCTACTGAAATTTATGATAAGCTTGATGATGCCTGTGAAGTCCCTTCTGACTCTCAAATATTTGGTTCCAGAATGTAATGGTCCTGAACAGCCAAACAAAACTTAAATTTTTGCCCATGCTTAAAATAATCCTTACCTCCTTTTCATCTTTAATCAAAATAAACTAGAATAACACCATCTCTAGTACTAAACTATTAGCATTTTTGCTGACAATGATGCTAATGCTATTTACCATTACGTGAATTCCTGGGTGTGCCAAACACTGTCCTGAATGTCTGCTCTAATCCCATTCTTCCTCCCTGTCTGCAGGCACACGCACAATATGGGACTAATATATTCAAAAATGATGTGAAAATGTTTATGGGTAGGTTTCATTGTCTCCACTGACACTTAACATGGTTAAGTAACTTACAACTCAGGAAGTGGGAGAGTTGAGATTTAAAATCAGCTCTGTCTGCTCTACACCCCATCTTCTCCGTGTTCTACGTGTTCTCTCCCCTCCCACCACAAGCAAATACAAGTATTTCTTTGGCCCGTTAGTGGGAGGTGGGAGCTGTTCAGTCCTGAATCTGTGATATTTACAATAATGGCAGTGTCTAATATTTTAGTGCCCTTAGACTTCTTTCCAAAAAATAAGAGCACTATTTCCATTACACAGGGACACAAATGGCTTTCCCACTGTGACTTGCCTTTAGAGAGCCATCCTTCTATTCTAGTCCATGATAGAAACCCCACACCTTGCACAATGCAGACACATAGCTTGTGGCTAGAGAAATTGTATCTGGTACAGTCGTAATGAAGCAGAGGGAGCCATCCAAACAGAAACACATAAAGGCAGGAGACCAGTATTAGAAAAACAAATAGGAGCAGGATGAATCTATGAGAAGAACCATTATTCTGAACTTTCACAGGCATCTTGGAAGAAGACAACTTTGCCGAGGAATCTGAAGAAGGAAGGAAGGAGTCACTTGAGGCTTTCAGCCTCAGCTCCTCCACTGACTAGCTGTACAAACTTGGTCAAGTCACTGAACCTCTCTGGGCCTTAACACCTTCACCAGTACAGTAGACAAGTTGGATAGATGTCTTCACAAGTCCTTTTGTGTTCTAAAGTTCTGGGATTCCAAGTGAAAGTAGATTTAAGCTTGTGCTTCCATTAAGTTTTTTGGTGGGTCTCAGTGTTCCTTCTTTTTCTTTCATGCCCTTTTGGTGTAGGAAATTTGGTCTGGGACAAGGACTAAGTGAAAAGCTAAAAAAAAAAATGGAATTTTAAAAACTGCCTTCATCATAAATATGTATTTATACATTTTTGGCTTGAAAACTATAGTGGAGTCAAAACAGCATCAGTTTCTTTGACTGTTACACACATAACTCATGCAAAATCACCGTGTGCCCTCCAACTAGTTGATAACTGGATAAGGTGTTTGAGAAAATCATAATGAGAACCCTTTATGATGGGTTCAGGACTGTCGTAAGTAGAAAAAAAAAAAAAAAAACATTGTAAGTTGTATGGATGGTGATGTGATAGATTGTGGATGTGGGACCAAGAGGGTGAAAAGGAGAGAGGGGGATGTGGACACAGGTAAGGATGTGTGACAGTTTCCTCCTGGGGTGCCTAGAACTAAATGTGGTTGTTGGGGATTTTTTCAGTGCTACTATTTGTCTGTTTGCGGGCCCTCCACCCTCTTATCTTCCTCCTTCCTATCTTCCTGTGTGCTGCCTACCTTGCCACTTCCATTCTCCCTGAGAGACAAGTAGTATTTGGGTTTTGAAAAACAGTGTTGAGAACAAATTTCCAAAGCAGGTGTCAGTGGGAGGTACTTGAGTAAAATAGCTGGGGGCAGAGATTGTTCCTCAATTGCACATTCTAAATACTGTTCGAGGGAAATATGTGTTCCGTTTAGCATATATTAGATAAACTGAAGTATGTTAAATATAGGCTGGAGATTGTCTCAAATGGCTGGAAAAGTGGCCTGTAAGCCTTTGGTTGTACCAACATTGACTTGTGAGAGTGGATCCTGATGTCGGAAACATGGTTGGGAGGAAAGTGCATGTGGAAGGGCACCCTTCTTATCTGAAGAGACATAGGGTCTGAGTTCAACATTATTCACTGTCTGTGGATAAAGATCTCGGAGTTTTCCCTTCTTTTTTTCTTTCATGTGAATTTGCATGGTGACCGAATTCTGAGCTCAGTGACCAAAAGCAGATTAGTAAACTCATTCTATAGGCAGATCTGCCCAAATTCATTTTCTTTCTCCTTTTCTAAGTACCCAGTTGTCCTGACTTTCTTCATCCTATTGGCCTGGACTTTGCTTTGTGTCATTCTCATGGACTCTGGATTGCAGATGTATTGACTTTCTGAAATTTGACTCTGAATGGGCACATATCCAAGGAAGATAGAGGTGCTGCTCTGCTTGCAAATTCCAGGGCAGTGCCTGCCCAAGCTGTCTTCTGCAAATACACATATTCCCATCATTACTACCTGAGACAGGAAGAGAGGGGTAGCTCCTTCGCCACACTTCTTTTAGGGGGTATGTCTGATGGATTGCTTGAGTACCATGGTGACAGGTACCATGGAAGTAAAAAGACTAAATTAGGTGTGGGAGGAACTACGTACAGGCAGAGTGACCTCAGAAAGATCTTGCCTTCTATGGTCTTTGGTCCTTCCTCTGTGCTGCAGAAGAATATAACTACTTGTTCATATGTGGCCAGAAGCATAGGATCCATCAGCCTGTCAGGGTTCGAGTTATCGGCCTCAGGATTAGGCCATTGGGAAAGGCCATGCATGTGGATTGGCCAACCCTGTTAGATGAGGTGCATCTAACACATGCAGGAAACATCACACAGCTCAGTAATGCTCTTTTTTTGTCGTTTTTCTTTTCAAGGTGTTTGGAAACATAAAATTAGATGAGGAGAGTCACATCAACCGGCACAACAACTTCCGGAGTTTCTTTGGGTCCCTCATGTTACTCTTCAGGTACCTGGATGCGTAACTCTTTTTATATATATATATATATATAGTTTATTTATTTTTGAGACAGAGACAGAGCATGAATAGGGGAAGAGCAGAGAGAGAGGGAGACACAAAATCTGAAACAGGCTCCAGGCTCTGAGCTGTCAGCACAGAGCCTGACATGGGGCTTGAACTCACGAACCATGAGATCAATACCTGAGCTGAAGTTGAACACTTAACTGACTGAGCCACCCAGGCGCCCCTGGATGTGTAACTCTTATAGCTGCAGCTTTCTTGTCAAGGGAGACAAAGTTTGTCTGCGTTTTCCTCCTGTCTGTCTCCTTGTTCTGCTTGTTCTGATCCTATTAGAATGCACAGTAGAGTAGAGGCAGGGGTGAGGAGTGTCTCTGAAAATCTGCTCTAATGACAAGAGAAAGTTTCCTCAACATCTTTGGCTCAGAAGTTAATTTGTAAATTGCAAGTTCAGAACACGTGTATGAGGACTCTGAGTAAGGAAGGTGAGGACAGTTTCCTGCAGACCAAATTCCATTTAAGGGCCAAAACCCTGGATGGCCAGGTTTATGTGGGGCCTTAGAGAGTCCCATCACTATCTCTACCACTATCAGCAGAGACTCCTGAAAAGACAGAGAAGTAGTGAGTGAGGTCACAGATCCCATGAGAGACCTCCTTGGCACTCTCCTCTGGATAGAAAGTACTGAGGGAGGCTAACTGGTCACAAAAGGAACCTGCAGAGAAGAGAAAGGGGTGGGTGAATTGGGAAAGAGGGCCAGGGAGAAGATGAGACACACGGGCCTGATACTACTAAACAAAATCTCTTTTGGGCTCAGGAGTGCCACGGGTGAGGCCTGGCAGGAGATAATGCTGTCGTGCCTTGGAGAGAAAGGCTGTGAGCCCGACACCACTGCACCATCAGGGCAGAATGAGAATGAGCGCTGTGGCACCGATCTGGCCTATGTTTACTTCGTCTCCTTCATCTTCTTCTGTTCCTTCTTGGTGAGCAAACCCTGTGCTCTGGGCTTGAGCTGTGGCCCACTCTACCCTATCCTGCTCCATCCTCCAAGGAACTCTTTTTTAAGTTTATTTATTTTGAAAGAGAGGGAGAGAGAGCAGGGGAGGAGCAGTGAGAGAGGAGAAAGAGAAAATCCCAAGCAGGCTCCACACTGCCAAGTACAGAGCCCAATGCGGGGCTTAAACTAACAAACAGTAAGATCATGACCTGAGACAAGATCAAGAATTAGATGCTCAACCAACTGAGCCACCCAGGTCCCTTCCAGGGAACTCTTAAAGGCCAGGATGCTTAGCAGACTCCTGGGAGGGTGATTCCCCATGGCTGACACTGGACAGTTCTTGCTGCTTCTAGGGAAGGATTATTGTGAGAAGGGATGACAAGTGGAGGGGAGTTTAGGAAACAGAGTATTGAGCTTCATGTTGAATCTGTTGTGACCCAGAGGAAATCTTTCTTCTCTATACTACAGGCATTTTATCTTAGAGGGAGGACTAAGAATATCTTCTTTCTCTTTTGGAGACTTCCAAAAGAGAAATGGTACCTTTGAAATACAAAGTAGTAGCATTAATAAGCATAGAGTAATGACAATATACAATGTAATAGATGTGGTCTCTTTTCTGTCATTATGTTTAATGACAGCCAGCTTGAGAGACATGAAAGGAAATGATTGTTTTGGGCATTAGTAAATATAAAGTGAAATATGTGGAGCATACCCACTTTGAAAATGGTGAGAAGCCCTAGGTGCCTACTTAATTCTTTTTGGTAGAAAAGCATGAATCGGCACTCCAGTATCCACACATCCCTACCCTGAACAGTCATGGACAAGTTGCTGCCAGATCAGTTATTAAAGGGTCAGTCTGATGTTTCTGGCCATGCTGACATCCCTCAGCTTGGCTTCACTGCTAATGTCACTGGCTATGCAAGTCTAAAACTAAAACATTACCACTGAGAAATGGTTCATTTCACAGCGTGCAGGACTGAATTATCTCCTGTCCAGGCATTTCTACTTCCCTAACGTGAGCATGAGGGGATTTGCCACATGTTCAGCCCTCTGGTGTGGAAAAGTGGGCTTGCAGGCAGACTTTGGAGGGTGGTCAGCAGGCTGACATAGCAGGGAGTGAGCCAACTAGAGACTTGGGAAGCCTACCTTGTGGCCTTGGCTTTGTTGCTGTTGTAGACTGGTCAAAACACTGTCCCTTTTGTAGCTTCTTTAAATGGGAGGAAAAATGACTTGATAATAAGGGTTCTTATTTGCACGGTGAGCAAGTATTTATTTTAATACACTCTGTGGGTGTGAAAGGTTTTCAACGAAAAAGAAAACACAAAACAGTGTAGAGGCACTGGGGAGAAACCATGAGTGGGTTACAGTTGCTCTGTCAACTGGAGTCCAAGGAAGAAAGGCATTCAGTGGTCTCAGTGCTTGTTGATGGGGCTGCTGTAGGGGTGATGTGGAGCAGGTAGAAAGGCATGTGGACATCTCTGCTTTATCCTACATGGTGTAAGTGTTTGATCATAAATATTTAAGAGAAACCAAGATATAACTGGGAAATTAATTAGAGACTATAAAGGTACCCAGAATCTTGAGATGGAAGGTACTGCATAATTCACACTAATGTTATTTTTAAAGAGGCTATATTCAGTATGAGATGATCTGCTTTCAAACCTCAGCTCCACATGAGACTGACTTGATGACCTTGGGCAAGTCACACAGCTTCTTAACTCAAGCCAACCACTCTAGACTTCCTGATCTGCTATGATGTACCAGGCTGTTTGCTTGGAGCTGAGAATACAAATGTGTCTAGGAAAGCACTTGTGTCCTCGAAGGGCTGATATAATTAAGCCCAGCTCACAAGGTGAGAGAGGCATTAAAACAATAGCTGTGAGTGAGCTCACCACACTGTAAAAGACTATGCAAATATAAAGCAATGATAATACTGTTTCATTAACATTAAGTACCTTGAAAGGAGTGTAAGACAAATGTGTGGATATGTGGAAACTGCTTTAGAACCCAGGCAGTGATTGAATATATATATTCACTGTGGCTCCCATCTCAGTGACAGAAAGGCCCAGCCCGTGCTAGGATTAGGTTCAGCTTTCATGAGACAGAACTCCCTGAACAAGTGTGACTTAACTAAAAGAGATGTTTATTTCCCTGGCACACCAGTGAAGTCTGTAGGAAGGCAGTACAGGCTTGTTGTGGTCATTCCATGGCGTGGTCAGCACCCCAGACAGCACCTCCAGGGGCTAGACCACTAGGCATCCACTTATATTCTAGACAATGGGACAGGGGAAAATGAAGGCAGGCAGGCAGGAATGAGACTGGTTGTTGGGAAGCAGCCAGCAGCCTCTCTCTGTTGTGGAGAAGACTCCAACCACGTCCTGTCTCCAGACTTTCTCTAATCTTGTATGCTGTCTGCATACCCGACACCTTCACCCACCAGGCCACTTCACCTGGGAGTCAACAGAGATCCAATTCTCTCGCCCCGTCAGCCAGTGCTCTCTCTCAGGCAGGACTTTTTCATCCGTGAGTGAAAGAATGCCCAGCTACATCTGGCCTAAGCAAAAAGGGGTTTTACGGGCATATGTAAAGGAAGAGTCTTGGGGCAGGAGAGACATAAGGAGGCTTGACCTGGCCCTACGACGACATCACCAGGAGTAGGTTTCTTTATTTATGGGTCTCTTCCTCCAGGCTCCTCCATGTGGGCTCTTTTCCCAAACACCCCCATCCTGTGGATCCAAGATAACTGTAGCAGCAGCTCTAGAACCCCAGTCCTCACACATTCAAGATTCACAGGGAAGAACAAGTCCATTGCCCAGAAGGTTCAATACCACTTTATTGACCCTGATTGGATCACCAATCACTGTGGCCCAGGAAAATGGGGTTCAATGACTGAGACCTGGGCCATAGGTGGTATCCCACTGAACCATATTAACGGGGAATGGGGGGGGGGGGGGGGGGTTCCTCAAGAGACCAGATGTATAGTAAATGAGTTCTAGGCAGCCAAGAAATGACAAAACAGTGCTATTCAGTGTGGTCTAGTTCTCTCAATTCTGTCTACACTATTGTCCCGCTACTGGCTTGGTTCAGGAGTACCACAAAACTGCCCACATATCTCCCTGCTGCCAAGGGTTCCTTCTGGATAAAGTATACCTAGGTCTTCTCCTCTTTAAACCTCTTTAGTGGATTCTGTTGCCTACCGCAAAACCTAGACCAGGGGGAAACTATAGCCCATGGGTCAAATCTGGTTTGCCACTTTTTTTATTTTATGGCCCATAAGCTAGTGGTTTTTATAGTCTTAAATGGTTAAGGAAAAAATCAAAAGATGGATAATATTTCATGAACTGGAAATTATGTGAAATTCATTCATACTCCTTTTTGATCCCATTGTAACCTGTGTACGCTTCTTAAATGGCTCCTAAAAAATTGTATAGCATTTGTATGGTCCTCATACATCACAGTCCCTGCTAAATACTAAGTCTTTAACAATATTCAAGAACAGGTGAAGGCCTACTATGTTTTAAGCAATGTGCTAGGCCTTGGAATGTATCTCTGGACAAACCTTTTTTTTCCCATCCTTAGGACCTGGATCTCTGTAGCACAGCAGATGTATAATGAATGCAGTGCAAATGTTGTGCAAATAAGTGAGACAATAGGGTCTCAGAAGCCACTTCCGGCCATGAGTGGCTTCCAGGTCCTCACACAGTAAGCCAGGAAGTCAGCTCTAAGACATCTTACCAGTTCGTTTGTTGGCAACAAGGGCTGGGGTTTGGGGAGGCTAGAAGGGAGGGCCAGTGTCAGGCCTTGGCTTTGAGAATATTGTTGCTGTTCCTGCTCCCTTTGCTGCAGTACAAATTAATTGGACAGATAATAAAGGGACTCTTTTTGTGGGGTTCTTTGCAAATATAAAGTGGCATTGAAAAGTGAAATAATAATGCTCACACAATGGAATGTGTGGAAATTATAATGAAAGCATGTTGCGTTCAGCCAGATCAGCAGTGCTTGAGTTAGAAACTTTGGCCTCAACCACTTTTGAATTCTTTATTTGCCTTGAGGCCTGTCTTACTGGGTTAGGTTTGCCCTACCTAACTCCTCTTCTCCCCCATGCCCTCCAGATGCTCAACCTGTTTGTGGCCGTCATCATGGACAACTTTGAGTACCTGACTCGGGACTCATCCATCCTAGGGCCTCACCACTTGGACGAGTTTGTCCGCGTCTGGGCAGAATATGACAGAGCTGCATGGTGCGTAGGCCTCGCGGCCATCCCAGGGAGGCCCATATGAAGGGCCTCTGGAGTTCCCAAGGAAGGGGTTGGAACCAGAGCCACCTAAAGGCCTGCCTGTTACAGAAGGAGAGGAGATTCCTTTCAATCGTGGCCTGTGGAAGAGCCTAGGCCCTCAGATTGGCTCTGGTGTCCAGCCAGTCATCAAAAACATAACTTCTTTATCTTCCTTTTCCCTCTCATTCCTTCTGTGACAGGCTTTCCTTTTCTTTGCCAATCCCATCACACAATCTGTGCCTCAGAGTATTTGGTTTCAGTCACCAAAGGGGCTTCCAGTAATCTTTTTCTTTTTTTTTTTTTTCCCCTGCCAATGGTTAGTAGACTCCTTTGAGTCACTGGAGCGGGGAGAGGGGTGGGTTGACAGGAATTTTTTGGGCCAGAGGAACATCTGGCCATCACAGTAAGTGACATCAGCATTTTATCACTCATCCCTTTCGAAAGACACAGTTTGAGATGACTGAAATTATGTAAAAATCTGAGCAAATTGTTCTTCCAACTGATTCCCTAAACACTTGAGGATTTTTACTGCATGGAATTGAATTAATGGCAGGAATTTTCGTGAGTAACCTCCCCCCGGTTTCTTTCACCATCCAGTATTTCTTAAATGATGTGCCTTCTGGGCTTCAGAGCAGGGGTTGGCAAACTTCAGCTTTAGGGCTAAACATGGTACACTGCCTGTCTGTGTAAGTAAAGTTTTATTAGAACACAGCCACACCCACTCATATGTATCATCTGTGGTAGCTTTCACACTGTAAGGAAGAGTTGTAGGGTTGTGACAAAGACAGTGTGACCTTCCAAATTAACAGCATTACCTGACCCTTTACAGAACAAGTTTGCTGATCCCTGCTTTAGAAGGACAGAAGCAGTGTTTTGGCCCCTCATGGTGGAGGACAGGGTGACTGTTCAGTAAGAGCTTACTTCACAGGAACTTTTATGTCCCACGTCATTTTAGTTCTAGGATCTTAGCTCACCAATCCACGCATTCTGGTTCCCTTCTGAAGATACGACCAGAAATGCTGTCCTTCACAGGAATGGCCCACAGTGCTTCCACCTGGGGCCCCTTCATAATCTGAGACTCTTCCCAAAACCTGTCCTCCTGTGAGGCTGTCGAACTTGGGTCAAGTGTTGGAAGAGTGAATCAGAATTCCTCTTCCCCTCAGTAATTATTAATGACTTAGGGCACAGAGTTCTCTAAATCCATGCATATTTCAATGGCTGAGCAATGGCTTTTACTCTCTGGATCTACTTCCTGGCAGATGGCTGCTTAGAAAGCCATAGGTGATGTGTTTGAGGGAATGTAGGCAGGGCTTGCATCAAATCAGCCCTGTGGCTTTGGACAAGTCATTTAACTACTCTAAATGGTGGTAACGATACCTGCTGCTCTGACGGGTGGTAGTATGGCTTATGTGAAATCATGTATGTAACTGTTATTATAACTGACAATAACTATACAGGAAAGCAACCGGAAATTATGGAAAATTGGTTTATAAAGCATGGATGGCCATGAGATTGGGAGCCTGAGAAGGGATGTCTTCACTCACCTGAGAGAACTCCTAGCAGAAAAGTTCATTGCTCACCTGGCCTCACTCAGGTGTCCTTAGCTCTCTGAAACCCCAGCTTCCTGCACTTTCCTATTACCGAGGGACCCAAATACCATGTGCGTTGAATGTGCTCCTCCCCACTCATTCCAGCTTCTGGGAAGAAATGATTCCAGGAGGACTTAAAAAAAAAAAACATGAGACTCAGACACAGGAGCTGTGAGAGAGCAAAAATAGAATGGAGAATCTCTTCTGCTTTGAAATTCACAGCATCGCGTTCTGGTTAGAGGTTTATTGGCCTTCTTTTTGAGATGCAGGGGGAAGAACTGACAGGGATAACGTGAGCCAATGTCTTCAAAAAGAAGACTGATACAGGATGCAGGACACACCAGCTTATAGGCAGTACCAACCCACCCACATCCCAATCTCAATAAGAAACAAAGAACAAATGGTTAAATGAACTTCCTCTCAAGAATCAAGAGACTTGAAGTACCAGTGAGCTGCTATCTAGAAAAAGAGGAGGAATTAACACCAAAGTCAAGAAAAGGCTGGAAAGAGTAAAGCTGAGGCACAGCCTCACATGGCTGCGGGCAAGGACTGGATGCTCAGAGGTGGACACGTGTGTTCATCATTTCCAGTGGAAACCACAGGCCATACTGGGATGTTGCTTCCTTGTTCTGGTCTCTGACAGAGCAGATGCTTTAGTAGCTGAAAACGAATCAGTAGCTGATTCTGTCCTTCTCACGGAAAGGACTCTCTAGCAGGCCCTTATGGAAGAAGGTTGTTGAGGCAGGTCACACTGTTCCTGGAATTCTGGCTGGATCTGGCCAGGCTGCCTGTGGACTGGCTGGCAGCCGCACAGCCGGAGAGGGAGTGTCCGCGGCTCCCTCCCAGGCCGCTCTCCCAGCCCAGATCCAGGCAGGCTCCCGCAGAGAGGCGCAGAGCTTGCCCAAGCTGAACTCAGGAACAATCTGCCGCCGAGGGAAAGCAAAGCCCTTTGCAAATTCCCTTGTGCCAACTGAGCTCCTTGCTAATTAGCCTAATGGGAAATTTGTCTCTCGCAGTCTTCGGAAAGATGCTGACTTCCCACTGCCCCTGACAAGCGGGTCTGAGTAAGTGAGTGTAATCAATGTCTGCGAAAAGCAAACAGTTGGGCAGTCCTCTTCACGGCAGCCTGGCATCTGCTCTTGACAGCTGTCAGAGGCATTTGTGTGAACTCTCAGGCTGTGTTCTTCAAGGCCTGGCTCAAGCCAGGGTCCGTTTTTCTGCATCTGGCCAAATGTGGGCCAGATAGGCATCTCGAGGTGCTCTTGGTCATTCGGCAGCCCCTCTGGGCACTGGACAGGTTCTGATTTCCTTAGAAAATGGGGGCAGTGCAGTTCAGCAAGGTGGTGGTTCTCAGAGGCTCACTGCTCTGTCTCTCCTGGTCCCGTTTTACCAGGCCCAAGGGAAAAAGCTGCTCTTCCTCTTCCAGTCCCCAACATCACGGCTAAACTGGCATGTCTTTCCCACCCTTCTCTGAGTGTCCTATTAACCCACCTGTGCTTCCTTTACAGCGGCAGGATCCCGTATAAGGATATGTACAAATTAGTGCGGGTGATCTCGCCACCTCTGGGCCTGGGAGAGAACTGCCCCTACAGGGTGGCTTGCAAGGTTTGCCTCCCAGTCCCCAGCCATGACCGGCGGCGGGGTGCAACTTCGAAACTGCCTCTCCTTTCGCTCCACCACCACTGCGCCACATGAGGGAACCTTCATGTTGCTTTCCTTTGAGTTTAAAGAGGTCCAACCCCTTCCAGAACCAGCAGCTGTTACATAAGGAAGAAGAGCACATTTTGGGGGGGGAAGGCAGAAAACGAGGACTTAAATCAGAAAGCCGATTTGACTCCTCTCACTTTCCTACACAAGCACACAGTCATGTGTCTACACACACACACACACACACACACACACACACACACACACACACACACACACACACACACACTGTCTCTCTCCCCACTCCATCTAATCTGTAGATTTCACCAGAAGGACCTCTCTGTCCTCCAGAGAATGCAGACGTCTTCACTGGTTTCCCTTCACTGAAGAACAGAGAACCTCCTTTTGGTGAAAAGTAGCATCTTTCTCCCACATGTAATGTAGCAAAATGTGATCCTAGTTGTCCCTACCTCTGCCCACCCTCCGGCCCCTGAATAGTTTGGCCGGAAGGGGTTGTAAAAGCTCGAGGACAGAAAGGAGGTGAGAAACCAAGTCAGGGCAGGAGGTGAGAGTGGCAGGAGAGTGTAGGCTTGGTGGGGTGTGGAAGAATGCAGTCACTCAGGGGGTCTGTGGAGGTCTCTGTAGGCGGTGAAGACTTCTGAGTGATTTCTTGCCTTAGGGGTCTCTCTATATCATTGAGGGGACTGAGGGGTCTGTCATAACTGCCGCATCACTGCTTGTGTGTGAGACCAAGGACCTTGTTCAGAGGCACATAGGACCCCCCTCTTCAACTCTGCCAGACCCTGGGAGCTGGACCAGGAGCAGCTCTGCCACGCCACCACCCACGGCCAAGCCCGCTAGCTCAGGAAGCCTCTCTGGTGCTGCAGGAGAGAAGGGTGGGCCCCCCGGGCATAGCCCGTCCTGCAGCTGGCAGAAGACGTAGGCCCAGGAAGATGCCAGCCGGGGCCATGGGAAGGAGCTGGCTTGGGGTGGTGACACAGTGATCCCTGTACTCGGGAAGCCAAAGAATAGCTGCCTCTGCTGCGACTCTTTAAACTCTGCCCCGGTGCCACCTGCAGCCGCATGTGGGGAGAGCCGGGAGGGCAGCATGCATGCGAGACACTCCTCCACCTCCTCCTGGTTTGGTCTCTTCTGTCCCCAGCATGCCGTCGCCCTGGGGCATGCCGGGAGTAAAGAGCACTCCTCCCTGCAGAGCCAGGTGGAAGCAACGGCTCCGACAAGCAGCGCACCACTTCCAGTGCAAGTTGCCGCCTCCTGCTGCACACGCGCCACAGAGGGGGATACACGATGTTCCGCCTGTGGGTTCAGAGGAGGAGAAGGGCCTGACACGCAGGTCGAGGCCCCATCCCAGCTGGGGCCAGAGATCCTAACCCGTGGCTGGAGCACCGTCTATCCATTTTATACCGCTCGCACACAGCCCTGGGAATTGAAAACAGGCTTGTGTTGTATGGGGGATGGAGACAGTGAAGAGCGAAGTAGGTGATGATCCTCCGTGAGGAGAAAACGAGTCCCCATGGCTCCGCAGCAGAGTCACAGGGACCAAAGGGTTGCCACCAACGTTCCCGGGTCTGTGTGGGGCGTGATATAAATCCGCACCAGGATGGAGTCACGTGTACAATTTGCCTTGATTAACAGGTTTCCTATTCTTTTTCTGTTTGTCCATTTTGTTTTGTTTCTCTTCTCCTGTTTTCTGTATTATTTTGTTTGTTTTGTTTTGGCTCTCTGGGAATGCCTGTTCTCCCTTCCTCCTGGTCTGCATCCTTCTCCCCACTTCCTTTCCCCGCCCTGCCCACCCGCCCCGTCCCCACTTACCACCCCTCCATGAGCAGTGGCCGCATCCATTACACTGAGATGTATGAAATGCTGACTCTCATGTCACCACCGCTAGGCCTCGGCAAGAGATGTCCCTCCAAAGTGGCATATAAGGTAGACCACCCCTTCCTTTGTTCTGGGCTAGAGACCAACAGGAGGGAGGCCAGAACATGGGGAGGAAGCCGGGCTGGGGAGGTGGAGGAGGGAAGAAGGGGAAAAGAAATGGTGAGGTCAAAGGGCAAGGAAGGTTCCTGGAAGTATGGAGTCCTGAAACAATACGAGGACTGGTTGGCAAGACTCTTCACCATGGGGCTTTTTATGTGTTCCTCTGCGTGTCTCCAAGTGTGTGGCTTCTCATGAGCAGATTACTAGAAAGGAAGTGTTAAGTAGCGTGTTTGCTCAGAGGAGGCAGAGTGGTGGCCTTCAGGATAGCACATATGGGCAAGAAGGAAGCCTACAGCAAAACTGCTGTCGGAGCCTGGAAAAAAAAAAAAGCTTCAATTAGATAAGCTAAGGAAATAATGCAGAAATTTATCTAAACATGGTTCAAGAAATCTTTAGGTGAGAGGCAAACCCTTAACAAATTTCTTCTTCTTTGACATAGGAAGGAACTGTGGAATGGTTCCTTCTAGGTATCAGAAAAAAGAAGAACATGACTTCTAGGATACATGATGAAGGATCCAGGTCCCTCCCCCCACCAGCCCAGCTGCCTGGTTCTCTTGTCAATACAAGGGAAAAGGTGACAATGGGCACAAGTTGCATTCAGCGTTAGGTTTGCATTACTGGCATGACTGATTTGGGGGCTGGCCCTGGAGTTACGGGTGGATTTCCCTGGCTTGCTCAGAGCAGCAGCATACATTGGAAGTCACCTGCTATTAGGGTACTCAGAGCTTTGGGGCCTGATTATTTTTTCTCCACCCACTAATAATAGTTACTGTTTCGTGTTTAGACTGACCCAGAACTCTGGAGCTCTTTCATCTAGGAATATAGCACAGCAATGTGGCCACTTTATTCTAGAGGCTTAAGGAAGTGGGAGAGAGATGGAACTCAGATACAACAAGAAACTGACTTTACACTCTAAGACACCATGTCTCTGGAATCACATTAGGCCAGATGTTCCAATGGAGCATTAGCGATCCTACCTCGGGAAGAGACACGTCCATCCTAGGCTGGTGGTTCTGCCAGAGGACCTTCTGCTGCTGCTGCCTCCAAGTTGTACAGCTCCAGAGAGCATCTCCTTGGAACAGAGCCCTTGAGGGCCTAGTACATGGCTCTTCATGTGCAGCTTCTGGGCTGGCATCCTTTTTGCTCATGATGGCCACATCCAAAAGTACCAGGTGGCAGAATGTGGCATTGAGTTTTCTGAATGTCTGGAATGAAGCTTGGTGGGTGAAGGGGTGTGGGGACTGGAGGAAAAGTTAAAGGATTCCAAAAGCAATATACTCTCTGGAAAGTGGATTTGGCCATTTCCGTTTGGTCCCTTCCTTTGGGTGAGGGAACAAGGCCTGCCCACTCTGCTCCTGCCTTGGTCACCCTTCTCGCATTCTCTCCTTCGCTGTCTCCAGCCTTCTTGCCTACACTCTGTTTGCACTCCCCTCCTTTTCCATCCTGCTCCACCTCATCCTTTGGATAAGTTGGACTTATGCATGTTTAATCATGTGCTGGCAAATTTCACCTTTTGAAGACTCAAAAAGGGGGGCATCAGGATACATATTTCAACAGATAAGCAAAGCAAAATCTCCCCCATCACTATCTTTCCATGTGAGTTTTGGGGGTACCCGTGGGACAAGGGGAAAGAGAGAGCAGCCTTGCAACAGGGAATGGAGCCACCTCCAAGAGCTGACTCCTTTCTCTGAGCCCCTTCTTTCAGAAATCACTTTCCATCCCTATTAAAGACATTCTTAGGACCATGGAGGTGTCCTAAAGAATGATTAGTCCCCCTTCTTTTGGAATTTGGCAACATTCTCTGGGGGGTGGGGGGTGGAGAAATGAAACAGCAGCAAATAAACCACAAGTGAGAAGCAGGGAGAGGAGGTGGGACCGGGGATGGGGAATCCTTGCCCTTCTTTTTTGTCTCTGCATTTGACCTCCACACTTTTCTTCTCTTCTCACCAAGGTTTCTTTCGATATTTTTTTTCCTCCTGCTCTTCCTTGTCTGTCTCTTACACAGAGGTTGGTCCTGATGAATATGCCAGTAGCTGAGGACATGACCGTCCACTTCACCTCCACACTCATGGCTCTGATACGGACAGCCCTGGACATCAAAATCGCCAAAGGTAAGCCAGGGAAGGAAAATGGGATTCTGGAACAACTCATCCAAGGTGGCACAGGACAGAGAAGTTTGAACTTGCATCCATCTGACAATGTCATGATCTGGAAAGCAACTATCAGGGTTCTGGTTTCACCTTTGACCCAATAACTATAATGTCTGCCATTTCTTCCTGGAAAAAAATGACTGGTTTGATCATCGCTAAGGCTCCTTTCAGACTTACCAGTTTGTGATCTTCAGTGTCTGGGACATGGTAGGCATTCTAGAAAAATTTGCTTATTGAACAAATGAGTTTTAATTTTGTCCTTATTATGTGGTATCTTTAATACTCTGGAAGGTTTGTGGCAGGTACCATCAGGGCACTACTTTGCTCTTCTTGATTTCTGGTTCAGGAATTTTGAGAGACAAAGGTTTACTACTTCCAGATGGGTATCCAGCCTTCCTGCTCTTGCCTGACCCAGATCCTTAAATTCCAGTCACTCAGACTATGGAATCAGAGTCACTTAAAGAATTGATGGAATGAGGAAGCTGATCTTGGTCTTGGGGCCTCAGATCTTGTGGCAGGATATCCCTGAGTCACTAAAAATGGGAGCCAAAATGTGTTCTGCCTCTTCAGCAGAAAGACCTGGTATTAGAAGATCCACTGTCACTAAATGCCAAGATTTCCTCTGAGAATAGGAGGTGCCATGCTGATTCAGCTCCTACCCCCACCTACTCCCTCAGTACTTGTTATTTGTGTATCTTTTCTATTTATTGAAATTTATTTTATTCTAGGTGGTGCAGACAGGCAGCAGCTAGACTCAGAACTGCAAAAGGAGACCCTGGCCATCTGGCCTCACCTATCCCAGAAGATGCTAGATCTGCTTGTGCCCATGCCCAAAGGTGTGGGGTCTCCTCCTGGGTATCGTTGTCACTGTGAGCTCAGCATACCAAGGCCACCTCTTTTAGGGGGACACTGAGTGATCAAGGAGATAAGGGAAGGTTGCTCTTTGATTCTTCAGAAACCCAAATCTCCCACTTCCTAATCCCTTTTGCATGAACTGAAAACATTTTCTCAAGGTAGGTCACTGTAGTTGTGAATGAAACTTGTTGGGCGCACAGCTCTCCCTCTACCCATAATACTGTTCAGGAAACCCTTATATAGGTGGGAATAGGATGCTGTTACTTAGATGTGGAAATCTAGACCAGGGAGGTGATGCTTACTCCATGTGTTTTATCATCAGTATCCCGATCCTCATGGGGTAGCTCTGGAAGCTCCCTCAGGATAGATATGGAACCTCGTCACTTTGTATCCTCAGGGTCTGGTGCAGGTGCAGCTCTCAATAAATGCTGGCTAGGTGGGTGGCTGAGGGAGCAAACCTGGCTGAGAGAATAGGGAAGCTTGTGAAGTATCCTCACTCTCTGCCACCTGTCTTCTCCCTGGTCCCTTCCATGTGACATTTGTGTTTTTAGCCTCTGACCTGACTGTGGGCAAAATCTATGCAGCAATGATGATCATGGACTACTATAAACAGAGTAAGGTGAAGAAACAGAGGCAGCAACTGGAGGAGCAGGTGAGGATCAATGACAGCACAGGAGGTGGGTGGGCCATGAGGAATCACATGACAGCCCCTATAGGGACAGGTCTGTGCATGGCTGGGGCACAGTGCCCTGCCAAGTGCTTAGAAGTAGAGGTAGGGGTGCAGGGTCCAGGGACTTTCTAGTGTTGGGGATTAGAGGTCAGAGGATCAGGCATGCTCCTATCTTACCCAAGTAAATTGTACTCCCCACTCCACCAACCGACCCCAAGGTCATATGAGTTCCTTTTTCCTCCTTCCAACACAGAAAAATGCACCCATGTTCCAGCGCATGGAGCCCTCATCTCTGCCTCAGGAGATCCTTGCTAATGCCAAAGCCCTGCCTTATCTCCAGCAGGACCCTGTTTCAGGCTTGTGAGTATCATCAATGGGTCCACAGCTGCCCTGCTTGTGTCCAGTCACCATGCCATTGTGCAGGCCCAGGAATGCCCCAGAAATAATAGTCTGAGCCCAGTGATCCTCTCTGTGAGGTTGAGAAGACATTTTTTATTTATGTGTTTAATTTTTTTAATGTTTACTTTTGATGGAGGGGGCAGGGAGAGGGGAAGACACAGAATCCGAAGCAGGCTCCAGGCTCCGAGCTGTCAGCACAGAGCCCGATGTGGGGCTCAAACTCACAAAGGAAATTAGACACCTAACCGATTGAGCCACTCAGGTGCCTCACTACATTTTTTATTTTAAAATGGTTATTCAGCAGGGGTAATAGAAAGGCAGATTATGCATGTTTGGTACTGTGGCCAGCTCAAGAGACAGCACTGGGGATGGACAAAGGAAAAAAGGCATATGTTAGTATCATCACTCTAACAAATATGAAATTGGAGATTAAATAAGTTGCCAGTTCCACGGGGCTAGTAGAAAGCTGAACTGGAATTGAAGTTTGTTATTACTAACTCCAGAGTATTCCCAGTACACTGCTATCTGTAGTGAGCAAAAGGAACCTTAGATCAGGCGCAAAAAAAAAAAAAAAAGTCTGTATCAGCAGTGGAAACAAAACCTCAGGTAAGGAATTTGTCAACTCTTCTGAGTTGCAAGCTCAGCCCCCACTTGTTTGTTAGTCATAAATGATTTATCATACCATCCATATCTCATTATAACATGATCTTTCTCTCATCAACAACCATGTACGAGCACCCAATGGGCAGGAATCCCTCTACTTAGTGTAAATGAGGCTTTGTTGTTGGGTTTAGCCCAGTCCTGGTTCTCATGGAGCCAAGAATCACTAACTATCACAACTTCAGTAATTATCAGGAGAATGGAATCTCTGTCAGAGTGCCATTTGGAATCTCGCTCACCATGAGTTCCTTTCTGCCTGTGGTGTTGGACACTGTTTTTGAAAAACAATTTCAGAAGTCATAATCCAACACATTTGTAAGAGAAGCAAAAGACCATCATCATGACCAAGGCTACTGTTCATTTTTACAAATATTTGATGTGGTGAGGTAGCAAGGTGTGGATTCTCCTGTCTACACAAAACTGGCAGATGCCTGCCTTTGGTGTGTGCAGGAAAGCAGTGGGACCTCCTCAGGGGAAGGGTGTACAGCATTTTTCAAGAGTCCTTGGCTTAGAAAGGAGGCCACCCCTCCACCTGGATCTCTCTACTGCTGCATTTTGCTATACATAACTCCCACATGGCATCACTCCAACTTCTCTCTGTGTTTATTGACTCATTTACTCACTGATTTGACCAATATTTATTAAAACCCAGTATGACAGAAAAGCTGGCTCAGGCACTAGGGATTTAGCAGTCAACATGATCACAGCCCCCCTGGAGACAAGTCTTGAAAAAGAAATTTACAAAAGTGATGAAGGTTCAAATGGAGAGGGTCGCCTATTGTGATATCACAGGAGGGGGCAGCACACTTGGTCTAGGGGTCAGGGGAGTCCCTCTATGGAAGTAACGTTTACGTGAGGCTCAGAGGCCTGCTCTTCAAGAGAAGGGAGAATGTGATAAGCTTCAGGAACCTGAAAACGGTCACGATGGCTGGAGCACGGGGAGCTCAGTGAGGCAGCAGGTGATGAACTCTGCCGGGCCAGCACGTTGGAGCATTGTTAAGTGGAATACAGAAGTGAGGTTTGTATCTAAGGATCATGGGATTTTACTCATCAGTGTGACACGATCAGACTTGAGCCTTTCAAAAATCATTCTGGAATCCACTGTGGGCTTGGATCAGAGGGGAGGAGTTTGAGAGACAGTACTGCTTTTGATATGTGAATGATTAATGACTGTGGCTTAGACTAATGATGGAGAAGGGGAGAGATGCAAAGACTTGAAATATTATCAGTAGGGAGACCGGATGGGATTTGGTGATTGAATTGCCTCAGGGAGTAAAGGGGAGACCCCCCAAGTTTCTGGCATGAGCCTTTGGGATCAATGTTGGCACATTTCCTGAAAGGGGGACATGGGTCCCTCAGGACCTTCTGCCCTCACTGAGCTTACACCTGGTGGGAAACCAGTCCTGAAATAGGATTATTAGAGGAAAAGTTGTCATTTTGAGTCATTTGTATAGGAATAAAACAGTGTGGCAGAATCTGAGTCCATGTGAAAAGATGGGAAAGATCAGAGAGCATTATGCTCAATAAAGTGAATTTTGAAGGATGAATTCAAAATAACATGAACAGAGTTTGTGGAGGGCAGAGGAGTTGGAGAGAAGCATTCTGTTCTCTGGGAACAGCCTGTATTAACATCTTGAGGCAGAAAGCAGCCAGGTGGGCACATTCAGTGAACTTAAGAAATTCAGGAGCAGGGGGTGAAGGGCAAAAGGAAGCTGGCAAAATAGGAACTAGATCATGAGAGGCCCTGTTCCAGACTTTATGCTAACAATGAGAAGCCAAAGTTTTTAAAGTTGGAAGTCAACTTTCAGTTCAAGTTAGGCAACTCTCTGAGGGGGTTCCAGTGATTCCAAGGGTCCGCTCTACCTCTTAGGGATTCTGTGATTACTCATCCTACTCAGTGGTTCTCAGGAGAGGACACACTTGAGGAAGATGTGTGTAAGCAGACCATTTAAATATCAGATCACTCTGTATCACCAGCAGCAGGGGGACAGACAGGTGGAGTGATTCTTTGTACTTCAGCTCTCTCCCTGTGATCCATGTCAAGGTAAGATTGTGCCTATGGATTATTTTTAAGTAACTGGCAACCCTGGCTTATGCCTCAAATTTCCCAGTGGATGCAGTCAGGAGTGCAGTAGACTCAACAATGCAAGGGCTGTCCCTCAAGACGGTACCCCATCTCTCCCTGCTAGCTTGACCACTACTGAGAGCTGTGGCGCAGCCCCTGACCCCTTTCCTTCTTCCCACCATCAGGAAGCCCACTCTGCACCCTTGAGTAGGTCAGAGGGCACCTGCCATTGTACAGCAGCTAGCTTCTCAGGAAAGACAGGCTACCTCTTTTTCTCCTAACCAGCCCTGTGGATGCCATTGGCTAAGAGTGTCCACAGGTACCAAATGGTGGTTCAGTAACAGGCACACTGGGACAGCTGTCCGTACCTTTTGTCCAGAGGCCTCTTACCTCATCACCATAGCCATCAACCCAGAAGTTACCACCTCCTCACCACCACCTCCGAGACCATCCACCCAGCTCGTAAACCAACAGACACTGTCTGACACGGAGTCGTCCTTCAATAAACGCTCATGGCCTTGAATTGTTTAGCTTGGCCAGGGATGTTGGCACAATAAAACCACGTTTCTACTGAGAATGGAGGACATTTTTAAAAGACTATGACTGCTTAATATTTAAACAAACTGTTCGCTGTTTAAACGATGGCATTTTTTTTCTGCTGAAGGGAGAAACTGAGCAGAAACAGGTTTGCAATCTAGCACTGATCTTCCATATGGCTGAGTGTGACAAATAATGTCGTTTGTCACAGATATGCTAGTCACCAGCAGAATAATGAATGGTTCCAGATGCAGGTTGAAAACAGTGGCTTCTCCTTTCCAATGCTTTTTTTTTTCCTTAAACTTTTTTATTCTATTCAGGTCCTGTCAGTCACCAGGCTTACAAGCCAGCCAGTATTAACGGGTGTGCCCTTACTGGGAAGGAAGTCGTATCTGGGGTGGGAATTGTGCCTTTGACAGGACTTTCTCTCTTTTCCTCTCATGTCCACATTTCCTCCTCCTTTGCCATTGCTTTTCAGGAGTGGCCGTAGTGAATACCCCTCGATGAGCCCGCTCTCCCCCCAGGAAATATTCCAGTTGGCTTGCATGGACCCCGCCGATGATGGACAGTTCCAGGAACAGCAGTCTCTGGTGAATGAATGAGTTACATGACCTCAAAAAGTATTTCCTTGGTTTCCTGATCCCTCCCACTCTCATTTCCAAATTTCATTTCATACCTATGATTTATCAGGAAAACCCTTACCAATAGTCCTGCCAGTTAGTTACCCTGGGAGATTCCTGCTATCTCTTTCACAGCTGAATTTCCCATGTTCTCTGGTACATGCTTCTTCTGAAGATTTGATAATCCCAGAGGCCTCTTACCTACTACGGGAACTTACATTGCTTCAGACCAAACCTTCTTCATTTATGCCCGTAAGCAGCCAATGTACAAGCAAGAGTCAAAATCTTGCCTTTGATATGGGGCCTTAGAATGGACCACCAGAATGCTGGCACCAAACGGACAGCCTAGTGTAGCCGGGGACTGCTTCTGGGACACAGGAATGCCCTACGCCAGCCCTTTGGAGACACCAGGCTCCTGGATCACTCGGCAGCGTGTGTGACAGTGACCAGCTGTCAGCCAAGCGTCACAGAACAATCCCTTACCTCTTTTCTGTGTCCCCCTTTGGGTGACAATTCTACCAGTCAAGTACATTCTAATATCCCTCCTCTAAGCCTAGAGTTTCTTATTTTAATGTTTATTTTGAGAGAGGGAGCACAGAGGGGTAGGGTCAGGACAGACAAGAGACACAGAATCTGAAGCAGGCTCCAGGCTCTGAGCTGTCAGCACAGAGCCCAGTGTGGGGTTCCGACCCTCACGTGTGAGGTCATGACCTGAGCCAAAGTCAGACGCTTAACCAAATGAGCCACCCAGGTGCCCCAAAGCCTATAGTTTTCTTATTAGCATAAATGATAAAATTCCTGAGAAACCTTGATTCAAGTTTAGGCTTGGAGAAGAGGGGGCACATTGGCCTTTAGATTTTGCTAATACAAAGCTAAAATGTGATTTTTCAATGATAATAGACATTACCATTATCCTTCATTCAGGAGTCCTCAGATCAGGTTCCTTCCTGAGCTTAGAATTAAAGCCCGAGTGTTCATTGGCTAGGAAGAAAAAGACAAAACCCAACATTTGCAAGAGTTCATAAAGACTGCTTATACTGAGTTCTGTGCCACTTTGATTATAATTCATCTGTGTGTTTTCTCTCCTGACCCCTCTCCACTGCTGCTGCCCACCCCAGAGCCACCCTAGATGGATGCTATGGGTGGAATATGGGATTGGCCTGCTTATGGAGTGCATATCTGCTGGCATGAGTACCCTTACTTGGTAGCTCAGACAAATGGGCGATTCTGTCTCTGATGACTGCAGAGATGGGGACTTCTGCATAGTTGTGTTTGGGAGACAGCTAGTCCAGACCCTCGCGTGGTTTGAGTGCCTTAGGTATTCTTGGTAAGGTAGGCAGGAAGCCTTGGACGAATTTCCTGCCTTTCTTTGTGAGGAACTTAGCCCCATGGACTAATTGGTACAGATAGTTTGATTCTGAAAAGTGACTCTCAGCATTTTACAGCTTGTCTACCCGATGATACGTCTGGCTAGGAAAATCCCAATAATGTTTCCTTTCTTTTACAGGGAGGCTTTCTTTATTACATCATTATTTCTGTGGGTCCCCCAGGGCTGAGCCGTAGTGCCAGGATTTTTGGATGTGTGTTCATCTCATTGTCGGTACTGGTGTCTGTAACTCAGTTTGGGTGTCAGCCTGTGCTACGCTCTCACCACTGTGTCCTCCTGCCCATCCCTTGGGGCCCCCTGCTCCACGTCCAGAGGCGTGGCCGTGATTCGTGCGTGTGTCTTACACTACCTCTCACATCCCCACAAACTGTAGTGTTGTTACCACATCTGTTTCAAGTCGGACCTGTGTGCTTTATAAAGCGTGAACTACAAAACACTAGAATTTCCTCAAGTGCACAAATCACATGTCCGAGGAAGGCAGGCCTCCCATTCACCTCAGTAACCACCTGGCCAAGTGGTCTTGGGCACTCTTCCCTTCGACAACTTGGTTTTGAAGGTATAACTTCCTAAATAATAGCTTTTTTTCCCCCTGGCATGTAATCTCCAGCTGTCCAGGATATTTCTGGGTCTCTTTGACGGCCATGTATACTTTCCAAGGCAGCCCTGCCCTTTACGCAGTGACAGTGGCTCTCCGTATAGATCATGTACATGGGCCAAACTAATGTTCTTTAACCAGGAAAATAAAAAAAAAGTACAGGAACTTAGAGATTTCTAATTCTCTAGAGTGGCGCAGCCCAGGTTTAATAGCCACTCCACAAATGTGGCAGTTGAGCACTTGAAATGTACTCATCCAAACTGTGATGTGCAAAAAAAAAAAAAAAATCTTCATTTTTGGATTGATTACATGTTGACATGAGGATAATTGGATACACTGGATTAAAGAAAATACATTGTTTTATCAAACTACTTTTTAAAATGTAGTTACTAGGAAATTTACAATTACATAGGGAGTTTGCATTATATTAGACTCTCCTAGTTCAGAGCATCCCTGACAGATGGCCACCTACCACCTTTTTCAAATGGTTTCAATTATAGGAAAAGCTTTCAGCTAATAAAATCCTGTGTCTTAAGGTTTGAGATGATTGACACCAGAAATTAGTCTTGGTGAGTACAGGCAGGGGAGGGCCAGAGAGAGAGAATCCAAAGCAGGCTCTGCACCAACAGCTTGGAGCCTGATGTGGGGCTTGAACTCACAAACCGTGAGATCAGGACCTGAGCCAAAACCAAGAGTTGGACGCCACCCAGGTGCTCTAGTAGTTTCTATTTGGTTGATAAATAGGTTTATTCTTTTAATCTGAAGAAGCCAACACTACCAACTCTCAAAAAGTAGACTTCACATACCTAAGAAGTATTATGACTAATAATGCTTTACAAAGCTATACAATCTGAAGCGTTGCTTGGTGATAAATAAAAGTGATAAATACTTGACTAGGAAAGGTAATTTTTACCTTTAAATCCCACGTAGAACTTTCTGTTTGGGACATCTGGTGTACCACAGGTGCACACATAGATGGACACATATATACACATACAACGGAGACCATAAAGATGCCCATCTCTAAAAGCCATTTTTGTTATGGTGGAGGCAGAATCATCCACTGGAGGTGAGAAGCAATGAGCTGGAACCAAGTCCCACAAGCGTGGCTGTGTGTTTATTTCCAGGAGCCAGAGGTTAGTGAATTAAAAAGCGTGCAGTCCTCTAACCATGGCATCTACCTTCCTTCGGACACCCAGGAGCATACGGGATCTGGGAGGGCATCCTCTATGCCACGCCTGACTGTGGATCCCCAGGTAAAAAGCTATCACCACCTACCCTGTGCAGTGGCATCCTGGGCTGTATTGAATTGGTGGGTTATGAACCAACATCTGAGATTATCAGGTGAGCTCTTGACTTGCCCCCATCCCTTTCCTTTAAGTGATATCTGGTTCATGGGCCTTCTTTAATAGAGCCTACTCCTCCACTGTGTTTTTAATGAAGCCCTAACCATAACAGCCTAGCCAGCAAAATGGTATAACTCCTTCCGAATGGGATCAACATTCTCAAGACTCAACCAGCCATGCAAGAAATACCTTCCAGGATTTTCCCTGTGTATTCTTCCTTTTCTTCTTTCCTGGTTCCCCCAGCACATACACAATTACACACACAGCTCTGTGTCAGGACCGTCTGTCCTAACCAGTGCAGGCCACACCTCATTTCTTTGTCTGTTTTCCTGGCTTCTTTTTTCTGTCTGTCTGTCTCACATCAAGTTTTGACAGAGACAAGAAGTTTTTGTGGATCTGTTTTAACATCTGTGGCAAATAAAAAATGCCAGAATTTAAGGTGGGGCTAGGGTGGGACCCGTGATAGAGAGCAAGTCATTCTTAGATGCTGCGCAGGACAAGCTGTCCTATGCTCCCAAAGCTCCAGGGCCGGACCTTCTCTGGTGAGGGCACAAAATCAAAGGCAGACTGTTTTGACAATTGCCCTCACCCCTCACATATTCCAAGGTTCGCTGCAGGTCCTGGCTGAGTTCTTACGGTAAATGGCTCTATGGGAAGCTTACACTGTACACTCAGCTGCTTGCTTTCCTGAGCACGAAGACAAGACCCTAGTTAAGTCTCAGTATCTGGGTTAATATAGCATAAGACACTTTCTGGAACAACCCCCTTCAGCTCAGGTCTGAGCAAGAGGGATTCAAGAGAAGTTATGCTTTGTGGTCTTCAACGATTTCTATCTCCCTTCTTCCCTAATTGCAGAACCTTCCAGTAATTAATCCAGATTTTGTGTTCCTCGGGGGGCTCACATTTCCAGGTGGTGACAGACCCTAGCTCCATGAGACGCTCATTCTCCACCATTCGGGATAAGCGTTCAAATTCCTCATGGTTGGAGGAATTCTCTATGGAGAGAAGCAGTGAAAACACCTACAAGTCACGTCGCCGGAGTTACCACTCCTCCCTGAGACTGTCCGCTCATCGCCTGAATTCTGACTCAGGTGAAGGGGTCTTCACTGTTCACCTCTTTTCAGGCTCCCGCCCTGATGAGCAATTCTGGCAAGAACTGAAAATCACTGGAACAGGATGCAGATAAGGATACAGGTTGAGGAGAGTGAGGGAAGGAAGAACACGCATCACCAGAAGAGGCTTCCCTATGTGACTTACCCCAAAATGAAGTCCTCCATATTCATCACAAAGGCTGAAATTTCTTTCATGCAGAGCAGGGCTATAGAAAGTATTAAAATGTATAGTTACTGAATCAATTATGTTATATATCTGAAACTATATAACCTTGTATTTAAGTTATATTTCAATAATAAAAAAAATTGAGATTTTCAAAATGGCCTTCTGCAAAACCCCTGGAATTTCTTAGGGGGGGGCCTCTAAAATATTCCTGACAGGGGCTGGGCTGTCACCTCCAACTCCACTTCAACTTCAATAGGGCTACCTGGAATTGCTTTAGGTATTTGAGTTTTGGTTTGTTTTTTTAAGGAAAAGGGTTTTACTGATAAGAGTCATTAGCAAATCATTAGTCTGCTTCAAACTCTGTTTCATGAGATGAGGAAACAGATTGAAAAGCAGTGACATGCCAAAGCATAGGGCCAGTGAGTAGCAGACATGGGACGCGAAGTCCTCAATGGAACAGAAACCCTTGGACTTCCATCCCTTCTACTGGTGCCATCTTCCCCCCAAAAAGGTACACACTCATGTTTAGGACATGGAGAATTCCTGGGTCATAGTGTCGGCAAAGATTCTATCTGAATTGTGTCCAGGGTAAACAGAAGCAGAAGAGAACCAATCACATCCTTTGGCATATGTGTCTGCACACTTACCTCTTCACCAAAGGATGATTTTCCAACCTTTCTCTCCTGCCTCTGACATGCCTGGAGAAGCTGGGGTTCGTTAGGGGCCCAGTCCCAGGCTATGTGACATCTCTTTATGTTCGTATGGGTAGAGTTGTTATCAGATGCTTTTGTCTTCTCTCCCAGGCCACAAGTCTGACACCCACCGCTCAGGGGGCAGAGAGCGGGGACGGTCAAAAGAGCGAAAGCATCTTCTCTCTCCCGATGTCTCCCGCTGCAACTCAGAGGAGCGAGGGACCCAGGCTGACTGGGAGTCCCCCGAGCGCCATGAGTCCAGGTCTCCCAGCGAGGGCAGGTCACAGACCCCCAACAGACAGGTGAGCATGGAGAGGACATGGAGCCTCTAGAAAGATAGGGAGGGGTAGACTGTTAGACCCTGGTTTCACGGGAGACTATATCCATCGTGCGCAGAAGTTAGATACTCATGCTTATGTACTCAGAAAGGATATATATTCAGACAACCAGATAGTCCCCCCTCCCCCCCACAAAAGACAATGGTATCTCAAAGTCATTCTTTCTCAGTCCTCAGAACCCCGACATACAAAATCACAACTAATAAGTATGTGAATGTCTCAGCCAGATATAGGAGGAAAAGATCACCTTTAGCCAGAGAAGTTTCTTTGATCAGTTACATGATCCTATTAATTAGAAGGGTGATTCATCCCTCAGCACAGGATTTCTAAGCTGGGTCAGCACAACCTCATTTACCTAGCTTCCAGCCATCCCAAGAGGAAGACCCCCGTCTCCTTCCAGCCTGTTGTTGAAACACAAGCCTTTGCCTGTGAAATAACTACCAGAGCTATGTGAACACATTCTCTAGCCCTGCCTCTCTTCAGTGTTGTCAGAGGCCAGATGGGAGACCCAGTCAACAGCAGTGAGCAGAGGGGAAGAGGAGGGGCTAAGACAGTAGCCTTTTAGAGGCAGTAAACTTCCTTCTAGAAACAGGAGAACTTCCTTCTAGAGCAGTGGCTTTCAAATTTCAGTGCAGAACATAATCGCCAAAGCTTGTTAAAATTGCATAGTCAGGACCTAAAGCGTTTTACTTCAGTAGTGAGGCCACCTAGAAAGGGAAACCCAGAAATCTGCAGTTGAAAGGACCCCTTATTCCCAAGAGTTTCTGAGTAAGGTGGTTCATGGGTCACAACACCTTGAGAAACACCTTCCGGAAGGTCCCTTTACCAGCTCTGGGCTCAGGGACCCCTGGGAATAGGTGAGCAGGTCAAGTAAGGCCTGAAGCAGCAGCTGGGGTGTAGAAATGCAGTTAACGTCAGCAAGCCACTGGAGATGGGAAGGCGAAAAGTGAAGATGAGGGCAGGTATTTACCATTCCTTCAGATCCACTTCCCAAGAGGGATTTTTCATACACCAACCTTAGAGCATTCATTCACCTTTCCTGTAAGTTGTCTTTCTCAAAAGGCTTTCTTTCAGTGAGCCACTTGTTATACATAGAGCTTCCAGATCTGTGCTACCTGAAGTGTTTGGCACGTGGTCCAGCGGCACCCCAGTGCTTGTTAGAAATGCAGTCTCAGGCCTCGGCTCCAGTTTAAATGCACCTGCCCTGGCCTATGTGGTAGAGACTCTCAGCCTCAGTTCATCCCTGCATTCCTAAGGGGAGGGGGCTTGCTGCAAAGGGGACCCCAACTCAGACCACCCTCCCCCCAGAACCCGGACCCCACGGGCTCTCTGTCAGAAGGGTTAGGCACTGTAACAGGGATCAGGCCCAGCCCGGTCTAACATGCCACGTCTGTCCCCTGCACAGGGCACGGGTTCCCTGAGTGAAAGCTCCATCCCCTCCATCTCTGACACCAGCACCCCAAGACGAAGTCGCCGACAGCTCCCACCCGTGCCGCCAAAGCCTCGGCCCCTCCTTTCCTACAGCTCCCTGATTCGACACGCCGCGGGGAGCATCTCTCCCCCGCCCGATGGCAGCGAGGGCGGCTCTCCGCTGGCCTCCCAGGCCCTGGGGAGCACGGAGGCCGGCCTGGCGGAGTCTTCCAGTGCCCGGCACATACATCAGGGCCAGCACGCCTCCCCGCAGCGCTACATCTCTGAGCCCTACCTGGCCCTGCACGAAGACTCCCACGCCTCGGACTGCGGCGAGGAGGAGACACTCACCTTCGAAGCTGCTGTGGCCACCAGCCTGGGCCGCTCCAACACCATCGGCTCTGCCCCGCCGCTGCGGCACAGCTGGCAGATGCCCAATGGGCACTATCGGCGGCGGAGGCGCGGGGGGCCCGGGCCGGGAGTGATGTGTGGGGCTGTCAGCGACCTCCTGAGTGACACGGAAGAGGACGACAAGTGCTAGAGGCTGCTCCCCCCTCCGATGCATGCTCTTCTCTCACATGGAGAAAACCAGGACCGAATTGGGAAGCCAGTGCTGCCCGGGGGGGAGGAAGAGGGAGGAGGAAGATGGAAGAACACCATGCGTTATCAGACAAGAGGAAGGAAAGGACACAAGGAAAACCAGTTGAACCTGCCAGATTGCATTACTTCCCTTTGCAAGATGGGCACTGCCATAGTTCTGCCTCTTTGCTGGGGAAAGGAAATCCAAGAACATAGAGGGTTATTCCCATGGCAGAAGGGACGTCAGATTGGCTTTGCTTCCCCTTGCCCCTTCCCACTTTTCTAGAAGCTGTGGGGGGACAGAGCTGGCCTGTGTTTACGCCCATTGCCCTGAAAAGCCTAGAAGACTTTCTGGCTCTTAGCTGGGGAGTCATGGAGACCACAGGAGAAGAATCTCCTCCCTCACCAGCTCTTGCTCCTCAGCCAGAGCCACTGCCATCAGGCCGACCACCACAGCATCTCATGCATCACCCTATGGCTTGCTTCCCCCAAAGAAGCACAGGCTAAGTTTAGGAGCCTTGGATGCCAAGCCGAGGAGGCAAGGAGGGAGGGAAATGCTGACGTGGAAGACGGGGTCAGGGTGCTGTGGCGGCAGCAGCAAGGGCTGGTCTGGGTGAGCAAAGCCATAGTCCAGCAGCCCCGACCACAGGGGAGAGGCTCAAAGTGATGAAGAATGGGTGGTGTTGGGGGCAACAGTCCTGGCTCTTTGAAGCCTGTCACCCACACAGCAGGTGCTGTGTTAGGATAGGCCAGGGAGGTCCCTCAGGCTCCACAGAGGTGCTCGACGCTCCAGGAAGGGTGATATTTTAAAAGCATTTAACAACCCCTATGGCCAGAGCACTAGCTGGTGTGAGCAGATGTTCAGCTGGGCCTTAGCCCTGCAAACGCTGGTCACAAGGGATCCCTGAGGGTGGTGGGGGCACTTAAGGCAGCATCTGTTTTCCAACCAGTCTAGAAGAACATGGAAGAGTCCTACAGTTATATCAGCACTTATGGCTGAATGTCAACCTAGACTCTGGCCCTGGAGGCAGCGGGCCTCCCTGCCAAGCAGCAAGGCCAAGTGCCAGAGGCACAGCCTTCTCTGCTACTCCCTGAGAAGGCAGCACACATACACCCAAGGCGGGCCCTCCATCACTTGATGGAGACTTCTAGAGAGGGAGGAAATGCAGACAGATTGAAATGAGAAGCTTCCATGAGAGAATCAGTCTGAGTTTACCGAGGACCTCCAGGGAGGAGGGCCCTCGGTCTGGCAGCTTCCTCAGCTCGTTTGTGGTTGAGGGTCAGTTTGACATGATACTTTGAAGGTCATTAGTAAATATACCTCAGCTTAGACCTGGGCTGCTGCTCCTTGCAAAGTAGGCTCCGATGGGCCCTCGTCACAGGAGGTGATGAGACTGGGGTCTTGGTGACCTTGACCTTGAATATTTCCTGGGGCCAGGACTGGGCTTTACCCCTCCCCTGAGGAAGAGCTGAGCAGACAACAGCCTCAGGCCACTGTGTCATTCTTAACCCCTACCCCCCACCCCAGTCTCAGAAACACTACGAAAAAGAGCCTTTCTGGGCTAATCAGTGCTCCTCTTGTTTAGATTGTCCATTCAGGGAAGCACATCACTCTCTTTATCTGGTGGAAATGCACCATCCCCTCCGATTCCTCCCTGGTCTCATCACAGGAGCTGGAAGGAACCCAGGAGAAGGGTGCCAGGCAGGGCTTTCCTCCCAGGACCCTCCCC
Source organism: Suricata suricatta (assembly GCF_006229205.1). Classification (NCBI taxonomy): domain Eukaryota; kingdom Metazoa; phylum Chordata; class Mammalia; order Carnivora; family Herpestidae; genus Suricata; species Suricata suricatta. Next base: position 134,109,846 of record NC_043702.1, on the reverse strand, counting down.
TGGCCTGACCTCACAGTCTTTTTTATCCTCCTCCAGCCAAGACAGCCTCCACCTCTTGGGTAGGAGAAGTTAGTGGCTGTTATTTTTCTTAGAAGGAGCCTCTTTTTACTTATGAAGTTTTTTGTTTTGGTTGAAATAGAACTAAGGCATAGTTGCATCAACCCCGAAAAGCCAAATACAGTCACGTGGCTGCAGAATCATTTGTCATGGCTCTGCCTTCTCTTCTAGATATTGATGCAGCTTCATGACCCACGGTTAGCCCCTCTGATCAAAGGACTCCCAGGGGCAGGAGACCATTGCGGCAGAATACAAGCTGCCTCCTTCGCAGACCTTCTGCTCACTTTCATTTTCCTCTCCCACTGAGCACTCCTGTGCTCGGGGGTAGCTGGCAATGTGAACATGACTATGGACCGCCCTGATCCTAACAGGCATGCACTTTACATAAGACTCAGGCGCTGGGCCTCGTATTGTTGTAAAGGTTTCCTCTGCTCAGCATCATTTCGTGCCAAAGTGCTGCCGTGGGCTGCTTTCTGTGCACAAAATTGCTTTCTTCCACCTCAGAAACGGAGCTTTCCCTGGGGACAGGCCCACAACAGGACAGCCGTTCTGAGTCAGCGAGTCTATTGCATTGTGTTTTGAGAAAAGGAATTGAAGTGATATCTTAAGCCATTTCAACAGTAGGAGAAATTTGGGCTGGCCGAGCAATTACCAGAAATGGAATTTGCCTGTAAACCACATTACGAACACTAAATTTACCATGTCAGGAAACTTGCCTGGACACCTGAACTCCTTAAACTCATATACACACAAGCATTTGAGTCTTCAGTAAAGTGGTATAAAGCACTACAGACACAGTCTCCCAACCAACCACCTGTGTTTTTCTAGATCAATTCCCCCTAAGAAATTGGTTTCCTTATTCCCTTAGCCTGCATTTACCTTTCTATTAAGACCAGAAAAGACAAGACAGTTTTCTGTTAAGTCATAGAACTCATTATTCTAAACTTCCAACCGTTTCCTTCTGCCTCTTAATAAACATGAATCCTCTCTTTCCCTTGAAAAGTAGCCCCTTGAGATCTCGAAATGTGTGCTTCTCTTTGGATTAAAAAAGTATGGCAGCATCTCAAGAAATGCCAAGTAAACTGGGAACACTATCAGTGTTTGAGGTACACAGTGTTATCGAAATTAGTACTGCAGGGCCCCTCATAAGAATCTCTATATGTCCAATTTCCCTTGCTAATGTTAGTCTTCACCATCCTCTCAAAACAGGGAGGGAGGGAGAAAAAAAGGAAAAACCAAGGTAGAGAGATGTTCTAATTATGTCTGTTTAGATACTCCTCTCTTCAGCTCCAGATAGACTTCTGCGAACAAATTCATGTGTCTCCCTCTCAAGCCCCATGAGGTCAGAATATTCGCCAGCAGGCCTTCAGACACAGGGGTTACAGCTCTAGGTCAAGAGGTACCCTGTGAACCACGGTCAGGTTAGAAATACCTAACTATGAAGAGAATATACCCTTGAATGCCCCCTCCCCCCGCCCAGAGTCGACAGAAGTTGAACACAACTGCCAATGTGGATCTGTCCCCACTCCTAGCTGAAGAGTCTATTTCTATTCTGGGCTTCACTTCACCCTATTCAATGTCCCTATGGGGTACTGAGATCACAGATAACATTTCTCTGAAGCTGAAATCCAGATATTCGGGATTTTGCTCTCTCTTGACTCTGGGACCACAAAAAGACAATCCCCATATTCTACCACCCAGCCAGCATCTTCTTTCCATACACACATATACCTTTGTGGCGAGCCTCAGTGTCTCCTGCCTTCTAGTCTCCTATCCCAGCCCTTGCTCTGCTGCATGTTAGCATTGACCCAACTCCTGAGATGGTTAAATCCACCTAGTCTAGGCTTGTTTGCTGACCTGCCTGCCTCTGCTGTGGGGGAATGATTTGATCTCATGAAAATAGTTGGGAACTCACCAGGTGATAGTCACAAGGTGATCTGAAACAGTATAAGGTGCAGTACTATTGGGCCATGATGGGGGATATGAAATGTCTGCATACTCCACGAAAGCCCACTGCAGGAAAATTAGGTCTCTCCTAGCGTAACAGAACAAAATTTAATAATTTTTTTTTAAAGTACTCAATTTTTCATTACATCCTATTTCTAAAGCCTGTTCTGGATGTCTCATTTTTGGACAGAGTTGGTCTTTAGTAAGCTGAGCTAGGGAGAAGTTGAGATTCTTTAATTTCTCAGCTCAGCTACAATAAATATTATGAGGTTATATAAAGAAAAGGTGTATGTGTAGCAGGCAGGGGGCAGATCGCCCTCTACTTTGCAGAGATTTTTTGAAACTGGAAGGTTAAGGAATTTTCACCCCCTTTTTTTTTTTTAATCAGTTTCATGTTTGTTACAGTTTGAGACCTTCAAAGGCATGGTGCCAGTGTGCACAAAGGTCACAGTGAGGAGAGGCAGTTCCCTGTCTTGGGGTAGCCTCTTCCTCACCAGCTTCTCCAGTCCTGTCCATTGTTCCTTCCTAGATTCCCAGGCATTGAGCATTGTCCAAGAGGTGTAGGTGAGGACATTATAAGGCAAGATAAAAGAGAGAAGTGGGCCCCCTTCCAGTGGCCAGTTGGAGAATCATGTTTTAATTCCAGACAAGACCCCCACAAGGAATCAGGCCTAAGTCTGGATAAATATATTTCCATACTGAGACTCTTATTTTAATAAAAGCCAAACAGAATTAACTCAGGACTTAGGACCTAACCTTTGCACGATGTGATCAAAGAGATCCCACATTAATGAGCGCTGCTGGTATCTGCAGTGCTCTCTTTCTGTCTTTTGTTTTCTCTTCAGTGAACCACCCAGTCTATTGTAGCCATTGATCCCAACAGAGTCCCAGCTGATGGCTTCTCTGCTGGTTGTGGTGACAGGCTTAGCTAAAGACACCTGAGGTGATCTGTCAGCCATCATGTGCTGACCCTCATTCAGTCAGAAGAACACAGACCTACCACTTAGGGGGGCAGATCAAATACTAAAAACAGAACTATCTTTGGTTTCTGATGGCCATCTTTTTCTTCCCTTAAATCCTTTCCTGCTTTGACCCTCTGATGCTTAGGCTTCCTGGAGAAATCACTCCGAGCCAAAGATAACAGATCCGTAGATTGTCCCAACCTACCCAAAGGGCCTGGAAAGCTTCTCTGAACAAAACTCAAGACAGTTGCTTGGGAAATATGAACAAGACTCACAGCAGAGTCTAATGGATAGCTGGGGTACCTCCAAACGGCCCTTCTATTTTTGTAGTCCTCTTCCTTCTGCTCCCTTCCCTCGTGCTAAAAGTGGGGAGAAGGGGACACTAGTATCTTGACTTAAACGTAAATGATTTTATAATAAGTCATGCTACTATGTAAATACATTATTGGAGTTTGAATTCTTATTTCTGGGGGTATGAGCTGAGCAGATATGATTTTTAAAAAATGGTAAGGGGATCTATGTTTATTTTTATTTGGGATTTTTTTGTACCAGACCTGCTTTAGAATAGCAATGAAGGATAAATCTGTGCTCTGCAGTATTTCTTAATCGGCTTCTAATGAATTTCCATCAGACTTAATATATTTAAGGCAAGAATCTGAGGTTATACAGCACCAGTTCCCTCCTCTCTCTGGTTTTTCTGTCTTCCTTCTTCTAAGTCAGTCTCTGTCTCTTGTTTCCAGGGTCACAAAATATAACCTAGATTAATATAAAGCTTCCTGAAAACTTCACTGAAAGCTAAGGAAATAATAGAGTGGGTATAGATCTTTTCCCCCAGGATGTCTTTAACCAATAAATACAAAATTTAGGTCTCAGGAAGATAAAATGTTTAAGAGTGTGGTAATCTGGAAATGGAAATTATTGATAGTCAAAAATAATTCTATTTCGGCCTTCCGTACTAGTGCCTTTAACAAAGGTATTGCATCTGCATGCTTTATTTCCCTCATTAGGAAAATTGAAATACTAATGCTTGGCTAATTCATGGGTGTGTCATAGTGTTTGTAAGTAAATTAATAGCACACCATTTAAAGTTCTTAGTCTCCACAAATCAACTTAGAAAAATCTTCTATCCCACTAAGGACCTATGATTTTCTTGGCATTGCTATAAACATTCAATTTTTTGGAAGAAACTTCATGTTAAATGGAACCTGAATCCCAGATTTGCTTGATTTTCACCATCTTTTCCTACCATTTTTCCTTCCTCTTCTTTTTAGCTCTCTAATTTAAAAAAAGTCAACTTTCCTTTTTTTAATGCAGGAAAAAACTGAGTTTTCATGGTCAGAGCCTTCGGGTACCTTCTTTTTGTGGACACTTAAGCCAGTCTTAGATCAAAAAACCCATTCTCAAATGCTTAGGATCCTCACGATCTCCAACCCAGCATTAAAACAGGAGTCTTTTCTTTCTCTCTTTGTTCCGCCAGTTTGTCAGAGGTAAGGGATTTCTCTCTGTATTCTGGAAACAGATCTGTAGAATCTGTATCAGCTACTACTACTACTTCCTCCTCAGTTCACTCAGAGGTGGGCCCCGAAGCTGAAAGGACACTAAATCTAAGCTGCCAAATCCAAATTTGACCTTATTTGGTGACTCAGTTTTCTTTCCAGTACTCTAATTCCTTTTAGCAATGGTCTGTACCACATAGGAAACCCACTACTCAAAGCAAGTCTCTTAGGAATCTGTATAAGGGATGCGCAGGAAAAACACTCCAAAATTTCAAAGTGCCATTAATCAATTAAAAAAAATAAAGGAAAAATGAAATGAGGGCTAAACAATGTAATATAACTGCCAATTAAAGTATACAGTAGTTCTGGTCTTAGCTACATTTGATACAGAGTTCTACCACATTAAGCAGATCCCAGCAGATTTAGTAAAAACATAGGCATTGAATTTTAACGGCTACCAATGGGGATATATACTTAGCCTGCAGGCCAAACTTCAATCAGTGTTTTTCTATCCTGGTGTTTTGTGAACAAGCCAAAATTTATACAAAGCCACCGTAAGTGCTGCAACTGCAGAGGAACCTCCCTCCTGGTGATACTAGAGAACAGTCCAACTCCACTCAGAGTCCAAAATTTGGAACTCATCCAGAAAAACAAATGGAGGAGAAAAATCTAATGCGTCAAGTATAGTTGGCATTTCATAGCTGGGGCAACGTGGGCAGAGGCTAGGAAGACAAGCTATAGAACAAAGAGAAGGTTGAGATGGTAAATACTAACTAGTCCCAGGTGTGTAACCTGAGGTTTTCTTTTATACTAGATCACTGGTAAGCTTGTTAGCACGATACTGGATTTAGAGAAGTTCTCTTTCCTAAACTCGCCAAAGGTAGTGGATTTGAAGGCCTCAAAGGATTAATAGAGAACTTTTGCAGAACTGGGAGGTGGAGAGAAAGGAGGTTCTTACTTTAAAGCAGCTCGAAGACAATCTCTGTGACTTTAGCATCTCTTCATTATAGTAGTGCCAATAGTGGAGAGATTTCACTATCTTCCTAGTGGTACAAGTGCCACGGGAGGGAACAGGGGATGAGCTTTATCAGAAATAGACTTCAAACTGCAAAGGGTGCACCGGTACCAGCCTCAAAGGATACCGTTACAAAAAAGTAGACAAATGGGTGTCCAGGCTATGCCGTCTGTCCTTCGGCACCTAAGGTCAGGCCATTCCCACCTTGATTTACTCTTAAAGGATGAGCATATAGGACAGGATCAAGAGGAAAATTGGGTGCTTTGTCTTAGGCTGTTAAAACGCTGCCACCTCCATTACAAAACACGTGTGAGGGCACTTGAGACACTTCCTTATGGGCACCATCCGCTGCGGTGCGCCAGCCTGACACCCCTTCAGTAATGGTGTTTGAATGGCAGCCAGTGCTGGCCCGCCCAGAGTATCGGTGCATCTTTCCTAAAGCCAGAGTTCAGCACTGCATGTTGACCAGGTGGCTATCCTGTAATATAAATGCTCGTTTGGATCCAAAAGGAAAATTATTAAAAATAAAAGAAAGATGAACAACTTTAATGTTTTGGGGGGGGGGTCAAAGAAAAGAGTAAATAAAGCCTTGTTGTAAAGAATTGAGCGGATTCCCCTCACTCTGTTTCTTCACTCCCTAAGAAGGATGGTCACGGGAGTAAAACCTTGCCAGAACTCTCGGGGTAAGTGGGAAGCAGGTTCTGCAGTGCAGTTGGCTGACATCTGGTCAGCCCAGCTAGTGAAGAGGAATTCCAGAGTTTCTCAACAGTTTACCCTGGTCCCTGAAGGATTTCCTCTTGTTAAAAGTATTGTCTTGGAGGAAACAAACAACAACAAAAATAGGTGACAAACTGGTTCCCTGAACGAGTTATTTTCTGACCAGAAAAATATATCTTACTTACTAGGTAAGTATTTAAAATTAGACAGGGAATGTATGGAACACAGGGCTTCATAAGTAAAAGAATTACAACCAGCATCCTGTCCAAGAGAGGACACTCACTTAGCTACCAGGTTCAGGAAGGAGAAGACACCCCAAGACTTTGAGGAGATACTACCTATTCTTTCCCTCTGCCCATATTACTCCTCATTGAGTCATAATAGCTCCTGAATGAAGGAAAGCAGCAGTCCGCAGGTCCCTAGGGAAGCATCATCTTCTAATCCTAGTGCTGGGTTTACTGCTTCAATCTGAATAAATTCTTCTATCAATTTAATGGAAACCAACTTCTAGAATGAGTCCTCTATCTCTGCAGTTCATCAAAGATGACTTCTCAAGTCCTAACATGTATGTTTTTAAGTAAGGGTTTTCTTACGATTATAACCATCAAAAAATATTGTGAGTGGCTAAGTAGTCAGAAGCCTTGGAGGCTAAATTGGAAGTCTCTAAGATCTTAATCAACTCTCAGAGTTTATTTTCCAGTCATAAGTTCTTCCCCATGGCTTCCATCTTCACTGAAGTTGAAAAGACAGAATTTGAAGAAAATTTTTACCTAACTACATACATCTATGAGATGACTAGTTGGTTTTGGACAAATTTTTACATTGATTGATGAGGGGTTTTGTGTGTGTGTGTGTGTGTGTGTGTGTGTGTGTGTGTGTGTGTTGGTTTTTTTCTTTTCTCTTTTTTTTTTTCTTTTTAATCTGGACCTTTTTCCATAGTATTTCCCAGGCCAATGGCACTTGGAAACACATATAAAGGAAAATAGACACTACTCTGAACTTCTCTCTGGTGTTTCTGTATTACGCTCCTGAGCATCTACTGGTTACCCTAACACAACTTGTCCCTTAACCTAAATTTTGCCTCTAGGATATTATAAAACTTGCCTTTACCTGTTTGCCATGATCTTTTGCTAATAAACTAGGGAAGTTTTCAAGCCAGAGACCAAGATTTCAGTTCCTTAGATACTTAAACACAAAATATTGGGACTAGTCACAAGTGCATCTAGCTTTCGAACACCATAAACATGATAGGCAACAAAGAGCAGGAAGAGAAATGCAAGTTCTGGGGTCAGAGCCACCTGAATTCATATCTGTGTACCACCACTCCTGAACTGTGTGCCCTTGAGCAAGCCAGTTCATCTTAAAGTCACTTTCTTCACCTTTATACAGTTACAGCAATGACCTGGTAGGGTTACAATACACAGTCAAGGAGTTTTTGTTTATAAAGAGAACAGTCAGTGTCTTGCCCTAAGAGGCACCTGATGCAAGTCAGGTACCATCATCATAGTCATCACTGTTGTCACTTAAAAGTACATTCCCCAAACCCAAGGAACTGAACACTTCAGAGACACCGTCTAACCTAAGAGTGTGCCAGATAAGTGTGTTTCCCTTCTGGTAGTGAAACACCGAGGACAATTTGATCCTCGGACAGATTTCCCAGGAAAATGGAATAAGTTAGCTTTAAAAAGCAAGCAAGTCATTATTATATATCTATTTTTAAATAATGCCTGGTCTCAGAAACAAGCTCTAATTTGCTTATTCCCGTCTAATTTCCATGTTCATTTAATAACAAAATGGGGGAAACATTAGTGGGAGACACTAAAAGTACCAATAAAGTTAATGGCAACATTAAAATACTGTACACATATAAACATACCGATATTCAAGACAATTTGAAATATCAAGCAACTCACAAATTAATAGCACATGTAAGGGGATCATATATTCAGCATCAATGGCCTGATTAGGACTCCATAAGAAGGAGAAAAACAGGGGTGCCTGGCTGGCTCAGTTGTTAGAACATGCAACTCTTGATCTCAAGTTCATGAGTTCAAGCCCCGTGTTGAACAGAGACTAAAATATATAAAGTCCAAACTTAATCTGTAAACAGTAGTATACCTCCCTAAAGACTACATTACTTGGAAAACAAAAAAATAGTCAACTATACAAAACATAAATTTCCTGAAGTTTATGAAGATAAAAATAAACTTCTAAACTACAGCAATTTTAAAAAAGAAAAAAATAAGATCAATCCCTTTGAAAGACCATTCCTATGTGATCAGTAAAGAACCATTAGTTCATAAGGCATCAGATCAGAACGTAAATAAAGTGTACAATATTATGAAGGTGATTCCTGGGGGAATATTCAGGATACCAGGCAGAGCAGCAGAAGACTGAAGCCAACCACTAGCAGTCCATCCAGGATGGGAGCTCCCCTGGCTCAGGGCGTTGCTTCCAGATCTCTGGCCTCTGCTTCTGCATAGAAGACCACATGCACTCATAAAAATAATAACAACAATGTAGTCTCCATCTGCTGGTATTTAACTAATCCTATAACATACAGGAACCATAAACCCCAGAATATTAGAGCAGGAAAGGGCCTCTGTGTCAATTCTGTCCTAGTCTATTTCATTAGTGAGGGATTTAAGATTTAGAAAAACTCTAATATGTGTTTTCCAGAGAACAAAGATGTTTCCTATGAATCTAGTCAGCCAAAGAAAGCTCTTGAGGTAGCCCTCAGAAACCCTACCATAACTTTTCAAAAAACAAGAGAAGAACATAACACATACCCTAGGAGGACCTTTGCTCATGTGTCTAGAATTAATGGACACTATATACCTTCTCCCTTTCCAAGGATACAAAGAAATCTGAGTCTTCATATCCCCCAGCCGCATCCCAGAGCCTTATTTACAACCCTTGAAACAGTCCTAGGAGATAGAAGTGAAAGACCAGGCACAAGAAAAGCCACTTGCGCCAAAAATGATCAAAGAAAGAGCTCTGACAGATCAAACTATCAGGCCTTAAAATACAGGGTGGAATCCAGGCCCAGTCCCTAGGCATGTTAGAAAAACTGCTTTTCTCTGCCTCCAGATCAGATGACTTGACTTGGAGAGAAATATAGTATGGATGGTTGGGAAGGCGGTGAGAGGGGGAAAGGTTGCTCACAAAAACACAAGTCAGTAAATGTGCTTACATAAAGCATTAGGCAGACCCGGGTCCAAATTCCAGCTGTGCGCTGAATAGTGTGACCCCAGCCCTGGCCATGTCACTTAGCTTCTAACCCTTGGTTTTTTTTTTTTTTCCAAATGTAGAATTAGGATTACAAAACCAACTGCGTGTAGTTGTATTTAGGATTAGAGATCACACACACACATACACACACCCACACACACTCAGTACTTAGCATGATACCTATCATTTGCAGACATTCAGTGAAGGTATTGCTGTCATTATGTCTCTGTTCACTCATCCATTCAATGCATTTATCTATCACATACTATGGTGTCAGGTACTGGGGTTTCAATAATGAACAAGCCAGGTGAAGGAGTGGCCTTGAGCTGTCCACAGCCTAATGGAAATTCCATCAACAGACAAACCATTACACCATTATGTGATTCTTGTTAGGGTGGGGGACTTTCATGGCACTACGACAGCCCCAAGGAGCGACATGAGGAGTCACAAATGGCTTCCTGAGAGAACTGGTATTTGAGCTGAGGCCTAAAGAATGACTGAGGTTAGCTGTGCCCTGGGGAGGGAGAGAACGTCAAGGAGAGGTGTGAGAGAAATTAGCGTGCTGCCGTTCAAGGGTGAAGCTTTGAGAGGACGTATAAAGGGATAAGGCTGAAACATAACGGGGGAGCTCACAGACCATGTTCAAAGTTTAACCTTCATGTATCCCTTGTGTTGGCAAATGGCAACAGCAAGTTTCACATCATGAAAAGATTAGATGCAGACATCACATGGGTAAGCCAAACCAGCTTTGCTTACCTAAAGGATAAAGAAGAACACTAGCATAGTCTGTATACACTGCAGAGAAATAATATTCTCTGAGGCATCCAGCAGCACAAGCTTCTGGCCTCCATATCCTACCCGCCCCCGACAGCAATGTAGGTACACAGATGAAGAGGATAATGTGAGGGAGGGAGGGTCACTTCAGACCCAACGGAGGCCGAACTATCTCCTCCAGGTTCTACACACAGACATGACAACAAAAGCTGTTCTCGGTGTAGGTTAATCCGGAGAAATGTCCAGGTGCGTCTCTGCTGGCTTGCCTCATCAATCCTGAAGTCTTACCATGGTGATGGAGCTTGTGCAGGGCAGAACCCTCAGGTCAGAGAACAACTCTCATTTATCACTCTCAACCTCAGCCCCAGTCCAGCCTGAGTTCAGTGCTGCAAAACCCAGCAGTGCCCAGACTCCCAGGTGCCCCTATGTCACACAATAGGGACCCCTCTGACCTGTGACCCCGTGTATCACCCAGGCTTTATCCTGACAGCAGTGAGCGGCCACGGAGGCAAAGGAAGCAGAGGAATGACATGGTCTTATTTGTAAAAACAAAACAAAAACACTTCAGCTGAAATGGGGAGACTGGGATTCAAAGGGGAAAAATTCCATTGTAGCAGAGCAGGCGAGAGGGGCCTGGGATGGGACAGTGACAGCAGTGATGGAAAGAAGAGAACACAATTGCGAAGTCTGTTTAGGGAGGAATAGACAGGATTTGATGATTGGCTGGTATATCGCACTGACATGTTAATCTGTGATTTCCAACAAATGACGGAGCCAGATGGTGGACATGGCATATTAGGTCCTTTTGCTCCTGCAACAAATTAAAAAAGCAAATAAACACAGCTACAACTACAACAACAAAACCAACGAGTGGCTTAAGACAATACAAATTACTCTTTTCTCTTTCTGGAGGTCAGCAGTCCAAAGTCGGTTTCAGTAGGCTTAGGTCAAGGTGTTGGCATGGCTGGTTTCTTCTGGAGTCTCTGAAGATTTCCTTTCCCTGCCTTTTCCAGCTTCTGAGGGTCACCTCTATCCCTTGGTTTGTCGCCCCTTCCTCGTCTTCAAAATGTATCACTCCAACCACTGCTTCCAGAATCGCAATGCCTTCTCCTCTGAGAGACTCCTCATATAGGAAATATCATGATTACATCAATCCACTCAGATCATCCGGGTTGATCATCCAGATTTCTCCGCCTCAAGATTATTTAATCACATTTGCAAAGTCTCTTTTGCCAAGTAAGGTAGCATTCACAAGTTCCAGGGATCAGAATGTGGACATTTGGGGGGATATTTTTCAGCCACAGAGGGCTATCCTTCATCTACTGGAGCAGTGGTGGCTCCAGATGGAAGGCAGTGGCCTTGACCAGCGCTGTGGAGCCTTCTGGTCCTCCTGTCTAGTTGTCAGCTGCTCAAAGAGACCCAAGGGACTCTCAGTAGGATAATTTCCAGCTTTCTCTTAACAGCACACACAGCTATGTCACTCATATATCCAGCTTCTTTAGAATATCTCTCCTAGGGCAAGATAAGGACCAAAAGAAGTCATACCAACATCTCATCTTCTTCTAAGAAAATCCCCTGTCAGAATCATAACTAGTGGTCAAGATAACTTAAGCTTGTCTATGTCATCAAAACATTCTTTGCTTCATTAAAGCCCAACAGTTACACCTTTCTGTGTTTAAAAATATGACTGAGTTTTATAATAAATTGAGTCATAAACAACTTACAGGAGTGCATCTTAAGCAAAAAGTGAAATACACCTGAAATGTTTGCCTCTGGAGAAGCAAACCTGTTGCAGAAGTCCCCATTTTGCTCAGTTTATAATTGAAATCCTCACTTCTAGGATTGACTCCCTTTGTCAGGGACACTTTACTTTCCTGTTATATTTCTGCCCCAGACCGATCAGTTCACCTTTCTTCTTTTTCAGACATTTAGAATCTGTATTTTCTTTCTCAATCACTTTTATAAGTGTAGCCCTTTTCCGTTGGTTTGCAACTGTGGGGTTTTTAGTACAAATGGAAGACAGAGTCTTTGTAAAGAGATTGTACTGGGAACAGTCTCATGAAGTTTTAAGTAATTTCTTCTTAGATTCAATTCAAAATAAGTCACCTTGTAGGAGCCAAAGTGTTTCTTGGAGGGACTGGTAAACCCCTCACAGATGGGTACTAAGGAGAGGTGGATGACCTAACAAGGGGTCCCAGGCACCAGATGGGCCACTTGGTTTCCTACGGAGACAGGCTGTGCTGCAGTGTTTGCATCCTGAGCTGGACTCCATGAAACACAAGCAGCGGCTGCTCAGATCTGAGCTGAGAGGTGGTGGCTTTAACCTTGGCCAGTAATCAGAGTTCCAACTGGCAGCTGCTGTGCCAGAAAGACGGATGAAGAGAGGGTTTTCCAGCACCATGACTGGTCACCAGCAGCAGAAATCTCTTAGAGGGAGGAAGAGAAAGGAGAATAAGAAGGAGAAGTATTAACACAACCAAAGTGTAAATGTATCATTACCAAGTACCACAATCTAATCATCAAACATGGCAGAAAGGTCCTTTTGTAATTAGAAAAATCAGCAGGTTAGTCACACACTAATCGAGACCTATTTTTGCCTGAATTAGGTCAGTCTTCGTTAAATGCCTCTCTAGAAATAGGCGGAGGTCGGACTCCCCACGGGTGGTTTGCACTAATGCAGCAGAGATGACTCACGTTTGTTCATCTTGAAGCTGTACAGATGGCTGATGGAACTCTTCCTGCCAACTCCCCTGAGAATGAAGAGCCCCTCCCCCATCTTCACTGGAAGGCCTGCCAATGGACTGCAGAGTAGGCAGTGGTTTCTAAACTGATTCTCAGACCAGTGGGGCACAAAGTCCCCTTTGACCACTTGCTAACAGAGTGCCAGGAAATTATACTAGCAGCTTGTGTACTTGTGACTGGCACAGAGAAGTTCCTGATATCTTTGCAGACTGCTGGATTGCCGCAGTGAAATAAATAACCACTATAGCTGGGTCCTCATGGGGGGACCAACTTGTTTCAATTTGCCTGAAAGGCTTGCATCCTGGGAGTCCCCCGAGTCCTTGGGAAACCAACCCTTGGTCACCATAGGCCTCTTCCTAAAGCATAAGATCTCTACCAAAACTTAACTTGACAGATACTCCAGGTTCTTCATAGAGGATACAAATTACATGAGAAAATGTTCAAGACCTAAGGGATATTACGAACTATCTGATCCAGTGTGCATCAGAATCCACTGGGCTAGTTTTTGAAAATGCAGATTCCTGAGCTCTACCTCCACAAATGCTAAGTCAGTAGGTCTGGGGTAGAGTTCCATGTTTTGCAATTTTATATGCACTCTGGATGACTCGTACCACAAGTGGTCCAAGAAGCCATGTTTGAGAAACAGCATTTAATTCCAGCCCCTCATTTTATTGATAAGAAATCTGTGCTGTGTGAGGCTACACAATATGCCAGTTACAGTCTGATCTAAAATAAAACCTCAAAAAACACACTCCCTGCCTAGTCCAAAGCTATTTTCATTTAAAGCATTTCGGGGCTACATGGTTCTTTTTTCTTGCAAAAGTCTATTTACATTGTCCTTCTAGAATATATCACCTGACAAAAAGGAAAACTGAGACTCACTAGATAGAGCCATATTTACAGGATTTGGCATTTCTTCTCTGTGAGTAGCTGATGTAGGCTTCAAAGAAAAGAGGTATAGGGTTTTGTTTTCCTTCTTGAGGAATTTCTTAGAAGCATTAGCTGCTTTGAACCAGCCTGCTCTTATATACAAGGTTCTCAGACCTCACACTGACTCGGCCAGGATAAAGGACGTTAATTGTAAAGGTACCTGAGATTAGACACCTGCAAAAAAACATCTTAACTCAGGCTTCCAAATTTGCACCTTGCGGAATTGGACCCCGAATATTTTGTGTCAGTGTGCCTCATCTCTGGTTTGCCCATACCATGTAAAGTCAGTTTTTAAATATATAAGGGTAAGATTTTGAAAGTAGCATTTCAATGCTGTTCTGGCTAAAAAGGTGGCAATTTGGAATGGGCCCCATTTTGTGCTGTTTCATTTCCTCTGTGTGTAACTTTCATCTATTGCAATAGACCTGTCCTCTGGAGCTACCGAAGTCTAATTTCTCTTCCCAAAGACAGTTCTTTAAATACTTAAAGATTGTAATAAAGACTTACTTGCAGGTAAATATCTCTAATTTATTTAGGTGTCCCTTTTCCAAACTCTTTGTTCTCCTCCAGGTATGATTTGTAACACTGCTACATTCTTAAAGTATGTAATGCAGAACTGAACCCAGTTCCTGAGTCCCACTCTCCTCCCACACATCCATCACTAGAACTGGATGGAAAAGGTGAAGGGAGGGGATACATCTCACTTGGAAACTTGATTTCCAAGACTAAAAAGAATTTGTGAAAATAGACATACCTAAGGAACAGAGAAAGCATTCATGCCTTCCACCTGCCAGGTATTGACTAGGAATTGCCTTAGCAGTAGTGATAATAAATTTAATTCACATGGAGATGTGGAGAGACTCCATTCAAAACCTTGGTATGACTGGGGCGCCTGGGTGGCTCAGTTGGTTGAGCATCAGGCTTCAGCTCAGGTCATGACCTCCCGGTTTGTGGTGTTCGAGCCCTGGATCAGGTTCTGTGCTGACAGCTAGCTCAGAGCCTGGAGCCCGTCTTCAGATACTGTGTCTCCCTCTCTCTCTGACCTTCCCTGCTCACACACTCTCTCTCTCTCTCAAAAATAAGTAAAACATTAAAAAAAAAAAACCCCAAACCCTTGGTATGACCAACTTCCTGAACCTTATTTCTTCCAGGTCAGATTGCATGTAGTTCACGCAAAAGCATAATTTTTCAACAAACATTGTTTATTTATGAACTTCAGAATATCATGTTTTGTCTTTAACAGCTTTAGTGAAATACACTTTACATAGTACACAGTACATCGACTTATAGCTACAATTCAATGGTTTTTTTTATTATGTTTGGAGTTGTACAACTATCACCACAATCAATTTGAAGACCTTTTCACCACCCCCAAAACAAAATTTTAAATATTATTCTCATCATTTTATTCCCTAATTACTGATGCTCATTTATAAAACATCCACCATATGCAGTGACACTTGACATTCCAGTGAGATAGTGGATATTATAAGAACTCAACAGGAAGGAATGATGAAAAAAAGAGCAATGCGCTTCTTAGAGAATAAATGGCCCTGTTGTACAACATTAATATACCACATATTTCACAGTTCTGTATAGAGGCTAAGAGCAAGGACTTGGAGCCAAATTAATTGACTTCAGATATTGGACCCACCTTTTACTGACCTTGGGAGAGTCAGTTCCATTTGTAAAATGGGGACAATAATTGTTCATACCTCATATGAGTCTTATAATAATTAAATATATTAATATACAAAGTGCTTAGAATACAAACTGGTTCTACAGGAGTGCTGCTAATCTGATTATTGTATATAAGTTCATCTCTCTCTCTCTCTCTCTCTCACACACACACACACATACACACACACACCTTCTACAAGGGTAACCCTTTATGATTATATGAATTGTGAGATTTTCGTATTTGAATATCTAATCTGCTAGCAGTTCAGTATGTACTGAGAGTCTGGTTGGAATTAAATCTTGACTTTAATTGGTTAGAATTAAATCTGTGATGTTATCGGTTATTGGATATTTTATTTGGAGGAAAAAATTAGGTGGACTCCTCTTATCTAATGAACACATAGAGAAAGAGGAGGAGAGGTCAAAGACTCTGGCATAGGAAATCCCTGACTTCATCTACTCCCATAGATACATTGAAGCTACACCAAAATATACAGCAACTCCTCCTGAAGGAGAAATGAGGGATGACTGAACAGCTCTGCATAATAAAGGACTGTATAGAGAATGGTGGGAGAGAAGGAGAGACAGGAGCAATGGGAACCCTTCCTATGATGCTATGGAGTGCAGTGGGGAGGATCTCACCGAGGAGCCCAGGATTAGATTTCTCTGTCCTGGGGCACAGCAAACAAAACCAAGCAGGGGTGCCTGGGTGGTCCAGTTGGGTAAGCATCTGACTTCGGCTCAAGTCAGGATCTCAAGTTCATGAGTTTGAGCCCCACATCAGGCTCTGTGCTGACAGCTCAGAGCCTGGAGCCGGCTTCAGATTTTGTATCTCCCTCTCTCTGCCCCTCTTCTTCTCATATTGTCTCTCTAAAACATATAAAAATTTAAAAAAATTTTTTTAACAAGCAAAAAATCCAGTGTTTTAAAGGGCAACTAGACTGTAAGTGAAGGAAATCCATTTACTAACGTGAAAGGATCTGCCAAATAGTGGGGGAACTGCCGGAACTCTGTCTGGGTTGGGAGATGTCGGCAAACATCACTGTTTAGGATCCCCCCAACCACCAATGTGGGGAGCTCAGGGAACAGCAGGGTCTAGGTGCTCTAACAGGTCTCCTGCCAAAGTCAGTCATGAGCTCCTCGACACACCACCCCAGCTGCACACCCAGAGTTCACTTCCTACCTATACCTGCTGTCGTTTCAGCCATCCCACCAAGGCCGACCTGGCGTAGCACACACCAAGAAACCCCTAGCCTGCGTTGCTCCAGGAAGCCACCAAAAGCTGCCAGAAACATTCAATCTACACAGCAGATATTCCTACACAAGGACACTCCTTCAAGACTTGGAGAAGCAGTTGTTTTGCCTAAATCATAGAAACAGCACATACGTCGAACAAAGTGAGGAGACAAAGGAATATGTTCCAAAAGAAAGAACAGGACAAAAACTCAGAAAAAAAAGAACTAAGTTAAATGAGGATAAGCAACATGCCTGTCAAAGAGTTGAAGTGATGGTTATAAAGATGCTCACCAGAGTTAAGAGTAGATGAACTTCGTGAAACTTCAACAAAGCTGAAAATGTAAAAAATATAAAAAAGAACCAGTTAGAGTTGAAGAATAGAATAAGTGAAATAAAAATATACTAGAGGTAATCAACAGCACATTAGGGGATGCAAAAACATGAATTGGTAATCTGGAAGACTTGGTATGAGAAAGCACCCCAGGTGAACAGCAGAAGGTAAAAAGAATAGTAAAAATAGGAGGACAGGATAAGAGACCTCTGCAACAACGTTAAGCATAGTAGCATTCACATTATAGTCCCAGAAGAAGAAATGAGAGAAGAAGGGACAGAAAACTTATTTGAAGAAATAATACTGAAAACTTTCCTACCCTGGGAAATGAAATAGACATCCAGGTTCAGGAAACACAGAGAGTTGCAAACAAGGTGAACTAAAGGAGGTCTACACCAAGACACATAATAATTAATATATCAAAAAATAAAGACAAAATCTTAAAAGCAGCAAGAGAAAAGCAACTTGTTACCTACAAGGGAAATCCCAGAAGACTAATAGCTGATTTTTCAGAACAAACTTTGCAGACTAGAAGGGAGTGGCATGATATATTCAAAGTGCTGAAAGGGGGAAAAAAACTGCTAAGAAAACTACTCAGCAAACCTATCATTTAGAATCCAAGGAGAGATTAAATAAAGAGTTTCCTAGAAAATAAAAGTTTAAAAAGTTAATAAGCATTAAACTGGCCTTACAAGAAATGTTAAGGAGACCTGTTTAAGTGAGAAAGAAAATTAACTAGAAGAAAATTATGAAAGGAATAAACTTCACTCGTAAAAGCAAACAATATCTAAAAATACGTAAAACATGACATTACATATAGAAAATGTGGCGAGGAAGGAGTAAAAATGTAGAGCTTTCAGAATGTGTTTGAATTTAAACAACCATTAACTGAATATAGAGTGCTATATACTTAGAATGTTATAAATTAACCTTATGGTAACCGAAAACCTAAATAGATACACAATAAAGAGAAAGGAACTGAGAATAAAACTAAAGAAAGTCATCAATTACAAAGAGAGTAGAGAAAGAAACGGAAGAATTATAAAAAAAAATTTAATGACAATAAGGACATACCTATCAATAATTACTTTAAATGTAAGAGGTTGATTGATGCTCCAATCAAAAGATAATGAATGGGTGATGGAATAGATAAAAACAAAGCCCATTTCTATGCTGCCTATGAGAGACTCGCTTCAGACCTTAAGACACATATAGACTGAAAGTAATGAAATGGAAAAAGATTTTTCATATAAATGAAAATGGAAAAAGAAATCCTGGGTACCAATACTTCTACCAGACAAAATAGACTTTAAAACAAAGACTGTAACAAAGAGGGGCACTACATAATGATAAAGGGATCAAGTCAACAAAAGGATTATCTGTGTACCAAATATAGGAGTACCTAAATAAAGCTAATATTAATAGGCATAAAGGGAGAATTAATAATAATACAATAATAGTAATGGACATTAATACCCCACTTACATCAGTAGATACATTACTGAGACAGAAAATCAATAAAGAAACAAGGGCTTTGAATGGCACATTAGACCAGATAGACTTAACAGATACATACAAAACATTTCATCCACACACACCAGAATACATATCCTTTCAACTGCACATGGAATATTCTCCAAGATAGATCACACTGTAGGCCACAAGACAAGTCTCAACAAATTCAAGAAGACCGAAATCATATCCAGCATCTTTTCTGATCACAATGGTATGATACTAGAAGTCAATTACAAGGGGGGAAAAACGAAAAAACACAAATACATGGAGGCTGAACTACCTGCTACCAAAGAGAAAATTAAAAATACCCTAAAACACATGAAAATGGGGGGAATGGCTTAAAATCTTTGGGACACAGCAAAAATAGTTCAAAAAGAGAAGTTTGTAATGACATAGGTCAATCAAGAAACAAGAAAAACAATCTCAAATAATCTAACCTTACACCTAAATTAACTAGAAAAAAAAAGACAAAACAAAGCTCCAAGTTACTAGAAAGAAGGAAAAATCAGAGCAGAAATAAGTTAAATCAAGACAAAAAAGTAGAAAATATCAATAAAACTAAAGCTGGTTTGGAAAAATAGACAAAATTGATAAAACTTTAACCAGACTCATTAAGTTAAAAAATAGGAGACTCAAATACATAAAATTAGAAATGAAAGGAGAAGTTAAAACTGATACCACAGAAATACAAAGTATTATAAGAGACTACTGCAATGAATTCTATATCAACAGATTGGACAACCTAGAATAAATGGATAAATTCCTAGAAACATACAATCTCCCAAAACTGAATTGGGAGGAAATAGAACACTTGATAAGATCAACTACTAGTAATTAAATTGAATCAATCAATAATAATAATACCCTTAAACAAAAATCCAGGACCAGAAAGCTTCACAAGTGAATTCTACAAAACCTTTAAAGAAAAGTTAATACCTCTTCTTCTCAAACTATTCCAAAAAATAGAGGAGAAAGGTACACTTCCAAAATCCTTCTATGTAGCCAGCATTGCCCTGATATCAAAGCCAAATAAAGACATTACAAAAATAAAAACTACAGCCAATATCTCTGATGAAGATAGATGCAAAAATTATTTTTAAAAATTTTTTAATGTTTATTCATTTGAGAGAGACAGACAGACAGAAACAGAGAGCAAACCGGACAGGGGCAGAGAAAGAGGGAGACACAAAATTTAAAGCAGTCTCCAGGCTCTGAGCTGTCAGCACAGAGCCTGACGCGGGACTCAAACTCATAAACTGTGAGATCATAACATGAGCCAAAGTTGGACACTTAACTAACTGAACCATGTAGGCACTCCAGATGCAAAAATTCTTTACAAAGTGTTAGCAAACCAAACACAACAATACTATAAGTGATCATTCATCACAAATAAGGAGATTTATTCCAGAGATACAGGGATGGTTTGATATCAGCAAATCAATCAAGGTAATGCACCATATTAGAATAGAAACCACACGATGATCTCAACAGATGCAGAAACGGCATATTAGAAAATTCAACCTTAGTTTATAATAAACTCTCAAGAAAGTGGGTTTAGAGAGAACATAACTTAATATAAGGCCATATACAATAAACTCACAGCTGAGATCACACTCAATGGTCAAAATCAGAAAGCTTTTTCCTCTAAACTCAGGAAGACCAAGAGGTTCACTTTCATCATTTTTGTTGAACATAGTATACCGGAAGTCCTAACCAGAGCAATCAGATCAGAGAGAGAGAGAGAGAGACAAGACAGACAGACAGACAGACACATGGAGGGAGGGAGGAAGGGAGCGGGCTCGTAAACAAGAAGTAAAACTCACTGTTTACAGATGACGTGATCCTCTATAAGAAAACCCTAAATACTATACCAAAAAGAGCTATTAACATAAATGAATTCAGTAAAGTTGCAGAATACAAAATCAATATGTAGATGTGTTGCATTTCAATATACTAATAATGAACTATTAGAGAAATTTATAAAACAACCCTATTTAAAATTGCATAAAAGAATAAAATATCCAGGAATAATTTTACCCAAGGAGGTGTAAGACCTGTACTTTGAAAACTATGACATCAATGAAAGAAGTTAAAGATAATACAAATAAATGGGAAAAATACCACACTCACGGTTGGGAAGAATTAATATTGTTAAAATGTTCATGTTACCCAAAGCAATATACAGAGTCAATGCAATCCCTATCAAAATACCAGTAATATTTTTTTTACATAACTAGAAAAAAATCCTAAAATGTGTATGAAACCACAAAAGACTTCAAATATTCAAAGCAATCTTAGGAAAGAACAAAGCTGGAGGTATCACAATTCCAGGTTTCAAGATAAGTCCAACATTACAGTAATCAAAAGAGTGTGGTACGGGCATAAAAATGACACATAAATCAATGGAACAGAATAGAGAGGCCAGGAATAAACCTATCCTTATATGGCCAATCTATAACAAAAGAGGCAAGAATATACAATGGAAAAAAGATGTCTTCAAAAAAATGGTGCTGGGAAAACTCGACAGCTACATGCAAAAGAATGAAACTGGACCCCTTTATTCTTATACCATATACAAAAATAAACTGAAAGTAGATTGAAGACCTAAATGTAAGACCATAAAACTTTTTTCTCTTTATACTTTTGTTTAAGAATTACATGCTAGTTAGGGGGTGCCTGGGTGGCTCATTTAAGTGTCCAACTCCAGCTCAGATCATGATCTCATGGTCCACAAGTTCAAGCCCCGCATCGAGCTCTGTGGAGACATCTCAGAGCCTGGAGGCTGCTTCAGATTCTGTGTCTTCCTATCTCTCTGCCCTTCCCCTGCTCATGCTCTGTCTCTTTGTCATTCAAAAATAAATAAACTTGAAAAAAATTTAATTACATGCTAGTTAATTAACATACAGTACAATATTGGTTTCAGAAGGATTCAGTGACTCATCACATATACAACACCCAGTGCTCATCACAAGTGCCCTCCTTAATACCCAACTCATCTAGCCCATCCCCTATTCACCTCCCTCCATCCACCTTCAGTTTGTTCTCTATCTTTAAAAACTCCTCATGGTTTGTTTCCTTCTCTCTTTTTCCCCCTCCTATAAATTTGTTCTCCTGTCATGTTTCTTTAATTCCATATATGAGGGAAATCATATGGCATTTGTCTTTCTCTGGCTTATTTTGCTCAACATAATATGATCTAGCTCCATCCTGGTCATTGCAAATGGCAAACTTTCATTCTTTTTCATGTCTGAGTAATATTCTATTGTGTGTAGAGATATAGATATAAATTCAGACACAGATATTGATATAGACTACATTTTTTTTATCCAGTCTTCAGTCAACAGACATTTTAGCTCTATCCATAACTCGGCTATTGTTGATAATGTAAATGTCAGGGTGCATGTGCCCCTTTGAATCAGTCTTTTTTTTTTAACGTTTATTCATGTTTTGAGAGAGAGAGAGAGAGAGCATGAGTGGGGGAGGAGCATGGTGAGGGGTGGGGACAGAAGATCCAAAGCAGGCTCTGCGCTGACAGCAGCCAGCCAGGTGTGAGGCTCGAACACATGAACTGTGAGATCATGACCTGAGCTGAAGTCAGACACTCAACCAACCGACTAATTCCTGGTGCCTCTCGAATTAGTATTTTTGTATCCTTAGAGTAAGTACCTAGTAGTGCAATTGGTGAGTCACAGGGTAGTTCTATTTTTAAGTTTATGAGGAGCCTCCATACTGTTTTCCAGAGGGGTTGCATCAGTTTGCATTCCCACCAACAGTGTAAGAGGGTCCCCCTTTCCCACATCCTCACGAACAGCTGTGTTGTTTATGACAGGTAAGAAGTGGTATCTCATTGTAGTTTCGATTTGTGTTTCCTTGATGATGAGTGATGTTGAGCATCTTTTCATGTGTCTGTTAGTCATTTTTAGGTCTTCTTTGGGGAAATGTCTATTCAGGTCTTCTGCCCATTTCTTAACTGGATTATTTGTGTTTGGGTATGGAGATTGATAAATTCTTCATATATTTTGTATATTGAACTTTAATCAGATATGTCATTTGCAAATATCTTCTCCCATTTTTTTAGAGTGTCTTTAAGTTCTGTTGATTGTTTCCTTTGCTGTGCAGAAGCTTTTTATCTTGGAAGTCCCAATAGTTCATTTTTCCTTTTGTTTCCCTGTCTCTGGAGACATGTCTAGAAGAAGCTGCTACGGTGGAGGTCAAAGAGTTTGCGTGTTCTCCTCTGTCCCTCCCATCCATGAGCATGGAATGCTTTTCCATTTCTTTGTGTCCTCTTCAATTTCTTTCATAAGTGTTCTATAGTTTTTAGAGTACAGAGCTTTTACTTCTTTCGTTAGGTTTATTCCTAAGGTATCGAATTAATTTTGGTGCAATTGCAAACAGGATGGATTCCTTGATTTCGCTTTCTGCTGCCTCCTTACTGGTGTATAAAAATGCAACAAATTTCTGCATGTTGATTTTTTTATCCTGCAACTTTGTTTAATTCATGTAGTAGTTCTAGCAATTTTTTGGTGCAGTCCTTCAGGTTTTCTACATAGAGTATCATTTATAGACTTTTTGTCTATAAATAGTGAAGTTTTGACTTCTTCCTTGCCAATTTGGATGCCTTTTATTTCTTTTTGTTGTGTAATTACTGAGGCTAAGACTTCCAGTACTATGTTAGTAACAGTGGTGAGAGTGGGCATCCTTGTCTTTTTCCTGACTTTAGGGGAAAGGCTCTCAGTTTTTCTCCATTCAGGATATTAGCTGTGGGTCTTTCATATATGGCCTTTATCTTCCATATATCCCTACTTTGTTGAGGGTTTTTATCAAGAATCGATGCTGTATTTTGTCAAATGCTTTTTCTGCATCCATTGACAAGGTCATATGGTTCTTATCCTTTCTTTCTTTTTTTTTTTAATTCTTTTTTTTAAATTCTTTTTAATGTTTTATTTATTTTTGAGACAGAGAGGTTCAGAGCATGAGCGGGGAGGGGCAGAGAGAGAGAGGGAGACACAGAATCGGAAGCAGACTCCAGGCTCTGAGCTAGCTGTCAGCACAGAGCCTGACGCGGGGCTGGAACCCACGAACGTGAGATCTGACCTGAGCCGAACTCGGAGGCTCAACCGACTGAGCCACCCAGGCGCCCCCTTTCTTTCTTTTTTTAATGGGGTGTATCATGTTAATTAATTTGAGAATATTGAACTTCTCCTGCAGCCCAGGAATAAATCCCAATTGATCATGGTGAATAATTTCTTTAATACACCGTTGGATTCAATTTGTTAGGATCTTATTGAGAACTTTTTCATTCATCCTCATCAGGAATATTGGCCTATAATTCTCCTTTTTAGTGGGGTCTTTGTTTGGTTTTGGAATCAGGATAATGCTGGCCTTGTACAAGGAGTTAGGAAGTTTTCCTTCCATTTCTATTTTTGGAACAGTTTGCAAAGAATAGGTATTAAGTCTCTTTTAAATGTCTGATAAAATTCCCCTGGGAAGCCATCTGGCCCCAGACTTTTGTTTGTTGGGAAATTTAAGGGGAATTTTTTTTTAATGTTTCTTTATTTTTGAGGAAGACAGGAAGACAGAGCATGAGATGGGAGAGACAGAGCGTGAGAGGGGGAAGGGTAGAGAGAGGGGGAGACACAGAATCTGAAGCAGGCTCCAGGCTCTGAGCTGCCAGAACAGAGCCTGACGCGGGGCTCGAACTGACAGACCGTGAGATCATGACCTGAGCTGCAGTCAGATGTCCAACCAATGGAGCGACCCGGGTGCCCCTGTTTGTTGGGAGATTTTTGATTACTGCTTCAATCTCTGCTGGTTATGGGTTTGTTCAAATTTTGTATATATTTCTATCTCAGTTTTGGTAATTCGTATGTTTCTAGGAATATATCCATTTCTTCCAGATTGCCCAGTATTTGGGCATATATTTTTTCATAACATTTCCTTATAATTATTCGTATTTCTGTGGTGTTGGTTGTGATCTCTCCTTTCTCATTCATAATTTTATTTACCTGTGTCCTTTCTCTTTTCTTTTTGATTAAATTTGGCTAGGGATTTCTCAGTTTTATTAAATCTTTCAAAGAACTAGCCTCTGGTTTCATTGGTCTGATCTACTGTTCTTTTTTGTTTGTTCTTATATCATTTATTTATGCTCTAATCTTTATTATTTCTCTCCTCTAATGGCTGTCGGCTTCATTTATTGTTCTTATTTAGCTCCTTGAGGTGTAAGGCTGGGTTGTGTATTTGAGATTTCTCTTATTTCTTGAATAGCACCATTCGTGCTGCATTCCAAAGGTTTTAGGATGAACATACCTCAACATGATAAAGGCCATAAATAACCTACAGCCAATATCATTCCTCATGGAAAAATTCTCAGTTTCCCCCATTAATGTCAGCAACAAGACAAGGATGTCCACTCTCCCCATCTTTATTCAAGATAGTACTGGAAGTCCTAGCCACAGAAATCAGACAACAAAAAGAAATAAAGAGCATCTACATCAGTAAGGAAAAAGTAAAAATTTCACTATTTGCAGATGACATGATACTGTAATATAGAAAACCTGAAAGCCTCCACCAAAAAACCACAACTAGTAAATGGATTCTGTAAAGTCACAGGATACAAAATCAATGTATAGAAATCTGTTGCATTCCATACCTCAATAATAAAACAGCAGATGAGAAATTAGGAAAACAATCCCATTTACAATTGCACCAAAAAATAATAATATACACTAGGAATAAACCTAACCAAAGAAGTGAAAGATGTGTCCTCTGAAAACTATAAAACACTGATGAAAGAAATTGTTAGGAAACACAAAAGAATAGAAAGATATTCCATGCTCAGGGACTGGAAGAACAAATATTGTTACAACGGACTGGAAGAACAAATATTGTTACAATGTGGGTCCTGCCCAAAGCAATCTACACAACCAGTGCAATTCCTATCAAAATACCAACAGCATTTTTCACAGAACTAGGAAAAACAATCCTAAAATTCATATAGAAACACCAAAGACCCCAAATAATCAAAGCAATTTTGAAAAGAAAAGAAAAGCTGCAGGCATCACAATTCTGCCCGTCCAGTTCTATTACAAAGCTCTAGGAACAAAGCCGCGGGTACTGGCGCAGAGAGAGACACACAGATCAATGGAACAGAACAGAAAACCCAGAAATAAACCCATGGCTATACTGCCAATTAATCTTCAGCAAATGAGGCAAGGAGGTGCCCATGCAAAAGAAATTGGACCACTTTCTTGCAACATGCACAAAAATAAATTCAAAATGGATTAAAGAACTAGATTTGAGACACAAAACTATAAAAATCCTAGAAGAGATCACAAGCAATAACTTCTCTGACATTAACAATAGCAATTTTTTTCTAGATAGGCCTCCTGAGGCAAGGGAAACAAAAGCAAAAATAAACTATTGGGACTAATTCAAAATAAAAACCTGTGCACAGTGAAGGACACCATCAACAAAACTTAAAAAACAACCTACATAATGGGAGAAGATATTTCCAAGTTAAATCTGATAAAGGGTGTATCCACAATACATAAAGAATTTATAAAACTCAATACCAAAAGCCCAGTTAAAGAACCCAATTAAAATAACCCAAATAATCCAATTAAAAATGGGCAGAAGATATGAATATTTTTCTAAAGAAGACATCAGATGGTTAACAGACACATGAAAAGATGCTCAGTATCACTCATCATCAGGGATGTGCGCATCAAAACTACAATGAGACATCTCCTCACACCTGTTAGGAAATGGCTAAAATCAACAACATAAGAAACAACAGGTGCTGGCAGGGCTATGGAGCAAAAGGGACCCTCTTGCACTGTTGGTGGGAAAGCAAGCCATTGTAGAAAACAGTATGGCAGGTTTTCAAGAAGTTAAAAATAGAACTATCTTGGGGCACCTGGGTGGCTCAGTCGGTTAAGCGTCCAGCTTCAGCTCAGGTCATGACCTCACAGTTAGTGGGTTCGAGCCTTGCGTCGGGCTCTGTGCCGACAGCTAGTTCAGAGCCTGGAGTCTGTCTTCGGATTCTGTATCTCCCCCTCTCTCTTCGACTCTCCCCTGCTTGTGCTGTCTCTTTCTGTCTCTCAAAAATTAATAAAAAACATTTTTAAAAAGTTAAAAGATAAAAATAAAAAATAGAACTATCTTATGATGCATCAATCACACTACTGGTATTTACCCAAAGAATACAGAACACTAGTTCAAAAAGATACATGCAGCCCTATGTTTATAGCAGCATTATTTACAATAATAGACATATGGAAGCATCCTAAGTGTCCACTGATTGATGAATTGATAAAGAAGTGGTATGTATGTGTATGTATGCATATATATATATACATATATAATTTAAGTATGTATATAATATGTATAATGGAATATTACTCATCCATAAAAAATGAAATTATGCCATTGGCAACATATAGATGGAACTAGACAGTATTATGCTAAGCAAAATAAGTCAGTCAGAGAAAAGCAAATACCATATGATTTCACTCATATGTGGAATTTAAGAAACAAAACAAATATTTAAAGGGAGAAAAGGAGGCAGACAAATCAAGAAACAGGCTCTTAACTATAGAAAACAAACAATTGGTAACCAAGGGGAGGTGGGGGGATGGGTGAAACAGGTGATGGGGATGCAGCAGGTCACTTGTGATGAGCACCGGGGTTTTGTGTGGAAGAGGTGAATCACTGTATGGTACACCTGAAACTAACAACACTGTATGTTAATTATATGGGAATTTAAAACTTGGGCGCCTGGGTGGCTCAGTTGGTTAAGCGTCCAACTTCGGCTCAGGTCATGATCTCCCGGTTTGTGGGTTTGAGCCCCGCGTCGGGCTCTGTGCTGACAGCTAGCTCAGAACCTGGAGCCTGCTTTGGATTCTTTATCTCCTTCTCTCTCTGACCCTCTCCTGCTCGTGCTGTCTCTCTCTGCCTCTCAAAAATAAATAAAAAACATAAAAAGTTTTAATAAAAAAATAAAATTTAAAAAATAAAGTACCTTGTAAAAAGCATATATAGTTGTCTTGGTTATTTTCCCTTTTTCTTTTAAAATCAAATTTGACGGGGTGCCTGGATGGCTCAGTCAGTTGAGCCTCTGAATTCGGCTCAGGTCAGATCTCACATTCGTGGGTTCGAGCCCCATGTCGGGCTCTGTGCTGACAGCCAGCTCAGAGCCTGGAGCCTGCTTCCCGTTCTGTGTCTCCTTCTCTCTCTGCCCCTCCCCCTCGCATGCTCTGTCTCTCTCTGTATCAAAAATAAAACATTAAAAAAAATTAAAATAAAATAAAATTTGACAATCTCTGTATTTCAGTTGAGGTACTGTAGTTATTTATATGGTTGGAAATCTATCTTCCTATTTGTCTCATTTGTTATTTGTCCCTCTTTACCTGTTTTCTACATTTTTGGATTAAGTATCTTAATTTCTATTCTGTTTAATTTCTATTCTTGGTATATTAGCTACAATTTTTTTAAAGTTGCTAGTGGTTGCTCTAAAATTGACAAAATGCATATTTAACCTTTCACAATACATCTTCTAATTTTATTGTGCTATGTTATGTGCAGTATAAAGCCTATTTGATAGCATAAACCTATTTTTCTTTCCCATTTTATGCTATTTTATCACATATTTTATTTCTACATATGTGATAAGCTCCACAAAATATCCTAACTGATTTTAAGCAAATGGTTTTTGAGAGAGACAGACAGGAGACAGAGAGGAGGGCGGGGTGGAGAACAGGAGGAGCGGGAGAGAGAGAGTCCTAAGCAGGCTCCATCCTGAGTGGAGCCCTGTGGGGCTCTGTCCCACGATCCCGGGATCATGACCTGGGCTGAGATCAAGAGTCAGATGGTGAACAGACTAAGCCCCCCAGTGTCCCAGCCATCAATCAAGTTTTAAAGAATGCTGAAAACGAAAACAAAGCATTTCATGTTTATCCTGTGTTTACTCTTTCCGAACCATTGCTCTTTTGTATCAAATTGTGTTTCCATCTATTGTTTCCCTTCTGCCTGAAGGACTTTCTAAAGCATTCCTGTGGCGCATATCTGCTCCTGATTAAGTCTTAGGATTTGATTATCTAAAAATGTTTAAATTTTACCTTAATTTCTTAAAGATGCTTTCACTGGGTATAGAGTAATAGATTATTTTATTTTTCTTTCATAACCTTGAAACTATTTTATTTCTTCTGGATTATATAATTTTCAGTGAGAAGACTGTAGACTGTCTCCCTCTGTACATATGTGTCTTTTTTTCTCCCTTTGGCTCTTGTTAAGCCTTACTTTGTACCGTTAGTTTTTATGAACTGTGCTTATGACATGGCTCAGCGTGGTGTGTGTACATACCTGTGTGTATGGGTATGTGTATTTATCTTACTTGGAGTTATTTTTTAATCTGTGAGTTACCTTTCATAAAATTTGGAAAAGGTTCATTTACTAGTTTTTCAAGTACTTTTCTACCCTTCCCCCACTCCTCCTCGTCTTCCATTGGTACCTGTGTTAGACTACTTATTAATGTCTATAAGTCACTGAGGCTGTATTGCACTTTTTAGTATTTTTCTTCCTTTGTGCTTCATTTTATGAGATTATCTTCCTCTATCTTTAGGTTAATTGATCTTTTATTCTGCTATGTCTCACCTGCTGTTAATCCTATACAGTGAGATTTTAATTTAAAATATTTTATTTTTCATCTGAAGCTCCATTAGATTATTTTTAATATCATCATTGATTGCCTCATAATTTTCATCATTTACTTTAAATATTTGAACATAGTTACAGTAACTATTTTAACATCTTTGTTTCTAATTCTATCATTTCTGCCATTTCTGCATCTGTTCCTTTTGACTGAATTTTGCACTAATTATGAGTCATATTTTCCTTTTTCTTGGAATGCCTAATAATTTTTACGGAATGTTGGACTTTGTGAATATTATGTAACGGAGAATCTACATTGCATTGTCTTTTTCTTTAAAGAGTATTGGGCAGGCAGTTAAATAATTTGCAGATGTTCGATCATTTTTAGACCTGTCTGAACTTTTCAAGAGCAGGTCTAGAGTGTTCACCTGTGAGAGCACACCCTACAGTAGGAGGATAACAGCTTCACTTAACCCTAGGTAGTACAGCCCAGTGCTGAGCTGTGGGGTCTCCAGTGAATGCCCTGGTGTGATCACTAATGGCTCTCCAATCTAACTAGTCATAATTTAAATACATCTTCACAGCTTAAGCATCACACTAACCCATGTGAGCTTCTAGGGATTATTTTGATTACAGTTCTCTGGGTAATCTCTGCCTAGCATTGTAAAGTTTCTCTCTATGAATGTGCAGCCTAGTACTAAGCAAAGACGCACAAGGATCCTTTTTCAGGTTGCTGCACTTCCGCCCCACAAGCAACTCACATCACATTTTTCTGAAAATCTACACTAAACATCCCAACAACCTTAACTTCCTTGAACTTTAATTTTCTAGGTCAGAAGTCTCTATCTGAAATGAGACCATTTCTAGATAAGAAATTTCCATCTCCTGAGCTCACTGAGGTCACTGGGCCCTGCTTGGGTTGACCCCACCTTCACCATACATACCATGCAGAAATTGCCTACAGGCAGAAATCCAAGGTGATTATGGGGTTCACAAACCCCAAGGTAATTAGGAGTCACAACCACGTTCTGCATGTTTTACAATGACTGAAAATCGTTGTTTCGTGTTGCTATTGACTATTTGTACCCCACCGCCAGCCAACCCCTCCAATTCATATTTTGAAATCTAATGCACAATGCGATAGTATTTGGAGGTGGAAGCTTTGGGAGGGGATTAGGTCATGAGAGTTGACTCTCATAAATGGAATTAATGCTGTAATAGAAGAGCTCCTTGGCCTCTTCTACCACGTGGGGGCACAGGGGAAAGATGGCCGTCAGTGAGCCAGGAAGTGGGCTCTCCCCAGACACCAGACTGCAGGTGCCTTGATCTTGGACTCTGAAAACTCTGGAATGTTAAGAAATAAACTCCTATTGTTTATAAGCCAGTCAGCTGCGGCAATTTGTGATGACAACCTGGATGAGCTAAGACACATATACTTCGTCTAGTTTTCTAGTTTAATGACGGAAGGTTTGCCCTCGTCCTTTTTAGTTCATCATGGCTCTCAAGAGACGCCCAGTCAGAGACCTTTTACTTAACCAGTTTCTAAATAGAAACTAAAGTTTTTGTCTCGACTCATGTAAATAGAAAGTTCATATAAAATGTAACTAGAGAAAGAATAGGCAAAGAGGAGGTGAAATTTAGGTCCCTCATCTTTTAACCCAAATCTGACTTTGACCATCTTCTGTATTGTTTTGAAAGTATAAAAAGGGGAATATTGAGTTTCCTTTCATTGGCTTCTAGATAAATAGTGCAGATTCTACAAGTAATTAGGCTGAACTAGTAAGCAAAAAGGGTTTCATGCCTGAGGGAAGTTTTGACACAGGCTTGTAACTCCATAGATTTAGGATTAGTTACAAGCAATAAACCTATTCTGGCGTTATCCAAAGTCCTTTCATCCAGAAGACTGGTCAGCCTTCCCTGTAAACAGGAAAGATTAGGAGAACAAAGATCCACTGATGCAGCCCCGAATGTCAGTAGAATAGTACACAGAGACAGATGCCAAAAGTTAATTCCCAGTCCTGGTAAAATTTAAAAGTAACAAAATAGATACATTAAAAGGGTCTAAATAAAGCTGAAAATAACCTCAGCTGAAAATGTTCCTTTGACAAGCCTTCATTTGTGAGGTGGGTGGGGGTTGGGCTAGATGGGTGATGGACGGGTTTGAAGGAGGGCCCTTGTGATGAGCACTGGTTGGTGTCCGTGAGTGATGAATCGCTGAAGTCTACTCCCGAGACCACTGCTGCAGTGCGTGTTAACTAGAGTGTACATTTTTTAAAAATATAAAATAAAAGCCCTCTTTTGTTACCATTTAGTCTGAGCTGAAAGCTAGTGGGGGAAAGAGATACTATCCATATATTTCTGGATCACCCTTTCGATGTCTCAGAAGCTGAAGCTGTGATGCATCCACAGGAAGGACTATGTCCAGTAGATATGAATTATTAGGATCATCATTCCCGGCACATTCCTCTTTTAAGTATTCGTATTCATGGGAAACAAAACACTTTCCTTCCCAATTCAACAACCAGGGTCTCTTGGGGAGCCCTTCCCTCCGTCACACTTGCAGAACAGCAGCTGTTACAGCTGGGAAAGGACGAGTTCTAGGAAGAACTATGTTGTCTCCTCAAAATTGTTTTCTCTGTGAAAGCTGCAAGGTGGTAAGGAACACACACAGGGTATATGTCTATACACTCAAAAACACAAATGCATGTGTGTATTTAAAAGTTCATTTCCATAAGGAAATCTTTTATTGAGACTTTTCTAGACTCCAGAAACTGTGGTAAGTGCCGTGAGGGATATGTAGATGTTATATAAGGCAAGGACTTTTAAAAAATATATTTATTTTTGAGAGAGCAAGAACGAACACGAGAAGGGGAAGGGCAGAGAGAGAGAGAGAGAGAGAGGAACAGAGGATCTGAAGTGGGCTCCGTGCTGGCAGCAGAGAGCCTGATGTGGGGCTCAAACTCAAGAACCGTGAGGTCATGACGACGTTGGATGCTTAACCAGGCACCCCATATGACAAGAACTTTAAATTAGATTAAATAAATGAGATTGACATTAAATACATAATTCTAAGACATAGCAAAAAGTAACAAGGTGTAAAATGCTAAAGAGAGACACAAACCCAAGAGAGTGAAAGGGCCAACTAGTATTTAACACAGTAGATTCTCAATAAATATTTATTTAGTGGATGAAGTGATGAGGACTAAATTTCTCTCCCCTTCCCTTCAATGTAAAATAATTCTACTCTCAAGAGTGATGCCATAGACACTTTTGCTTCAGTCTAATGTGGAATAATAGGGACCATATTTATTTAACCTCATAACTGAAACAAGTTTTAAAAATTCAAATAGGTCGGGGCGCCTGGGTGGCTCAGTTGGTTAAGTGTCTGACTTCGGCTCAGGTCATGATCTCACAGACCATGGGTTTGAGCTCCACCTCGGACTCTGTGCTGACAGCTCAGATCTGCTTAATCTGGAGCCTGCTTCAGATTCTGTCTCCCTCTCTCTCTGTGCCCCTCCCCCACTCACTCTCTGTCTCTCAAAATAAAAATAAAGACATAAAAAAAATTTTTTTTAATTCAAATATGTGAAACAATGGTTTGAAGATGCTGACTATCAGGCAATAAAGGAGAGTGATTGCAGGAGCGCTGACATCACTAACTCCACCTTTGGCCTTCCATTGTGTTCTCCCCTCTGGAGCACAGAGGACACCACTTTAGATAACTACCCTGCGGCCTCACAACCATGCCCCTCCCTCCATAAAAGCTGGGAATTCAGTCCGGAGAAGGGTGGAGAACACCTGCACAGTGCCCCGGATCAGCCCCGTCTGCCCATATGCCCTGTCACTAAGTTACTCTGACTGAAACTCTATAAACGGTATGCAGTGGCTTGCTTTGTTTGCTTGTTTGTTTTTGTATTTAAGTGCCTCCGCATTCTGGAGGATGTATTACTGGCCCTCCTCCAGCTTTTTTAAAAAACACTTTTAATGTTTATTTTTGAGAGAGAGCATGAGTGAGGGAGTGGCACAGAGAGAGAAAGAGAGAAAGAAAGAGCTGTCTGCACAGAGCGCTACACGGGGCCCAAACTCGCAAACTGTGAGATCATGACCGGAGCTGAAGTGGAGTGCTTAACTGAGTCACTCAGGTGCCGCCATGTCCTCTTCCACCTTCTAACACTGATCTCACAAGGCGGGAAGCAGTGATTCCTGTGAGAGACGCAGCACTGTAACTGCCCCGGTGTACTGCTCTGAGAAAGTTTCCAGGCCACAGTGCAGTGCTGGTGGGAGGAGGACCGTGTGGAGCCCAGTGACCTTCCAGAGCTGGGGAGGAAGAGTGGAGAACTTTTAGGAAATTCTAGGACTCAGACTCATAGAGCAGAATACCAGAAGGCAAAGAACTACACAGAACAAGAACTCTAGAGATACTCAAAGACTACCCTTGAGTTTTAAGCAGAATACCGATGAACACAATGAGGAAACTACCCAAGTCTGGGGAATAATCATTTGAAATAATTAGAAGTAGCAGTTCCTAGAGGTAACAGCTCCTGGTATCGGATGGGGCTTGGAATATTGTCTGTTCCCCCAACGGAGGACTGAAAACCCAGAAGATTACGGAGGCATCGGGTAGAATACACAGGGGCTCTCACGTCAGTAATTGGGAACGATTAGCAAAGATTGAGAACTATTCCAGTCCTGCCTTATGTATCCTAACAAGAAAACGTGAAAGAATCAAACTGTTCTCAGATAATATAACTACAGTTCAGAACGAAACTCAAGGACATAGGAATACAAAAATATCCTAGCACCACACAGGGTAGAATTAAAAATCTTTGACATCCAATCAAAAATTACCAGAATGCAAAGAAGCAGAAAAATATGACCCATAGTAGGGAACTTAACTGAAGCTGACTTAGAACTGACAGAGATGTTAGAATTAGCAGACAAGGACATTAAAACAATTATTACAGCTGTGGTCCGTATGTTCCAAACCTGAAGAATAGACATGGTGGATACAAAAAGCACTAAAATTGCTCTTCTAGAAATCAGAATCACAAAGTGTGAGATGAAAGATAAACTGAAAAGGTTAATAGAAGATTAAAGAGAAGAAAAAGTAAATTTTAAGACATAATATAAAACACACACACACAGAGAAAATTTTAAAATGTAAACAGAACATTAGTAATCTGTGGTACAACATCAGGTAGCCTAATAAACATGTAATTTGAATCTTTGAAAATCTTACAGGGGCTCCTGGGTGGCTGAGTTGGTTGAGGAATGCTAGACTTTGGCTCAGGGCATGACCTCACAGTTCGTGGGTTCCAGCCCCGCATCAGGCTGTGCTGACAGCTCAGAGCCTGGAGCCGCTTCCGATTCTGTGTGTCTCTCTCTATCTGCCCCTTTCCTGCTCATCATCTGTCTCTTTGTGTCTCTCAAAAATAAATCAATGTTTTAAAAAAATGAAAATCTTACAGAAAAATGATTTGAAAAATAATGGTTGAAATTTTTCTAAAATTGATAAAAAAACGATGGACTCATGATCCAAAAAGCTAGATCAATCAAAAAAGAAACAGGAATAAAACTACTCTAAGGCATCTCAAAATCAAATTGCTTAAAACCAGTGATATAAGAAAATCTTAAAAGCATCCAGAGGAGAAAAGACATGATACATGCAGAGTATGGAAGGCTTCCCAAAGATATCATTGTCCTAATCTTTGGAATCTATAAATATGTTAGATCAAATAGCAAAAGGAATTAATGTACAAGATGTAATATAGTCTGCTAATAAGGCAACCTGAAGACAGGAAAATTATTCTGGATTATCTGAATGGGCCCAATGTAATCACAAAGGTCCTCAAAAGAGGAAGAAGGAGACAAAAGAGAGAATCAGAGAGATGACAGTGTGAGAAGGACTTCTTCTGATGTTACTGATTTTAAAAGTGGGGGGAGGGGGCCAAGGAATGCTAGAAGTCTCTAGAAACTGAAAAAAGCAAGAATATGCATTATCTCCTGCAGCCTCTAGAAAGGAATGAAACTTTGCCAATATCTTGATTTTAGCCCAGGGAGACCGATGGGTCTTCAATATTTTTCCAGAACTATGAGAGAATTCCACCACTGTGAGATAATAAATCTGTGCTGTTTTAAGTCACTAAGGTTATCATAATGTGTTACAGCAGCAAATAAAAACCAATACTCAGAAGGAAAAAAAGCATAGAAGTTGACTTACCAGAAGCAATGCAAGAAAGAAAATTCTTGAACATTTAAAAATACCAAATTTAAAAATTCAATCAGGAATTCTATTTTTTTTTAACATTTATTTATTCTTGAGAGACAGAACATGAGCAGGGGAGGGGCAGAGAGAGAGGGAGACACAGAATCTGAAGCAGACTCCAGGCTCTGAGCTGTCAGCACAGAGCCAGATGTGGGGCTCGAACTCACAGACTGTGAGATCATGACCTGAGCCAAAGTCAGATGCTCAACTGACTGAGTCACCCACAACCTGGAGTTCTATACCCAGGGAAAATCTCTCTTAAAAATAAGTGTGAAACAAAGTTTCTTTTTAAAAACACAAAAGCTGAAGAGACCTATAAAAAGAAATGTTAAAAGGAAGAAAATGAGACCAGGTGGAAATATGAATCTAAACAAAGAAATAATGAGCAATGGAATAACTACATGGGTAAATATAAAATATTTTTATTACTTAAATATTTTTAAAGATAATGTTTAAACAATGTATTCTTTGGGGGAACCTGTGTGGCTCAGTCAGTTCAGTGGCCTACTTTCACTCAGGTTTGTGGGTTCAAGCCCTGATCAGGCTCGTGCTGACAGCTCAGAGCCTGGACCATGCTTCAGATTCTGCATCTCCTTCTCTCTCTGTCCCTCCCCTGCTCACTCTGTCTCTCAAAGGTGAGTAAATGTTAAAAATTTTTTTATAAATAATGTACTCTGTGGTTTACAGTATCTGTGAAAGTAAAATACATGACACCAATAGGACGCATATCAGAGGAGGTAAAATAAAATATACCGTTGTAAGTCTCTTGTATTTTATGAAAACTGGTATAATATCACTTGAAAATGATAGCTGATGAGTCATAAGTTAAATATTTATTCTATCAACTCTAAAACAATCCCCAAAATGGTAAAACAAAGAGTTACATTGAATAAGACCAAAAAATGAGATAAAATAGAATTATAAAAAGTGCTCACTAAATCCAAAAGGAGCCAAGGAAAAAGGAAAGAGGAATGAAAGCTACATTGGACAAACAAAAAACAGTAACAAGATGATAAATAGTCTCAATATCCTAGTTAAAAGCCCAAAATTGTCAAATTGACCTAAAAAAAAGCAACGCTATGCTACCTACAAGAAACACAATTCAAATACAAAGACACAAATAGATTAAAAGTAAAATTATGAAAAATACACAGTGCTAACAATTGTAATAAAAAGCTGAAATGGCTGTACTAATATTAAACAAAATAGATTGCAGAAAAAACATTATTATTATGTATAAAGACAGTTATTTCATAATAATAAAGTAGTCAATTAATGTAGAGGAAATAATAATCATAGAAATTTAGGCACTATACAACAGAGTTTCAAAACACATGTAGCAAAAACTGACAACTACAAGGATAAACAAACATTCACAGTTATTGTTGGACATTTCAATGCCCTCTCACAATACTTGATAAAACAAACGACAGGAAAGAAGTAATGATACAGCATACTTGAATAACACTCTCATTTAATTTCATCTAGTTAAGAGCATAGAGAATTCTATGCAATAGAATACACATTATTTTCAAATGCACAAAGAATATTGGTAAACCAAAACAAATCTTAAGAAATTTAATAGTATTTAAGTTATACAAAGTATGTTGTCTGATTATTATGGATTTTTTTAAGTTGATTTATTTATTTG
This sequence comes from Suricata suricatta, assembly GCF_006229205.1. Classification (NCBI taxonomy): domain Eukaryota; kingdom Metazoa; phylum Chordata; class Mammalia; order Carnivora; family Herpestidae; genus Suricata; species Suricata suricatta. The sequence continues at coordinate 134,072,650 of NC_043702.1, read as the reverse complement.
CAGAGAGAGAGAAAGAACATGAACAGAGGAAGGGCAGAGAGAGAGGGAGAGCGAGAGAATCCAAAGCAGGCTCCACACTACCAGAGCAAAGCCTGACATGAGGCTCAAACTCACAAGCCATGAGATCATGACCTGAACTGAAATCAAGAGTCAGATACTTAACTTAATGAGCGACCCAGGCACCCCTGATTACTATGGATATAAATTAAAAACTATTAACAGAAATATCCCTGTAAATTTCCAAAATATTTGGAAACTAACGCACACCTAAAGTACATAAGGGTCACGGAATAAATCAGAAAGGAAATTTAAAAATATTTCAAGCTTAATGAAAATGAAAACACTACATATAAAAATTTATGGGATGTCACAATTTTATAGAATTAATGCCCATAGTGGAAGAGAAGAAAATTCTCATGAGTGACCTCAGCTTCCACTTCAGGCAACTAGAGAAAGAAAAGCCAGTTAAACTCAAAGGAAGCAGAATAAAGGGAATAATAAATGTCAGAGTATCAATCAAAAAATAGAGAATTGGAAAATAGAGAAATCAACACAACCAAAGGCAGATTCTTTGAAATCAAGTGACAAATATCTAGCTGGGGATTAATACAAATTACAAGTATTAAAAGGTTAATAAGCAAATATTATAAATAAGTTTATGCCAATACCTTTGACAGCTTAGATAAAATTTGTAGTTTAGGGTGACTAAGCCACCTGGGTGGCTCAGTCAGTTAAGTGGACAATTTGGCTTCTTCAAGATCTCATGCTTCATGAGCTCAACTCACATCAGGCTCTCCGCTCTACCCCAGAGCCCACATTGGATCCTCTGTCTCCCCTCCTCTCTCTCTGCCCTTCCCTCACCCATGCTCGCTCTCTCTGTCAAAAATAAACACTAAAAAAACCTGGATGGGTGCCTCGGCGTCTCAGTCAGTTAGCATCCAACTCAGGTCATGATCTCATGGTTCATAAATTCAAGCCCCAGTTCAGAACCTGGAGCCTGCTTCAGATTCTGTCTGCTCCTCCCCCACTCACGTGCTTGCACTCACTCACTCACTCTCCCTCTCTCTCTCTCTTCCCCCCAAAAAATAAACATTAAAAATTTAAAAGTTTGTAGTTAAAAAAACCTTCGGAGTACTCCCCATGTTATTCTATGAGTTCATCATTAAACTGATACCAAAACAAGATTAAAACATAAGAAATGAATCACCAATCAATATCCCTCATAAACATATGTGTAAATGTCCTAAACAAAATTTTAACAGATCAAAATTGATAATATATAAAAACAATAATATCAAATGACCAAATGGGATGTCACCAAGTGGGGCTTTTCAGAAATGTACGGTTGACCTGACATGCAAAATTCAATCAACGTAGGAGGATTTGGGGAAATGTCAGAGTAGGAACAATTGTACAACAATTACATTGGCAGAATCTGTATGATGTAACTACTTTATAACTCTGGAGTGTAGACTGAAAGCTTGTAACTTCCAGGGAAAGACTCTGACAAATTGCTGTTAATTTCAGTCAACTTCAGCTCCTAGCACAGTAGCTGCTATGCATTCCCACCCCTGCAGCCCCATTATGGCAAGTAGCTATGCGTGTTTTCCTGGACAGCTTGCAGGAGCAAGGGCAGGCAAAAAGAACACTGTCTTCCAAATATTAGGAATCTATGCTCTGATTACAGATTCTGATCACAGAAGTGAAAATAAAGTAGCAACAGCTAATGTAGCTCCCCAATTTTTGCAAGCTCAAGCCCCTCTGACTAAAATGATGTCTATGGCATTTAAAGAGACAGCATAATTTGTAAAGAGTCAGAATCATTGTATTTCATTATTCACTTTTTTTGGGAGCTAGAAATTGATGACTAGGACATTCAAAAGCAACCACATATATGGAGGAAATTAGAAAGTCATTGTACATGCTCAGGGAGATGTACAGTTTCAGAAAAGAACTAGGAAGAACTTAAATTTACATCTAAGGTAATCCTTGGCCTAGAGATAGCCTACAACAATAAAAAAAAAAAAAGAAACCAAAACTATCTAAAAACAAAAAAAAAAATCAAAAACCATGGAAAGAGCCTAAATGTCCATCACCTGATGAGTGGATCAAGAAGATGTGGTATATATACACAGTGGAGTACTATATGGCAATGAGGAAGAATGAAATATGGCCATTTGTAGGAAAGTGGATGGACCTTGAGGGTGTCATGCTAAGCAAAATAAGTCAGGCAGAGAAGGACAGAAACCATATGTTTGCACTCATAGGTCTAACAGGAGAGACCTGGCAGGGGACCATGGGGAGAGGAAGGGGGAAAGAGAGTGGGGGAGAGTGAGGGACACAGATCAAGGGAGACTACTGAATACTGAAAATGAACCATGGACTGAAGGGGGAGGGGGAGGAAAGGAGGGGGTGATGGTCATGGTGGGGGGCACTTGTGGGGAGAAGCACTGGGTGTTATATGGAAACCAATTTGACAATAAACTATTAAAAAATTAAAAAATAAAATTAAAATAAACATTAAAAAAATAAATTGCTCTATTCAGAAAAAAAAAAAACAGGAAACCATGGAGAAGAAAGAAAATCAAATTTGCAGAGTTACCAAATTGCCACATTATTAGATTCAAGTGCCCAGTTTCCAACTAAAAATCCAGGCATACAAAGAAACAGGAAAACATGGCTCATTTAAAGGAAAAAGTAAATCAACAATAAGTGTCCCTGAAAAAGAACTGATGATATATCTACTAGACAAAGACTTCAAAATAATGGTCTTAAAGATGCTCAAAGAATTAAATAAAGACAAGGATGAAAAGAAAGAAAATAATGAACAAAATGTAAATATCAAGAAAAACAAAATGTAAAAAAAATAAATAAAACCTAAGATGTTTTGGAACTGAGAAGTACAGCAACTAAAATGAAAATTTTACTAGAGATACTCAAAGGCAGATATGAACAGGCAGGAGAAAGAATCAGCAAATTTGATAATAGAATAATGAAATTATTAAATCTGAGGAACATAAAGAAAATAGGTTGAAGGAAAAAAGTATTCAGAGTCTAAGGAAGCTGTGGGATACCAAATGGATCAACATACACATTGTGGGAGTCCCAGAAGAAGAGAGAGAGAAATGAGCAGAGAATCTGAAAAAGTAGTGGCTGAAAACTTCCCAAATTTGATGAAAGACATGAATATTAATATCAAGAAGCTCAACAAATTCTAACTAGGATGAACTCAGACTGAGACATTATACTGAGACATTATAATCATACTGTGAAAAGCCAAAGAAAGAATTTTGAAAGCAGCAATAAAGAAGAAACTTGTAACATATAAAAGCCCTCAGTAAGCTTATTAGCATAGCTCCCATCCAAAACTTTGGATGCCAGCAGACAGTGGACTGATACAAAGTGCTAAAAGAAAAAAATGTCAACCAAGAATCCTATTATCTGGCAAAACTGTCCTTCAAAAGCAAGAGGAAATTTCAGTTATTTTCAGATAAACAAAAACTAAAGGAGTTATTATAACTATCTTTTCCTACTGAAAATGTTAAATGGGATCCAATGGGTTGAAATGAACAGGCACTAAGAATATACATAAAAGGAAATGAGAAATGAATTTGAATGTTTCATTACCAAAAAAGAAGTCAACACAAAAGATGGCAGTAATGCCATAAACTAAAGACCAAAAAGCTACAGGCATATAGAATAAAATATCAAAATGACAGAAGTCAATCACTCCTTGGCAGTAATTACTTTAAATGTAAATAGATTAAACTCATATATCAAAAGATAGATGAGCAGCATGGATTAAAAAAACATGATTCAAGTATGTGCTGTGTAGAAGAGACTTGCTTTAGATCCAAAGAAACAAACATATTGAAAGTGAAAGGCTAAAACAAGAATTTCATGCTAATAGTAACCAAAAGAGAGCAGCAGAAAATTCAAGGAAGCAAAATAGATATGATTATAAACACTTATCCAGTAACAGATTACCAAACTATATAATGAAAAAATTAGGAGGATTAAAGGGGGAAAATGTTATATAGTAATAGTTGACAAGTTCAATACCTACTCTCAATAACGTATAGAACAACAAGATAGAAGATAAGGAAAGAGAGGACTTGACAACACAATAAACTAACTAGATCTAATAGACATACACAAAATACTCTACCCAACAGACTACACATTCTTCTCAAGTACATGTGAGATAGTTTCCAAGATAGACCACAAGTTAGGTCATAAATTAAGTCTCAATATATTTTATAAGATAGGTACCAGACTTAACATGTTCTCTGACTACAACAGGATGAAGTGAGAAATCATTAACAAGAAAAACTAGAAAATTGACATATTTGTGGAAATTAACAATACATTCTTAAACAACCAATAAGTGAAAGAAGAAATCACAAGAGAAATTAGAAAATACTTAGAGATGAATGGAAACAAACACATAGCATATACAGAACACAGTGAAAGCAGTGTTAAAGGAGAAATTTATGGCTGTAAAACTTACATTAGAAAACAAAAAAGATTTCAAACACCTAATTTTACAACCTAAGGCACTTGAAAAAGAATAAAACCTAAACCCTCCGCTAGCAGAAAGCAGACATAATAGACATTAGGAGATAAACAAAGTTAGGAATACAAAAATAATAGAGAAAAATTAATGAAACCAAGAGTTGGCTCTTCAAAAACAGCAACAAAATTAAACTTTAGCTAGAGGTAATAAGAAAAAAAACTAAATTACTAAAATCAGAAATTAAAGTGGGGACATTACCACAATTCTGTATAAATAAAAAGAATTATAAGACAGTACTGTGACCAAACATATACCAACAAATTGGACAACTACATGAAATGGAAAAATTCAGAGAAACACAAAACCTACCAAGAGTAAACCATGAAGAAATAGAAAATATAAATAGACCTATAACTACGAAGGGGATTGACTCAGTAATAAAAATCTCCCAATGACAATGGAAAAATTATGTTCCTGATGGATTCATTGGTGAATTCTACTAAATATTTAAAGAAAAATTAACACCAATACTTCTCAAACATCCATTCCCCCAAATTAAAGAAGATGGAATACTAACTCATCCTCTGAGGCCAGAATTAAGATGGTACCAAAACCAGACAAAGACATCATAAGAAAAACAAAATAAAACTACAGTCCAATATTTATCATGAAAATTGATGTAAAAGTCCCCAATCAAATGCTAAGCAAACCGAATTCAGCAGCACATAAAAAATATTATATATCACGACCAAGTGGGACTTATTCCGAAAATGCAAGAATGGTTCAAACAAAGAATTTTCAGTAGGAGCAGCTGGGTGACTCAGTCAGTTAAGTATCCAACTCTTGAGTTCAGCTCAGGTCATGATCTCACTGTCAGGAGATGAAACCTGGTGGTGTACTCAGCATTGGGTGCAGAGTCTCTTTGAGATTCTCTCCCTCACACACTGCCCGCCCCCCACTCACGCACATGCGCACGCACACGCATACACACACACTCTAAGAAAATTTATCAGTATAATATTCCACATTAACATAATGAAGGGGGGGAAACTACATGATCATCTCAACTGATGCAGAAAAAACATCTAGCAAAATTCAATATTCTTTCATGATTAAAAAAGAAAAATATTCAACATACTTGGAACAGAAGAAACTATCTCAATATAATAAAAGCCATGTATAAAAATCCCACAGCAAATATATTTGATGGTTAAAAAAAAAAAGCTTTTTCTCTCTGATTAAAACAAGGCAAGGATGCCTACTTCCACTACTTCTGTTCAACACAGTACTGGAAGTTCTAGCCAGAATCATTAGGTGAGAAAAGGAGATTAAATGCATCATAACTGGTAAGAACTAAAGTGATCTCTGTTTGCAGATGATATGATCTTATATGTAAAAGGCTAATAATTCCACGCAAAAATACCTGTTAGAACTAATACATAAATTCAGCAAAGTAGCAGGACACAAAGTCAAAAAAATCAGTTGCATTTCTATACACTAACCATGAACAGTCTGAAAAAGAAATTAGGAAAACAATTCCATTTACAATAGCTTCCAAAACTATACTTAGGAATTAACTAAAGTGGCAAAAGCCTTGTATGATGAAAATGACAAAACATTTCTGAAAGAAAAAAACAACATAAATGTACAGACATTCTACATTCATAGATTGGAAAATTTAATATTAAGATGCCAATATTACCCATAAATGACCTAAACATTTAATGTAATCCATATCAAATCCCCAATACCCTCTTTTTCTTTTGCAGAAATAGAAAAATCTACCCTAAAATTATATGGAAATTCAAATGACCCCAAATAATTAAAACTAGCCTCCAAAAGCACAAAGATAAAGATTCACACTTCCTGCTTCAAAATTTACTACAAAGCTATAGTAATCAAAACTGGTCTACTGGCATGAATTCAGACCTATAGATAATTGGAATAAAGAGTCCAGAAATAAATCCTTGCATATACAGTCAAATGAACTTCAACAAGGGTGCCAATAAATGGTTCTGGAAGCTCTGGATATCCACAAAATAATGGAATTGAATCCTGAACTAATTTTTGTCAATATATAAAAATTAACTTAAAGTGAATTCATGACCAAAATATAGACCCTACACTATTAAACTGTTAGAATAAACTGCAGAGCAAAAGATTCATGACATTAGATTTGGCAATGATTTTTGTATATGGCAACAAAGGCACAGGCAACAACAAAAAAATAGACAAATTGAACTTGATAAAAATTTTTAAAATTTGTGCATCAAAAGACCCTATCAACAGAGTAAACAGGCAATCCACAAAACGGGGAACATGTTTGCAAATTATATATCTGATAAGAGATTAATATCCAGAATAGATAGATAACTCCTAAATCCCAAAGACAAAAACCAACCAAAAATCTATTCAAGCAAAGAACTTGAATAGATATTTAAAGAAGGTATACAAAAACCAATAAACATAATTAAAGATGCTAAATATCACTAATCATTAGGGAAATGCAAATAAAACCTGTAATCACTGCATACCCACGAGGATGACTAACTTCTATATAGAAGGAAAAAATGGGGAACTAAGATGGCAGAGAAGTAGGAGGACCCTGGGCTTGCTTAATCCCTTGAACACATCTAGATAAATATCAAATCATTCTGACCACCCAAGAAATCAATCTGAGGACAGACAGAACAAATGGTACAACTAGAAGGAGAGAAGAGGCCACATCATGGAAGGTAAGAGTTGAGGAGACATGATTTGAGGGAGAAAACGATCATGGGTGCTGACCATGGGGGTTGGGGGAAGGGAGAGAAGCACACAGGGGATCACACAAGGAAAATGCTTCCTCAATGCCACTGACTGGGCAAACAGGAGGGGCTGACTGTCATAAGGTTTTACAACCAGTGGAACTCAAAGACTTTTAAGTTTTGGAGGCCCACACTGCGTGGAGGCTGGCAGGTGCTACAGTGCTCCTGTGGAGACTGAGGGTGGACAGTGGAAGGTGCAATCTGAGCATTCCCTGGGATATACTGGGAGGAATTGTTTCCACTTCTTGGAGCACATCTGGGAGAGGTGGCATTGCCACATTGCCTCTCTGGGGACAAAAGAGCTGGCAGGTGCCATTACTCTCCTCCGCCCCTCAGCATAGACACCTGCTGAGGGTGGCTAAACTGGACAGCACTTTATGTTGCACTTTATTCAAACTCCAAGTTCCTGCACTTTGGTAAGTCTGTCCTGGGACAAGCCGGCGTCAGCCCGGTGTGGCAGCACTCTCTCCCAGAGGACCAGCATAGGTCCACACCATGCCAGGTCCCTAAAGTTTGAGGTGTTGCTTTAATTTTTTTTTTAACGTTCATTTATTTGAGAAGGAGAGGAGGGGCAGAGAGAGAGGGAGAGAGAAAATCCCAAGCAGGCTCTGTGTTGTCAGCACAGGGTCCAATGCAGGGCTTGATCCCACAAACCATGAGATCATGACCTGAGCCAAAATCAAGAGTCAGACGCTTAACTGACTGAGCCAGCCAGACGCCCCAAGTTTGGAGTTTTAAAACTCAGTCAGCTAACTGGGATAAAACACAGGTACACTGCACTGCCGCGTGGGCACACAGCCCAGACACAGACAGGGATCTGAGGGATGCCTGGGACACACGAGCGGAGATTGTTCACTCTTCTGTGAGCACTACCCAGACAGTGCCAGGCACAGACTCCTCTCTCTGGGGATGAGGGGGAAATCTTGTGCCATTCCTCTCTTATGCCCTTCAGCATAAACTAACTTCAGTAAGCAGAACAATGCCAACAGCAGGGGCCTAAACCACTTATGACAAGCCCGGCCCCCTGTGCGCTGCAGGTGCTGCTTTACTAGGGCTAGTGTGCCAGAGAACCTGAGCAGTAGGCCCCTCCCGCAAGAAGACCAGCACAAACGCCCCTTACACAAGTCTACTGACCATAGAGCACTGCAAAGCTTCAGCTCTAGTGAAAATAGCAGGAAGTCTTTTCTAATAAATAGACTAGAGCACACTATCTGCTGCAATAAAAAAACATAGGATGTCTGAATGGATTAAAAAAAACACAAGACCCATCAATATGCTGACTACAAGAGACCCATTTTTGACCTAAAGAGACTTGCAGATTCAGAGTGAAGGGATAACCATTTATTATGCTAATGGACATCAAAGAAAGCTAGAGGAGCCATACTTGTATCAGACAAAGTAGACTTTTAAACCACAGACTGTAACCAAACTTGAAGAAGGTTACTATATCATAATAAAGGGGCCTATTCAACAAGAAAATCTAATACTTGTAAATATTGATGCCCTCAACTTGAAACACCCAAATATATAAAACAATAAGAAAGAATTTCATTGATAATAATACAATAATAGTAGAGGAATTTAACACTCCACTTATAACAATGGGTAGATTAACTAATTAGAAAATCAAAGAAATACATTTTTATTAAAATTTTTTCATTTTTATTTATTTTGAAAAAGAGAGGGAAAGAGAGAAAGAGAACATGAGTGAGGGAAGAGCAGAGCAAGAAGAGAAAGAATTCCAAGCAGGCTCTGCACTGTCAACACTGAGCCCAATGTGGAGCCCACAGTCCCACAAACTGTGAGATCATGACCTGAGCTGAAATAAGAGTTGGCTGCTTAACAAACTGAGCATCCTAGGTACCCCCACACACTCTTTTTGAGGGCACACAGGACATTGTCCAGAATAGATCACATACTGGGTCACAAATCAAGTCTCAACAAGTAAAAAAAGACTGAGATCATATCATGCATATTTTAAGACCACAACTCTATGAAACGTGAAGTCAACCACAAGAAAAAATTTGGAAAAACCACAAATAAATGGAGGTTAAAGAACATCTGACTAAAGAATGAGTGGATCAATCAGGAAATAGAAGAATTTTTAAGACACATGGAAATAAAAATGAAAACACAATGGTCCAAAACCTTTGGGATGTAGCACAAGTAGTCATAAGGGGAAGTATATAGAAATACAAGCTCACATCAAGAAACAAGATGCGTTTCAAATATACAACCTAACCTTACACCTCAAGGAGCCAGAAGAGAATTGAAGCCTACAGTCAGCAAAAGAAGGGAAATAATAAAGATTAGAGCGAAATAAATGATATAGAAACAAAAAAGAACAGTAGAACAGATTAATAAAACCAGGAGCTGGTTCTTTGAAAGAATTAATAAAACTGATAAATTTCTGGCCAGACTTATCAAAAAGAAAAGAGAAAGGACACCAATAAATAAAATCATGAATGAGAAAGGTGAGATCACAACCAACACTATGAAAACACAGAAAATTATAAGAATATTATGAAGAATCACATGCCAACAAATTTAGGAATCTAGAAGAATGAATCCTTTGAAACATATGAACTACCAAAACTGAAATAGGAATAAATAGAAAACTCAAACAGACTGATAGCCAGCAAGGAAATTGAATCAGTAATCAAAAATCTCCCAACAAACAAAAGTCCAGGGCCAAATGACTTCCCAGGGAAATTCTACCAGACATTTAAAGAAGGGTTAATACCCATTATTCTCAAACTGTTCCAAAAAATAGAAATCAAAGGAAAACTTCCAAATTCACTCTAAGAAGCCAGCAGTAGCTTGATTCAAAAACCAAAGACTAAAAAAGGCCAATATTCCTCATGAACATAAATGCAAAAATTCTCAAGAAGATCCTAGCAAAGCAAATCCAGCAGTACATTAAATGAATTATTTACCATGATCAAGTGGATTTATGCCTGGACTGCAGGGGTGGTTCAATGTTCACAAATCAAACAACATGATACACCAAATTAATAAAAGTAAGGACAAGAATCATAAGATCCTCTCAATAGATGCAGAAAAAGTATTTGACAAAGTACAGCACCCATGCTTGATAAAAACCTTCAACAAAATAGGGATAGAGGGAACATACCTCAACATCACAAAGGCCACATACAGAAGACCCACAGGTAATACCTCAATGGGGAAAAACTGAGAGCTTTTCCTCCATCATCAGGAACAGTACTGAGATGTCTACTCTCACCACTGTTATTTAACTTAGTACTGGAAGTCCTAACCATAGCAATCAGGCAACAAAAAGAAATAAAAGGCATCCAAAACTGCAAGGAAAAAGTTAAACTTTTACTGTTCACAGAAAATAATTCTCTATGTAGAAAACCCAAAGGACTTTACCAAAAAATTTCTAGAACTGGTACACAAATTCAACATACAGAAATCTTGTTACGTTTCTATACACCAAATAATAAAGCCGCAGAAATAGAAATCATGGAATTGATCTCATTTACCATTGCACCAAAAACAATTAGACCTAACGAATATACCTAACCAAGAGGTAAAAAGATCTGTACTCTCATAATCATAGAATACTTATAAAAGAAGCTAAAGATGACACCAAGAAATGGAAAAACAGTCCATTCTCATAGACTGAAAGACATTTCAATGGATAAGTCAATCTCATGGATTGAAATATTGTTAAGATGTGGATACTACTCAAAGCAATCTACACATTTAATACAATCACTATCAAAATACTACCCTCATTTTTTATAGAGATATACAAAACAATTCTAAAATTCACACGGAACCACAATGGACACCAGATCACCAAAGCAATCTTGAAAAAGAAAACCCAAGCTGGAGGCATTACAGTTTTGAACTTCAAGTTATATTACAACCCTGTAGTCATCAAGACAGTATGGTGCTGGTACAAAAATAGACCCATAGATCAATGGTACAGAATAGAAAACCCAGAAATTGATGTACAACTACATGGCCAAAGCAGGAAAGAATATCCAGTGGGAAGAAGACAGTCTCTTCAACAAATGGTGGTGTGAAAACTGGACAGCAACATGAAGAAGAATGAACCTGGGCCACTTTCTTACACCACACATAAAAACAAATTCAAAATGGATGAAAACCTAAATGTGAGACAGGAAACCATCAAAATCCTAGAGCAGGACATAGGGAGTAACCTCTCTGACACAGGCCACAGCAATTTCCTTCTTGTCTCTGGAGACAAGGGAAATAAAAGGAAACATGAACCCTTGGGACTTCATCAAGATAAAAAGCTTCTGCACAGCAAAGGAAACAATCACCAAAACTAAAAGGCAACCTTCAGAATGGGAGAAGATATTTGCAAACGATATATCTGATAAAGGCTCAGTATCCAAAATATATAAAGAACCTTTCAAACTCAGTACCCCAGTTAAAAACAAATAATCCAGTTAAAAAATGGGCAGAAGACATGAATAGCCCTGTCTTGGGCTGGCTCTGCATTGACAGCTCAGAGCCTGGAACCTGCTTCTGATTCTGTCTCTCTCTCTGCCCCTCCCCCGCTCGTGCCCTGTTTTTCTCTAAGATAAACAAACATTTTTTTTAAAATGAGAATGGAGCGGGGAGCGGGGAGGAAAACAGAGGTAAACCATACTTGTAACTACAGAAAACAAACAGGATTGTTGGGGTTGGGGGTGATGGGGAGATGGGCTAAATGGGTGATGGGTATTAAGGAGGGCACCTGTCATGAGCACTGGGTGTCATATGTAATTGATGAATCACTAAATTCTATTCTGAAACTGACATTACACTATATGTTAACTAACTGGATTTATTTGTTTATTTATTTATTTGAGAGAAAGAGAGCACAGGGGAGGGGGCAAAGGGAGAGAAGGGGGGAGGAGAGGGAGAAGCAGAAGAGGGGGAGAGGGGGAGAAAGAGAGAATCTTAAGCAAGTTCCATGGTCAGCATGGGCTCAATCCCATGACTCTGGGATCATGAGCCGTAATCAAGAGTCAGATGCTTAACTGACTGAGCCACCCAGGTGCCCCAAGTAATTGTAATTTAAATAAAAAACTTGAAACAAAAAAAAAATAGAGATAAAAACAGAAAGAAGCAAATGATGGCAAGGATATAGAATAACTGGAACCCTAGGGGAACTGTTCGTGGGCATGTAACATGGTACAGTCACCGTGGAGAACAGTATAGCAGATCCTCAAAAAACTAAAAGTAGAATTACCATATGATCCAGAAATTTTAATTTTGGGTATTTGCTCAAGAGAATTAAAATCAAGGTCTCAAAGAGATATTTGTGTACTATGTTTACAGTAGTATTCACAATAGCTAAACACTAGAAGCAACCCAACAGATGAATGGATAAGCAAAATATATGTATGTGTATCTCCAGCCCTACAAAGGAAGTAAGCTCTGACATATAATACCACATGAATGAACTTCGAGTACATTATCCTCAGTGAAATAAGCCAGTCACAAAAAGAACAAGTACTATGTGATTCCACTTATATGAGGTACTTAGAGTCATCATAATCAGAGTCAGAAAATAAAATGGAGGCTGCAGAGGCTGGGGGCAAGAGGTAATCAGGAGTTATTGTTGAATGCATATAGAATTTCAGTTTTGCAGGGTAAAAAGAGCTCTGGATTGATGGTACTGATGCTTGTATAATAATAAGAATGTACTTAATCCCACTGACCGTACATTTAAAAATGGTTAACATTGTAAATTTTATTCTATTTATTTTACCACCAAACTGTGAAAGATTTTCTTCTGCTTTGCTCCTCAGCTTCATTGAAATTAAAAACTCACCAGACCATTTCAACAGCAGAGTGGACAGAGGAAAAGACAGAATTGGTGAAGCAAAGAAATATCAAGAGAAAATACTCAAGAAAAACGAAAGCATAATAAGGAAGAAGTTTTAAAGCAACAGAGAAGAGAGTAACAGATGTGTAGAATACAGTTTAAAAATAAAGGTACCACATGTCTTTAAGTCGCAGAAGGAGAGGGAGTGATTGGGGCAGAAATAATAACTGAGGAGGTCATGGTTGGGAATCAAACTCCAAACAGGATAAATACAAAGGCAGCCAACCAAAGCACATGCTGAAAACCAAAGACTACTAATTTCAGTTTTCCCCAGTACCCAGCCTCTGCCTGGGCCCATTCTAATATCCTGTCATTTTCCTGATTTGTAAACTACCCTCAGGAAATAAAATGCTCACATAGGAAGAGGCCTTCCCTTCTCCACAATCTTTTAGCTAGTTTGGTCCTATTGCTTCCACATTTCTCTGTCTTAAAAAATAATTTTTTGGGCATCTAGATGGCTCAGTCAGTTAAGCAGCCAACTTTGGCTCAGGTCATGATCCCGTGGTTCACAGGCTTGAGACCCACCATGAGGCTCTGTGCTGACAGCAGGCTTGGAGTCTGCTTCAGGTTCTGTGTTTCTGTTTCTCTCTGCCCTTCTCTTGCTTACTTTCTGTCTCTCTCTCTCTGTCTCTCTGTTAAAAATAAATTTTAAGAAAACATTAAAAGATAATTTTTGCAATTTTCCCATTATTTCTTAATTTTTGCAGATGTAGTCTCCAATCTATAATGAAAACTGGAGTGCCAATTTTTTGCCAATATCAACTGCTATGAACTTAGACATGGAAGCTCCCTTATATTACATTTTATTTAGAGAAAAAAGCAATTAAGAGCATCATTTCAGAATTCTGAAAAGCCTAAACATCCATTTATCTTTAAAAAAATTTGTTATGTTTTATTTATTTTTTGAGAGAGAGAGGAAGACAGTGCGAGCAGAGGAGAAACAGAGAGAGGGAAAGAGACAGAATCTGAAGACAGGCTCCAGGCTCTGAGCTAGCTGTCAGCACAGAGCCCGACACAAGGCTTGAAGCCATGAACTACGAGATCATGACCTGAGCTGAGTCAGACACTCAACTGAGCCACCCAGCCGCCCCTAAACATCCATTAATCTTAATGATATTTTATTTGAATCTCCATGAAAAATAAGTTCATAAGTTACTTAATCAGTGTTAAAAGTCCATAAAATCTTAAACATTAAAAATTTTTTAAAACATATTTCATAGGAATATAGAAAGATGATATATAAATGTACTTAGACTTTGCTTCTATTCACAATAGGATTATTATTATACACTTATAGTTCAAAAGACTTGAATTAAGAAGCTCTTTCAGTTTTCTGTGAAACATACAGGTAACTAGATCTCTACAATATCCTTTGATGTCACTGAGCTAACACAATGCTATGACAATAACTTTGGACAGTAGTTTGCTGCTAAATGTCTAGCAACTGACTCTTCAAGAAAAAAAACAAAAAACTTTAATTTGTAGGATTTTCCCCATTTCCATGGCATAAATACTCCCATTATGTCTGTTTTCAAGTTACCAACAGGAAGTTACTGACTATGGGGCTTGGGAAGAGATACAAACAATTGGCTTGTCATTTGTGACAACGTGGATAGACCTTGAGGGTAAATAAGTCGGACTGAAAAGACAAATAACATATGACTTTATAATGTATGGAATCTAAAAAAACAAACAAATATACAAAAAGCAGAATTAGACCTATAAATACAGAGAACTGATGGTTACCAGAAGGAGAGGAGGAGGGGGTGATGGGCAAAATGGGTAAAGGGGAGTGGGAAATTCAGCAGTTCCAGGCAGGGAATGGACTAAGTCATGGGAAGAAAAGGCACAGCCCAGGGAATATAGTCCACGATCTTGTGTGCATGGGGACAGGTGGTGGCTACGCTTGTGGCGAACACAGCATAACATCCAGAGATGTTGAATCACCACCTTATACACCCGTAACTAATGCAACATGTGTGTCAACCACACTCAAAAACAAAGAAACCAACAATAGGCTTGCATAAGTCAAAGCCAAGCAGCCTCCCGATACCTCTGAGTTCTTAGGACTGGCTAAACTGAGGGCAGAAAGGGGGACGCTTTAACAAAGCCCAGTCAGGCTCCCCTGAGGCCTCACCACAGCCGTTCTCCTGTGATCTGAGTGAACAGCAGATGGCCTTGAGGGCCTCCTGGTCCCTTGGCCCATTATTCATTTTACACAGGCAACTCAGAAACACAGCATCTCCTACAGAAGCAGTAAGAGAACAACAACAATAAAATGAAAAAAAAAAATCCTAAAACCCAGGGTGCTGCTCCACCTGGAACACTTATTAAGATGATATACACAGATTTCAAATGAGAGCCAGTTCTCGATGGGAAAGGAATTCAGTGGAAGGTGGGGAGAGGCCAGTGCCAAAAAGAAAGCCTAGAGCAGCTATGAGACATAGTTACTTCAAGAAAAAGTGGCCGAGGAGCGCCATTAAGACCCAAATGTCAGGATTGGAAGAGCTCTTGAGGGTGACATAAGCGCTTCCTTCCACCCAGGACAGTGGTCTCCCACAGAGCAATCGCAACAGCCCCTGGAATTCAGAGATTTCTTTCTCACTCTTTACTCAGTTTCTCTATCCTTTGATCAAGTAACATACAAAGAAAATTATGACTCTGATAGTCCTAAACTATGTTGAGAATTTATGTCTTTACCAATGACAAACCTTAAAAAGGAATAGGAGGGGCACCTGGGTGGCTCAGTTGGGTAAGCCTCCGGCTTCGGCTCAGGTCAGATCTCACGTTCGTGGGTTCGAGCCCCGCATCAGGCTCTGTGCTGACAGGTAGCTCAGAGCCTGGAGCCTGCTTCCAGTTCTGTGTCTCCTTCTCTCTCTGCCCCTCCCCCTCTCATGCTCTGTCTCTCTCTGTATTAAAAATAAATAAAACATTAAAAAAATTAAAAAAAAAAAAGGAATAGGAATATTTCATGTCGGTTGCAAAGTTCAGGTGACTAACTCAGCTAAGATCCAGGACTGACGCTTGCCATGGACACCTGAGAAAGGGACTATGCTACCACCACGAATCTGTCATCCTTCCCTCAAAAGAATCTGCTTCTCTTGGGTCTTAGTTTGATAATTGATTAACACAGCATTATGGGAGAAGAAATAAGGAGAAACCTCAAAGCAGAAGGAAGTTGTTTACTTCTTTTATGCCATACTTAATTTTTTTTTTTATAAGTTACAGGGGATGCTTAGAGGCAAAAATAAGACACTCCAGAATTTGGGAAGGCGGTAAATTTGCCTTACAGAATTATGATTCAGCACATAATTGGTTACAAGAGAGATATGCAAAAGCATCTTAAAAGGCCGCAAACTTTGACTGGATACATGAGTGCAACTCAAGAAAGCATGTCACAGTCAGGATGGGGTTGATCAGCAAAGGAAACCTAGAAAAAGATAATTCAGAGAGATTAAACGTAAACTACATAAAAACTATACAGCAGAAAGTATCCAGCAAGAGGCCAATGTTGGCAGAACTAAGAAGTCCTTACTTGTAAGGTCCTCCCTATAGTGCAATAAAGGATTTTAAGTCTTCTTATCTGGGGAGCAGAACCTCATCTAAATAAATGCCTTTACTCTATTTGCCTATTCCTGAAGCATTTAGCTTTCCGGCGACCTCCGCTTCTTTATGCTGGATGTGGTCCAAGAGGAGAAAGAGAGTGGGAGATAGGGTGGTTATCTGAGAATCACCTAGTGTACCTTCCACAAGGAATGGGGACGCCATGACCATGACGGAGAAGACAAGAGGCCACGTATATGCTGAAATCCAGGATACCCCGCCCCTTTCACCCATCCCTGAATATCACCAGACTTTTTAAGAGTATACTGAGGTGCCTGGGTGGCTCAGTCGATTAAGTGGCCAACTCTTGATTTTGGGTCATGAGTTCAAGCCCCACACCAGTCTCCGCACTGAGAGTGTGGAGGCTGCTTGGGATTCCCTCTCTCTATCCCTCTCTCTCTGCCCCTTCCATACTCGTGCTCTAAAAAAAAAAATGTTAAAGAGTAAATCACGCCCACATGAAATTCTAACCCACATGGCAACTATTATTTCTTCTCATAAGTTAGTAAATTATTAAAGTGACATACTTTCATAAGTTATTTCTTTTCATACGTTAGTAAATTATTAAAGTGACATACTTTCATAAGTTATTTCTTTTCATACGTTAGTAAATTATTAAAGTGATATACAGAGCAATTCATGTGAGCTGAGTTCATGTAAAACTACTTTGAGTAACCAAGTCCCTCTCAGTAAACCAAAATCACTTTCTGGTGCTCAAAATTTCAAAATTGATGACTGAAATCTGGACTGAGGTGAGACCACCTGGTTAAATGGCAGCTAGTCAGCTCACCTTCCCTGATGCCACCTGGGGATGAGAACTCCATCTTAGGTGACACACTGTGGCATGGCTAGGAGTCTAAACTCTTTCCTGTCTCTACCTATAAGACGGGGATGATGAAACCTTCCACATAGGGTTGCTGTGAGGAGTGAATGAGATAACCAAGATCAAGGCGCTGGAACATCTTGAGCGTGGCAGAGGGAGGCTAGATGCTCATGACTGCGATTCTTGTGCACAGAGAAACGCTACATTTTCTAGTCTCCTTTGGAATCAGATGGAGGCCACCACATTCTGCCTAATGGGATGTGGAGCAGAAGTGATTCACATCCCTTTCAGTACTGACCATAAAATTTCTGCACAATTACCCCCTCTCTCTCTTCCCTTTTAATAGTGCTTTTGGAAGACGTGTGTGTGTGTGTGTGTGTGTGCGCCCATGTGCATGTGTTAATTTATTTATTGAGACAGAGGGGGGAAAGCGGGGGGGAGAGAGAGAGAGAGAGCGCACGAGCGAGCATGAGCAGGGGAAATGGGGTAGAGGGAGAGAGGGAGAGAGAGAATATCCCAAACCAGGCTCCACACTCTGTACAAAGCCCTACATGGGGCTCAAACACAAGATCCGTGAGATCATGACCTGAGTTGAAATCAAGAGCTGGATGATTAACTAACTGAGCCATCCAGGCACCCCAGAAGCCACATGTTTAAATGAGAATTTCACAGGTTACCAAGAAACTGAGACCTGGAGTCACTGCCAAGCAGAGAGCCCCCGAGGAAAGCCTTAACCTGGCATTGGATAGGGTGTAAGCAAGAAATAAACCTTTGTGGTGCTAAGCCACTGAGCCTTGTGAGCTGTGGATAGAGCAGGGAGTATAAATTCCTCTAACAGAGAGATTGGTATCTTGAATTGGAGGCTGCTGAAAGCAAAAGCCTAGAATTTGTGCCAGTGCCTAAAAAATCAGCACTGAGTGGCAAGCAACCCAGTGCTAGAGGCTAAAAAAAGATCAAACTACATGTTAAGCAGTTCCACACATTTGATGAAACATTAGAACTTGAAATATAATCCTGCGACCTGGATGTCAGATCACACATCTAATGACCTTGGAGCTTTAGGGGAAGAATTCAGAAAGCAGGATCCTACTACCAAGTGTTGCCTACTATTGGCTGCATTTTACAAGGTATTACAAGAGATGAATTCATAAAAGAATCATCTTGCTTGTTAGGACGCCTGGGTGGCTCAGTCGGTTAAGCGTCTGACTTCAGCTCAGGTCATGATCTCACGGTTCATGGGTTTGAGCCCGCATCAGGCTCTGTGCTGACAGCTCAGAGCCTGGAGCCTGTCTTCGAATTCTGTATCTTCCTCGCTCTCTGACCCTTCCCTGCTCGCTCGCTCGCTCTCTCTCTCTCTCAATCTCTCTCAAAAAAAAAAAAAAAGAATCAGCTTGCTTGTAAGCAGAAATGAATAGAGTGTCCAGGAATTTTTCAGGATTGTAAAATCAAACTGCTTCTAGCTCTTAAGTGTTAGAAGAAAGTGGGTGTGGTTACTGGCATATGAAATAGACTGAAATAGATGAGAAGCCCACTACATTTTTGAGGGGATTATACTGCCTAAGAAACCATGAATCTGGACTAAAAAAAGGCTTTGGCTATTCAAGACTTTCAACAATTCTTAAAATTTCCATGAGCAGGGCAAGCTTCAAAAGCTGCACAATTCCCCCAAAGAGCATTTCATATGTGGTTTAAAAAATATTATTCACTGGGGGTGCGGAGGGGGGTGACTCCTAGAGGAACCAGGGGCCACAGAGAACAACGAACAAGAGAACTATTTCCAGAATTGGGGTATAATCAAAGAACCACCCCACCTCAAGCACGGATGCGTTTATAATGCCTGCCTAAACTGAATTCCAGAAGTGCTCCAGACAAGTGTGGCTGCATAGTGTCTCTACTCTTCCCATTTTTGTGGAGTATTTGTTGTGGTTATCCCAGCCCTGTTCCATCAGTATATATAGGTGTAGAGGGGACAGACAAGCAGAATTATACATTTCCATTTATCCGTTGCCACGCTAATAAAAGCTGCATCTGGACTTGAGGAAGAAGACTGCCGAACACCAGGGTTCCTGAGCTTTAAGAAGGTTTCAGGGACTAAGTGGAGCTTGAGTGGTGAGTATGTGTTATGTGTGAAAAAATAGTGAAAAAGACCTTTATGACCAGATGGACGATCTATGAAACAGGCTTGTTAGGTGTTCACCAATTCTGTTTTCCTCTTCTTGAGCCCATGGAAGACGACATTTCCCAGTATAGTTTGCAACTAGGTTGAAACAATATGAATAGGTTCTGGCCAGTAGGATGTCGATAGAAGGGACCGTGCACAGCTCCTGTGCCATCTGATGGTATGGCCACTAAATTTAAGTTTTAAAAAATTCAACTTCTCAGTCACATTATATTTCAAGTGCTCAATATTCATATATCTAGTGACTACCACACTAAATAGAACAGATATAAAACATTTCCTTCATCAAAGAAGCTTCTATTCAACAGTGTTGGTCTAGTCCTTCTGCAGTGAACTTGACAGTCATTCCCTAAATGAGATGAAGGCTCTGGAGGCCCAAATAGTGGCAAGAACAGTGATTCTAAGGACTGGGACACATTTCATAGGTTTAAGTGTCAATTGGAAATAATAGAATCCTGAAGGTAATCAACTAAGTGGCCAGTGGGTAAAATAGTCCTTCTTATATCTATAGCAGAAAGTTGGGGACAAGGGCAGTCTTTGCTACTCTAATAACAATGTTATTTTCCTCAACACTGAAAAATATTTGTATCACTTGTTTGGTTATGAATTTGCAAAGTGCTATGAAAATAAGCCAACAGATTATCCTGACTTCTACACTGATATCCCTTCAGAAATCTTATTAGCAGTCTTGAATTATGCTCTCTATGGAGAGTTTGTAAATCAAAGGTGAGCCTCGGGCTTGCTGAAACAAATTCCGAATCAATGTAGTCCTGGGATGCCTGTAAAAATGCTTTTGGAACTATTGAATATCATCCAAATTATGATTAGGGCCAATGACTTCCAGTGTGACTTAAAGATTCCCTGTGGGAGTCAAAATCCCCACACCCTCAACCCAGCAGAATCAAGTTAATCAGAGCATTTTGTGACAAATTGCAGAAGGACATGAAGTGGATTGTTTTTACTAAAGAAAACAGTATCCACCATAATTTCGGGCCTGAATTTTTTATCTTTCCTGATTTGGTTACTTGTACATTTCTCCAAAAGAATCTAATGGGTAACAAAGCATCACTTACGACACTAGCTTTCTCTCTGATGACTCTGACAAGGTCAAATGGCCCATGTTATTCTGGAGCCACAGATGTTGTCTGTTTGTTTTTCATGTATGAGTATGTGTCTATATGTATCTAAATGTTAGAGTCCCTTTTTAAGATTTTGCCCTTCTTCACATTCCTACACACACAACACATCATACCGGTAGCATTTTGAAGCTAGAGACAAACAGATGATTCGGCCACTATCTATGCGACCATATGCAAGTCTCTTAATTATTCAGGATTTGGTTCACTCTACTTTAAAATGCATGCATAAGAAATAAATAAAATGCATGCATGAACAACATAATCCCTAAGATACATTCTTATTAACTTACATTATTTATGACTTTAGTATAAAGGAAAACCAAATAGAAAAATATATTAATAAATCTGCTACTTAAAATTTCATTGTCCAGTTTAACCATCTGTTAGTGTTAGGCAAGAATATTTGACTTATTTATTATGCCCATAAATAAATTAAACTTTGTTTGAATTTCCCTGCATATTCTTGAATTCACAAGAATCGCTGGCTAGCAGGGCAAACTATCACACCATTAAACACCAGGTTTGATGAGCTGACCTTGCTGGCTAGATAATCCAGGATGACATTTGCCATGGTACAGAATTTGACCAAAACCACTGTGTATTTCTGTCCTATTAATTGAAAAATGCCCTGCTGACATTGCTGTAACATGTGAGGCTGCATCCATCTAACGTTGAGTCACTCTAATCTTTCAGATATCCTTCCTTCATTCATCAGGTACTATTGTAAACATTTTTTTAATAATGTTTTTATTTTTATTTTTGAGAGAGAGACAGACAGAGTGAACAGGGGAGAGCGAGAGGCACAAAATCCGAAGACAGGCCCCAGGCTCTGAGCTAGCTGTCAGCACAGAGCCCGACGAGGGGCTCGAACCCATGAATCATGAGATCATGACCTGAGCCGAAGTTAGACGCTTAACCGACTGAGCCACCCAGGTGCCCCCATCAGGTACCTTTTAAATACTACAAGTAATCAGGGGCACCTAGGTGGCTCAGTCGGTTAAGCGTCCAACTTCGGCTCAGGTCATGATCTCATGGTTCATGGGTTCGAGCCCCTCATCGGGCTCTGTGCTGACAGCTTGGGCCCTGGAGTCTGCTTCAGATTTTGTATCTCTTTCTCTCTCTCTCTGTCAATTCCCCCCACTTACACTCTGTCATTCTCTCTCTCAAAAATAAACATTAAAAAAATAGATACCACAAGTAATCAGATGATCCTCAGAAAAAATACTTGATCTTTCTCAATATCCACTAACACTTTCATAGGAAAATAATGTTCAATCAGGAGGCAAGACCATAGTGTAAAATAGTGTCATACCCAGAAAAACTAAATTTGGGTCCTGGTTTCCATGTAATCTAATAAATAAGTATCAACCAACCACTGTGTCTAAAAATGTTTGGCTATCATTTGGAGATATGGAAGAAAATAAGACAAAAATATCTTACTAATTTATTGGGGAGGATAATCATTAAACATGTAATTGCAGGTGTGATGAGCATTTCTAAGGATGATATAAAGGGTTCCATGGGAACATAGAAGGCTTTTTTACTCAGTCAAAGGGATAAATAAACCCAGAACGAAAATTGAGAGTTCTCCAGAGAAAGATAATGGAGAATTAATCCAAGCAGTGGGAAAAGCATGTACAAAGGCTTAGAGGCAAAAGAGAGTATCGTACCTATGAGGAATTAAAGGAAGTTCAGACCAGCTAGAGTATAGAGAACAGGGGAAATAGTCTGAGATGATGATAAGGTACAGGACAACGATGTAGAAGACCCCAAAAGAATGTTAACTATCTGTGGTTTTGGAAGTCCTCCTAACCGCTCCAATTCTTTTTGCTGTACGGCAGACTAGGTAGGTGGACTGTAAGGACTCTTTAAGCTCTGAGATTGAAAGGATCTATGACATCTAAGTATTCCATGTCCCAGAAGTCCACTTGCTTAAAATCAAGGCTTGAAAGAAAAGCAGATATTTAGGGTAAGTATTAGCCTGACATCTCAAGCAATTTCTCACTATTCCATGAATTTTATGGATGTCTCTGTAAGCTGTTAGGCCAAAAAAAGCACGAAAATGCCAAATTTCCATGCTCTGTTGTCTAGTCATTGAGTGAAGATTCTGAGATTGTTAGGTTTTTGGACCTGCTTTCGACCTTTGCTGACTCACCCAGTCTCTACCTTATCACTTCTTTTTGTCCCTCTGAAATCATCATGGGGGACTGAAAGGCTTCTCACAGGACAGACATGATGATTGCACTGTATAAAATGTTTTGAGAATCTGAAATGAAAGGTATGGGCAGTATAATTGGTTCGGTTCAGCCTGGCCAGATAAGTTGCCTGAATTTCAGGGAGATGACATTTCCGGAGATTCTGAGGTGCTAGGTAAAGTAATTTGGCTTGGAACAAAGTTCCAGTAAACACAGTCACAGCTGACAAGTGCCAAGACTCTGTGCCTTATAAAATCAGAAAAATATCTTTTTCTGCTATATTTGGAACAACTAGACAGTATCAGGGCCAAAGCTCAATAAATATTTATAGAACATGCAAATTAATCATGGTATCTATTGTTTTGGTTTACGTTGACTCAATTTACCTTGAACATGCAGTAAGAACTCATAAAAATCATTAAGGATGCTAACCCACATTTTCAAAACTGGCCTCTCTTTTGTTTACCCATTCTGATTAATTCTGTGTAAATTTTGTTGACGTCTTTGGTTTTCTTTTTTTTTTTTCTTCCTTCCTGGGTTTTTCAACCTTAGTTTAGCTCAGTCACTCCATATTAAATTTCCTTTAACGCACTCCTGTCTTTGAAAATCCATTTTTGATTCCCCACTCCAACTTAACTTGGTATCTCACTTTGTAACAAATGCTAATACTTGACCTTTGGAATAACATACACCATAACAGGAATCTTTAACCTTCTAGTGATACAGAATAAGCTACTTATGAAACCAAGGTCCACGCATCACTAGGAAGCCCTTTGTTGCATTAATGGCTTCCTTTAAATTTTTTAAATGTTTTATTTATTTTTGAGAGACAGAGACAGAGTATGAGTGGAGGAGGGACAGAGAGAGAGGGAGACACAGAATCCAAAGCACGTTCCAGGTTCTGAGCTGTCAGCACAGAGCCTGACGTGGGGCTCAAACTTGGAGATCATTACCTGGGCTGAAGTCAGCCCCTAACCGACTGAGCCCCCCACGAGCTCCTGTTGCTTCCTTAAATGCAAGTCATTTAAACTAATTCTTTACTTTAGAGAAACACTGAATAAGTCTCCCCGTCTTTCACACAACAGTCATTCAAATGTATGAAAATTAGTGATCACATTCTATCTTATGCTCTTTACTGGAAACTCAACCATAGTTTTAAAATCTTTCTGATAAATTTGAGTACGGGGGCACCTGGGTGGCTCAGTTGGTTAAGTGTCTGACTTTGGGTCAGGTCATGATCTCACCGTCAGTAGGTTCAAGCCCCCCATCAGGCTCTGTGCTGACAGCTCAGAGCCTGGAGCCTGTGTCAGATTCTATGTCTGCCTCTCCCCTGCTCACACTCTCTCTCTGTCTCACTCTCAATAATAAATAAAGACTAAAAAAATTTTTTTTGAGTCCAAAAAAATAGAAACTGTATGGCAAGAGCCACCATACCCCAAGTTATAGAAACTGGTAAATAGGAGAAAATGTTTGCAAGACATAGCACAAACAAAAGCTAATATCTTTAATATGTAAACAATTCATAAAAATTAAGAATAGAGGCCTCAAAATCTGATAAAAAAGACAGGCCAAGTAAAATTAGACAATTCACAAAAATATATTTAAAATGGCTCTCAAACATATGAAAAGACATTCAATCTCAATCAGATTTTATGTTTTTTTTTTTTAATTTATTTTTGAGAGACAGAGAGAGACAGCACGAGCAGGAGAGGGACAGAGAGAGAGGGAGATACAGAATCGGAAGCAGGTTCCAGGCTCTGAGCTAGCTGTCAGCACAGAGCCTGATACAGGGCTCGAACCCACGAACCGTGAGATCATGACCTGAGCCAAAGCCGGATGCTTAACCAACTGAGCCACCCAGGTATCCCATCCATCAGATTCCATAAAAATAGGTTAATGCCAATTAAACTATGTGGAGATACTATCTCTCATCCATTAGAAAGGTAAAAGCTAAAAAAATGAACAAACCACACAAAAACCCACATTTTATTAGTTGATTCTATGAAGAAACAGGTACTTTTATATACTGTTAGTGGGAATATAAACTAGTACAATTTGTTAGAGGAGAATTTAGGCTTCTATAATAAAAATATATATGTGCTTACCTATTGACCCAGCAAAAGAGTCAAGGCAATTATCAGAAGTAGGTGGAGGAGTTTATTCTGAAGATTCACACTCAGCAGTGTAAAAATACACATACAGAATTCCACAGCATTAGAAACAATTTAAATATAGCAAAGTGATTGAATAAGCTATGGCACATCCACACAATGCAATACTATGTAGCTATAAAAAGAATGAAGAAGTTATCTATGAACTGATATAGAGTAATTTTTAGGGTATAATGTTAGGAGAATAGAAGCAACCTTCATAAGAGTGTCTCTACTTTGCTTAGAGTGTAAGAGGGAAAATAAGAAAATACACATAAATGTGCTCATTTATGAAAAGAAGAAAATAGAATAAAGCAGAAACTACTAATCTGAGATAGTAGGTTGAAACAGGGTAAAAATAAAATGGAAATGTGGTAGAAGAGATAGGAGAATGACACTTCTTGAATAAAAAAGAAATTACTGTTTTGTCTTAGAATGATGTTAGTATCTCACATACTCAAAGAATAGGTATATGATTAAAATGGATGGTAGGGAAGAAGTCTCCAAATGGGACATAAACAGAAAAGAATGAATCAAACTCTATTACCGAAAACAGAACCACACTGAAGGGGTCGTGGTGGTGAATAACTAATCAAAGTAACGTTGGAAAACTTTGGCTGCATACTCTAAGAATTAAAAGAAACAAAGGAAAATTGTGTGTAAATATTGTACTTCAATAAGTAGGTTTATTTCCCACAGGTTATAGGTTAGTTATTCTGAAACTCCCTTATGTGTATTCTATGAGTCAGCAAATCTATTGTGGATAATGAGAGTTGGATGGTCAGAAAAGAGTTGTGAATTTGGAAATTCACTCTGTCAGAAAGGGGTTATGAATTAGGAAAGGAGGAAGGCTAGAGTATGTCTTGTGGACTTGGACTTAAATTGGAAGCATCGGCATAAGCTCAAGGATTTCAAAATGTATATGGATAGAAAGATACACAAATACCTATAGATGTGTGTATACTCATACATACAGTTCATAGCTCTAACGAGAATGTCTAAAAAGCAATTATACTCCTAGATCAGTGACCACAACTAACACCCATTCTCTCTAGAGAAAGTAACTGTTTTAGTAAAATACTACTCTCAAAAAAAAAAAAACAAAACAAAACAAAACAAAAAAAACGAGGGCTCTTCAAAGAAAGGGCACACTTCAAGGCTTGGGTAGGCAAAGTACAAGGAACATCTTGTGAGCTCAGGATTTAGGAAATGCTTAAAGAATAAAAGGAGAAAATTGCTCATATCAAAGGGACACCTTTGGAGCCAACGAAATGAGCTCCCAATGACCAAATCCTGAACAATCTGAGCATAAATATAAATAATTATGATGTTGGGTTGTAAGTCATAGAATAAAAAACAAAAATCCATGAGTCCACACAGATATAAATAAATAATTGAACAGATACACAAAGAGTGGGGGAAGGAAATCTCTTCCTTGAATTTGACTGGGATTAATAAATGGAGAAGGAATATTAGCAATAGAAAAGCCACCATTTAACAAATACCAGAGTCATAGCTGTTAGGCAAGAATCATCAATAGAAGCTAAATATGAGAAAAAAAGATACACTGTCTCAGAGTATCTCGCCATAAGATACTTATTACACAGAAAAAAATACAGTGGAAAACCCTGGCAGATACCACCTTTACCAAAGAAAACATCACCAGCAATGGGACAAATAAACATTGTACGCCTCTTGACATGATTCACTGAGAGGGACAAAACATCATGTCTACGGAACTCTTAAAAATATGAATAAACTGAATTTAATCACAGGGAAACATCCTACAAATTAAGGGACATTGTCTAAAGTAATTGAACAGTACTCTTCAAAATGTTAGGGTCATGAACAACAGAAAAATGGAGGAACTGTTCCAGACTAAATGACTGAAGAGACAAGACAACTAAATGCAATGTGTGATCCTGGATTGGATCCTCAATCTGGACATGACATACCTGTGATAACTGGCAAAATGTGAACAAGGTCTGTAGAATACCAAATAAAATTATATTATTAACTTCCTGATTTTGATAACTGTACCATGGGTGTTATGGGCTGAATTGTGCCCCCCCCCACCCAAAATTCACGTGTTGAATCCTAACCCCCCACTACCTCAGATTGTGACTACACGTAGATAGGGCCTATAAAGAGGTGATTAAGGTAAAATGAGGTCATATGGGTAGGACCTAATTCCATATAACTGATACTTTTATGTAAAGAGATTAGTGCCATGGGAACACCAACTGAAGGATGACGATGTGAGGACACAATGACTATATGAAGCCATCTCCAAGCCAAGGAGATGGGCCTTGAGAAGACTCCAAACCTGCTGACCGCTTAATCTTCGATTTCTAACTTCCAGAACTGTGAGAAGATAAATTTCTGAGAGTTTAAGCCACCTAATCTATACTATTTTATAATGGAAGCTCCAGGAAAATGAATACAACATACAATGGAATGTTATTTAGTCTTAAAAAGGAAGGCGATTCTGACACATACTCTAACATGGACAAGCTTTGAAGATATCATGGCAAGTGAAATAAGCCAGTCACAAACGGGCAGGAGAGAGCTAGAGTGGCCAAATTCCTACAGACAGAAAGTAGAATGATGTCTGCCAGGGAGATGGGGAGTTAGTATTTAATGGGCACAGAGTTTCAATGATGCAATACGGGAAGAGTTCTGGGGATCAATGTGGTGACGGTTGTACAACACCGTGAATGCACTTACTACCACCGCACCATATGCTTGAAAATGCTTAAAATGATAAATTTTATGTTTTGTATACTTTGCCAGAATTAAAAACACAAACAGAGAAGAGGAAGATTTGGTTATATGGGGCAAAGACACGTGGGGAACAAAACTTGATGATGGAGGGAGAGATGGGGGCAGTGCAGTCTGAGCCGAGGAGCACCATGGGGTTCTGGGAGGCGCCCCAAGCCAGGAGGAGGCGAGAAAGTAGTCTCCTCTACAGCCCTCAGAGGGAGCATGGCCCCGCTGACACACCTTGGCTCCAGATGTCCAGCCTTCAGAACTGTAAGACCATTAATTTTTGTTGTTTTAACCAAAGTAAAGAAGGGAGAGAGGGGGGGAAGGAAAGTGAGAGAAATAGGGAAAGAAAAGAAAAAGGGAGGAAAAAAGGGAATCATGAGCTGAGAGCCCACCTGAAGGTCTGTGATACATAACACAGTGCTATGTATCTAGCCAGCTTGGAATGGGTGCAAGAGAGTGAACTATCATTATTTCATGTGGATTAGGTGCTTGAAATGTGCAGGTCTGAAGCATCTATAAGTGCATCTGCCCAAACAACAGCCAAGGATCGTTCTTTTCCCTGGGAGAATACACTTGTCTTTGTAAATCATTGCCTAAACACAGAATTACCCAGAAGAAAGGGTGAAGTAGATAAACTTTGTCTCCTGTGACTCCACTTCAATTTCCCCCATATTTGCTTTTCATCAGAGCGATAATGGTGCTGGACGAATTGTAAAACAATTAGGCAACTTGCTTCTATTTGTTTTATGTTCACTTATACTTTTATTTGTTCATATTCCACAAACAACTATTAAGTAACTTACATGTTCTAAGGAGCAATTCATTTAGTTGACAAACATTTACTGAGCAGCTGCCATATGCTAGACATTGGTCTAGGTGTCAGAGATATGATAGTGAACAAAACAAGATCCCTGTAGCCACCATGAAAATGCACATCACAGAGCTCCTACCGAGGGAATGTCATTAACTGCCAGCACCATCTGCTGTGCTCTGAAATCCATCACCACATTCCTGCCCGGGCTATACTTCCCACAGGCTGTTCCCAGATAATGACTAAACTTAGCAGAGGCACTAAAGCAAACCAGGTCCTAGAAGACAGAAGACCTTTCTGATGGATGATTCTGACCAGACTTTGTGAAATATTCTTCAAACTGCACTGCAGTCTATGGTCTTCCTTCTTTCCTTTCTTCCTCCTTTTTTCCCATCTCTCCTTCACAAGAGTCAGAACTGCATCATAGTCTAGCCTCTCTCTCTTTCAGCTTCCTCTGGCTCCTTTCCCATACTCCTTTACAAGTGTTTTCCCAATAAACCTCTTGCATGTATAGTCCCATCTTAGTGTCAGCTTTTGGGGGACCCTGACTACCAGCCTCCACCTCCCGGTTGGAGGGGACATAGGGAGTAGCTAAGAATGTGCACTCTGGAATCAGGCTGCCTGGTTTGAAGCCCTGCCCTGCCACCTACCAACAGTTTATTTCATCTCTCTCTCCCTGCGTCCATTTCATTGAAGACTTTGACTCAGTTTCACCACCGGTAAAATGAGGGCAGTAAGAGTAAACTAAACTTTCAGGGTCATTGTTAGGACTAAACACATTATATGTAAGTTGCCTTGATCTGTGCAAGGGTGCATGGCCGTGTTCATGTTGATCATTAAATGAGGGTGCATTTTAGTGAAGGAGCTAGACAAAAATATGCAAATACCAGATGATAATAATTATAAGGTGAATATGAGGAGGGTGATAAGATAGGGTAACTAATTAGGTCAGGAAGTCAGGAAAAGTCAGTAAGAAAGAGTCCACCATGTTGAGATCTGGAAAAGGGCTGGCTAGGCAAAGGAAATAGCTTGTGCGAAGACCTGAAGGCAAGAATGTGCAGTCCTGCTTTAGAAAGATCAAAAGGGTCAGAGAAACTAGACAGTAGTGAACAACAAGGAAGGTGACAGGTAGGAAGACAAGAAGATAGGTGGAGGCAGGTTAAGGAGGGCTGAGCAGGCTAGAAGGAGTTTCATTTCTTCTTTCACTTATTTATTCAATGTGTATTTGTCAGCCACCCAACTAAGTTCCAAGAACCGTGAAAATTCTGGTTCTACATTTTCAAGTTACATGAATAATGGCAACAAGAAGTAGCAGTTTAGTAGTAGGAAAGCTCAGGCAGTCCTCAGTCGTACAAGAGGCAAAGCCATCTTCTGAAAACACTCCTTCCTTATAGTTTAACTTGACTCAAATCTTCTGCCCTTGGCACATTTTTTTCCTACTCATAGACATTTTTAATTTTTATATATAATTATAATATTTACATACATTTACATAATTACATATATGTTGCATATGGAATTATATATTAAAAAACTGGATTCACTTTAGCTGTCAAAGTTCTGACGGTTTGACAACAACAACACTCATCCAGCAACTCTGTGATTGGCTGTTATTCTAAGCGTTGCTGAGTTCTGTTTGCCTCAGCTTGACTGTCATGCAGATGCTCTGGTCAGTGAGTGCCTTTCATTAGGTGACAAAGTTTGGCAACCACTCCAGCAGTTAAACTGTAGTCCTGAAATGCCAAATGGTGCGTTTGTTATACCCTGTTTTGCAGTCTACTCTGAAACCAGAGACCAAAGTTTTGTGTCTTCAAGGTCCTAAGCAATCACTCAGGTCTCCTTAACATAGAGCTATCTCTGCACAGGTCCACAGTGATAGAATTCATCGGGGTCTTCATTTCCTTGTTCATAAAGTGGGTATAATGTACCTTTTCTACTTGGCTTTGCAGCCTGAGTGAGTGAAGTTTTCTCCAGTGGATTATCCTAAACCTGGAGCCATGAGGCAATGAGAGGATTTCAAAGTTATTTTTGTTTAGCCCCTTTCCCCACAAGTTCAGTGAAGCTGAAAAAAAATCTTTAGCTGGAATTTTAGGTGGGGAAGTGATAACTAGAGTGTCGAGATAGACAAGCTGTTGTGTTTTCATCCCAAATTAGAGTCCTGAGGACAAGAATAGCATTTGCAGTAGCACTCGCCTGGGCCAAATTACAAGGGCATTCAGGCTCCAGGTTTCAAGCTGCGGGTTGGTAGTTTTAGGTCGTTCCCCAAGGGTTGCCTTTCTCTCTCTGTTAAAAATCTATGGACTCTGCAGGGAACCCAAATCTACCTCTGCTTGAGGGGAGGCCTGATGCCTTTTACTGGCCCTTGGGCTTCAACTTTTCAGTCTACAAAATAAAACCTATCTTCCTCCAAAGGTTATTGGTGAAGTTTACCAGTAACTATGTGTAAGAGAGAGAGAAGAAAATTTAGAGTTAGAGACAGAAGAGACAGTTACAGAAGGCATTTCCTGGAATCTTAACCTTGAAGGAGAATATATGATTGGCTATACTCTAGGCTAGATAAGAACCATAGCATCAGGAAGGAAATATCCTCTAATTTTAGATTATGAAGGAAAGAAAACAAGACTTTTCTAAAGATGTCAGTGTTCCTGAGGTTATTCTTTAGTCTAGGGCAGTGGCCCTCAGGCTAGGTTGCTTCTCCAGTCATTTGTTGATTCCAGTCCAATACTTTCTGAAAGAGAATCACTGGGATTCCTACCTCTGGCTAAGAGGGAATAACATAAACTATGTTTATTTTCCCATTGGAAATGGCCAAAAAATGGGTAAAACATGTAAAACAATGGTTTGTAAGACACTGGACATAAGAAAACAAAGGACAGTGATCTCTGAGTCACGGGAAAGAAAAAAAATCTTATGATTACCTCAGCTTGCAGCCTTGAGAAAATTGCTAGGTTTGTGTAGAGCAGAGCCGAGCAGACTCCTTGAGCTGGAAGGAGGAAGATGAGACTGTGGCAAAAGTAGGCTGGTAGAATTCTCAGGATAGAATACCAAAGAGAAAAAGTTGTGGGGAGGGGGGAGGAAGGGGGAGGAGGTGGGAGAGAGGGGGAAGGG
Source organism: Suricata suricatta (assembly GCF_006229205.1). Classification (NCBI taxonomy): domain Eukaryota; kingdom Metazoa; phylum Chordata; class Mammalia; order Carnivora; family Herpestidae; genus Suricata; species Suricata suricatta. The sequence goes on along the minus strand of NC_043702.1, from coordinate 134,040,678 downwards.
GTGGGGAAGGGGGAGGGAATGGGAGCACACTTTAGATTTCAGCAGATCTTCAGTATTAATATGAGTATTGATTAATGCACATGTGTAAGAAAAACCAAGACTGGGGGGAACCATCTGAAAGGACTGAAGATACCCATGTCCAGCACTCACACAGGGTCAAGAACAATGTCTATTCTCAACACCTTGAATGGAAAACCTCAAGATTCAAGAGGCAATGTGCAGATTAAACTGAAGGTTTTTGTTCAGCGGTGGGAATAAGTACCCCTAAACTAGTAACTGCTTCAGTCCTGCCTAACAAATCTTAAAAGAAAACAGCAAAGACTTAGTGTTCCCAAATAAATTTTACTTGGTCCCAGAACTAAGCTCAAGAGTATTTATAAGAATACAAAAATATTTAGCTTTCAACAAGGTGAAATTCACAATGTTGAGTATTTATTAAAAAAAAATCCTGGCCATAAAAGAAGAAAATGCAACCCATAATGAGAAGGTAAATAAAATCACTGAAAATAACCCAGAACTAACATGGCCAATGATACTGTAATACTGTTGTATGACAGATGGGGTGTGCATAACATAGTATATAGAGAAGTTGAATGACTGTGTTGTATACCTGAAACTAATGTAACATTATGTGTCAACTAGAGGCAAATTAAAAAAAAAAGAAAAAAAGAAAACGCAATCACTTTTGTTAATAAATACTATGAGCTTGATTGTCAGGGGTGGGGGGAGAGGAAAGGAAAGAAAAAAGAAAAGAAAAAAGGAAGAAAAGAAAGAAAATAACCCTGAACTGATACTAGAATTACCAAAGGCATTGAAATAGCTTTATGCTGTATTCCATATAATTTAAAAGTAAGTAGAGACATGGAAAATCTAAAAAAAGACCTAAGACAAACTTATAGATATAAAAACCACAATGACTGAGATAAAAATTCACTGGATGGGAATAATAGGTTAGACATGGAACGTCAAAAGATTTGCAAACAATGAAGACAAAGCAATATACACCATTCAAAAATGAAACAAGAAAAGGATAATTAAAAAAACATAAAGTACCAGTGAGCTGTGGGATACCTTCAAGTAATCTAATATAAGCTTAATTAAAGAACTCCGAATGCAGAAGAGTATTAGAATAAATATTTGAAAAAATAATGACTGAAATGTTCCCAAATTTGATGAATTTAATAAAAACAGAGATCTAACAAATTCAACAAACCCTACGCACAAGAAACAGTAATAAAATTACACCAAGGCACATCATAATAAAATTTCAAAACCAGTCCTAGAGAGAAAATCTGCTGTATGTAGGCAATGAACCATGGAATCTACCCCAGAATCCAAGAGCACACTTCACACACTGTATTTTAGCCAATTTGACAATAAATTATATTTTTTAAAAAGCAGCACAATTAATAAAAGACATTATCTACAGCAGAAAACTTGCAGGCCTGAGTGATAAACTTATAGACATAAGGACTATTTAGAGTTCTGAAAGAAAAAAAAAACCCAATCAAGAATACTATACTATACTCCTTGGGGTACCTGGGTAGCTGAGTTGGTTAAGCATCTGACTTTGGCTCAAGTTACAACCTCACAGTTTGTGAGTTTGAGTCCTGTGTCAGGCTCTGTGCTGACAGCTCAGAGCCTACAGCCTGCTTCAGATTCTCTGTCTCCCTCACTCTCTGCCCCTCCTCCCCTGCTCCTACCCTGTCTCTTTTTGTCTCTGTCTCTCTCAAAAATACATATTGCAAATTTATAAATAAAAAAAGAATATTGTACTTGGCAAAATTATCCTTCAAAAAGTGAAAAAGAGGTAAAGTCTTTCCCACATAAAAACTAAGGGAATTTCTTACCTTCTAAACCTGTCTTATAAAAGCTGCTCAAGAAAATTCTTCAAACTAAAAAGCAACACAAAAACATATGGAAGCATAAATTTCATTTGTAAAGGTAAATATATAAGCAAACAGGGTAATAAAACACTATAATGGTGATATATAAACTACTTGTAGCCAGGCAGGAAAGAAGCAGAGTGGGAGAATACTGAGTTCACCTTGCCCCACAGACACATCAAGGTAACATCTGCATCTATGCATCTAATAACTCTGAAAATGACCCAAAGACTAGCAGATCAGATCTTACACAGCTAACCGTAGAAGTTCACATAGAAAGCAGAAGGAGGACTGGAGATGTGTCTGAGAGCCAAACTGCCAGCATGACCAACCACAAATGGGAAAGACCGGGACAAGCATGAAGAAGTGGGAGGATCAGACCCTACGTAGGGCACCCCTGGCATTCGGGATCCACATGGGGAAGATGAGGTCCCATAATATCTGGATTTGAAAGCCAGCAGGGCTTAACACTGGTAGCTTTAAAAATCTACAAGTTTAGCTCCATTGGAGCTGGAGGACAATAGGAAACTGAGTCCTGGCCCTGAAAGAGACAAAATACTAAATAACTTGCTTGGAGACACAGAGCAGGAGCAGCACGTTGAAAAGCATCTGGGGTATACATGAAGAAGAGTATTGACTCATCTCAGAACTAATCAAAAGGGCAGGAATCTACAGGAGATTTCTCCAGGAATACAAGTGCTGGCGGATGCAATTTCTCTTTCCTCTCCCTGCCTAGCTAGTCAGACACTTGTGGCAGCCCGTGCTAACACCTCCATCTATTCTGCAGGTACTGCACATCCTATCCTGGCATTCTCCTGCAGACTTGCTCCATCCAACCAGCTCACTTCGCCAGACGTCCCTCCAAAGTGACTTCTGCCCTACCACACCCAGGAGGTAGCCCTCGCTGGGAACAGTGCCACTCCAAAGTGACTGCTGCCAAGGGGAAGGGGGAAATACCCCCACATATCATCTCACCTGCAGATCCTGCAGCCAGACGTCTTAGCTGGCCATGCAGGGAACAAACTCTGCCATGTGCCAGCAGCCACAGCAAGAGGGTAACTGCAGACAGCTAAGATGACCAACAGCCCATCCACCAACACGCTCATGGACATAGACGCTTCTCAATAGTACAGGAGCAAGCCTTGCCCAGTGCAACTACAGCAAGAACAATGAGTCATTACAGTTAGCTTGGCTGAAGACAACTACAGCTTAGTCACAGCAGGAGCTGCACACAGCCCACACAGGGGGCGTCCGGTAACACCTGTTTCTGGTAACCAGGGGAGGCTACACTACAGGGCACCACATAGAGGACTTCTTCTACACAAGGCCACTACTTTCCAGACCAGGAGATCTCGCTGATTTACCGAATACACAAAAACAAACACAGATAATTAGACAAAGAGGAGAAACAGGAATATGCTCCCGCCAAGTAAAAAAACAAGACAAAATCACAACCAAAAAGATAGATTAAGGGGAGATAAGCAATGTGCCTGATAAAGAATGAAAAGTAATGCTCATAAAGATACTCAGTGGACATGAGAAAAGAGTGGACAAACTTAGCGAGGACTTCAACAGAGATTTTAAAAAATACAAAAAAGAACTAGTCAGAGCTGAAGAACTCATTAACTGAAATAAAATATACACTAGAGGGAATCAATAGCAGAGCAGAAGATGCAGAACAGATCAGCAATCTGGAAGATAGACTAATGGAAAGCAACCAAACTAAACAGCAAAAGGAAAAATAATTTAAAAAATGAGAATAGACTGAGAGAACTGTGTGACATCAACGAGCATAATATGTATATTACATGGATTCCAGAATAAGGAGAGACAGGGGCACCTGGGTGGCTTGGTCAGTTAAGCATCCAACTTTGGTTCAGGTCATGATCTCACCATTCAAGGATTTGAGCCCTGCATTAGACTCCACGCTGGTAGTGTGAAGCCTGCTTAGGATTCTCTCTTTCCCTCTCTCTCTCTCTGTCCCTCTCCTACTCATGCTTTCTCTCTAAATAAATAAATAAATAAATAAATAAATAAATAAACTTATAAAAGAGAAAGACAGAGAAGGTGGTAGAAAACTTATTTGAAAAATAGTAGTTAAAATCTTCCCTAATTTGTGGAAGGAAACAGACATCCAGGTCCAGGAAACAGAGTCCCTAACGAGATGAACACAAGGAGGTCCACACCAAGGTATATAATAGTTAAAATGGCAAAAAGTAATGGTAAAGACAGAATTTTAAAAGCAGAAAGACAACACAGTTTCCTATAAGGAAAACCCCATAGGCTAACAGCTGATTTTTCAGCAGAAACTTTGTGTGCCAGAAGGGATTTACATGGGGTCTTCAAAGTGATCAAAGAAAAAAACCTACAACCAAGAATACTCTGCCTGGCAAGGTTATCATTCAGAATAGAAATAGTTTCCCAAACAAAACTTTAAAAGTTAACACCACTAAATCAGACTTTTAAGAAATGTTAAAGGGGGGCGCCTGGGTGGTTAAGCCTCCGACTTCAGCTCAAGTCAGATCTCAACGTTCGTGGGTTCAAACCCCGCATCGGGCTCTGTGCTGGCAGCTAGCTCAGAGCCTGGAGCCTGCTTCCGGTTCTGTGTCTCCTTCTCTCTCTGCCCCTCCCCCTCTCATGCTCGATCTCTCTCTGTATCAAAAATAAATAAAACATTAAAAAAAAAAGAAATGTTAAAGGGAATTATCTAGGTGTTTTTTTTTTTAAAGCCATAACTAGAAGAAAATTATAGAAGGAAAAAATCCCACAGGAAAAGTAAACACAGTAAATACAGATTAATCAGTTATAAAGCCAGTTTGGAAATCAGATTACAAAAGCTGTAAAATCAATTATATCTACAAAAATTAGGCAAAGTATACACAAAACTAAAAGATGTAAAATGTAATATCATATACATAAAATATGAAAAGACGAGTAAAATTTTCATATTTTTAGAACGTGTTCAAACGTAAGTGACCATCAACATAATACATACTGCTATACAAATAAAATGTTAAATATAAACCATGAATCAAAAATCTTTAATAGATACCACAAAATAAAATAAAAAGAATCCAAGCATAACACTTAAGAAAGCCATCAAACCATAAAGGAAGAGAGCAAATGAAGGAGAAAGAAACAGATTAACTACAAAAACCACCAGAAAACAATTAACAAATTAGCAATAAGTACATACATAACAATTTTTACTTTAAATGTAGATGGTCTACATGCTCCAATCAAAGGGAGAGGGTGACTGAATGGATTAATAAAAGACCCACCTATATGTTGCATTCAACAGACTCACTTCATAAAAAATTTTTTTAATGTTTTTAATTTATTTTTGAGAGACAGCGTGGGCAGGGGAGGGTCAGAGAGAGAGGGAAATACAGAATCTGAAGCAGGCTCCAGGCTCTGAGCTAGCTGTCAGCACAGAGCTCGATGTGGGGCTTGAACCCATGAACGGTGAGATGATGACCTGAGCCAACCGATTGAGCCATGCAGGTGCCCCTCAACAGACTCACTTCAGACCACACATACATAGATACTAAAAGTGAAGGAATAGAAAACATATACCATGCAAATGCAAACAAAAAACAAAAACAAAAAACGAGCACCAATACTTATGTCAGGCAAAATGGACTTTAAGAGAAATACTGTAGCAAGAGACAAAGAAAGGCCCTACATAAGAACCAAGGCAGTAAGACAACAAGAGGATATATCACCTGTAAGCATCTATGCACCTGCATGGGAACACCTAAAAGATAAGGTAAATATTAACAACACATAAAGGGAGAAATTGACAGTAATACAGTAATAGTAGGAGACTTTAATACCCCGTTTACATTAATGGAGATTTCATCCACACAGAAAACCAACAAGGAAATGATGGCTTGAATGATACATCAGATTTGAGAAACTTAACCAAACATCCCATCCAGAAACAGCAGATTAAGTACATAAGGAACATTCTCCAGGACAGATCACATGTTAGGCCACAAAACAAGTCTCAATAAACTTAAGAGAACTGAAATCAGGGGCACCTGGGTGGCTCAGTTGGCTAAATGTCCAACTTCAGCTCAGGTCGTAGTTTCACAGTTTTTGGGTTTGGGCCCCATGTCGGGCTCTGTGCTGATTGCTCAGAGCCCGGAGCCTGCTTCGGATTTTGTGTGTGTGTGTGTGTCTCTCTCTCTGCCCCTCCCCCATTCGTGCTGTTTCTGTCTCAAAAATAAATAAACATTAAAAAATTTAAAAAAAAAGAAAACTGAAATCATATTAAGTATCTTTTCCAACTACAACAGTTCAAAACTAGAATTCAATTACAAGAAAAAAACTGGTAAAAAAAATCCACAAATAAAAGAAGGTTAAAACAAACAACCAATGCATCAACAAAGAAATGAAAGAGGAAATAAGCCTTTCATGGAAACAAATTACACAGAAAACCCAATGGGTAAAAATTTTTGGCATGCAGAAAAGCACTTCTAAGGTGTTTGTAAGATATAGTCCTATCTCATAGAAGCAATAAAAATCTCACATACACAAACCTAACCTTACTTCTAAAGAATCTAGACAAAGGAAAAAAAAAATCAAAATTTAGTAGAAGAAAGTAAATAATAAAAAGATTAGAGTGAAAACACATGAAATAGAGACCAGGAAAACCCCAATAGCTGGCTCTTCAAAAAGAGAAAACAAATTTGATAAACCTTTAACTAAACTGGTCAAGAAAAAAGACTTCATGAAATCAGAAGTGAAGGAGAAATAACTGACACCAGAGAAATACAAAGAATTATAAAAGAACATTATGAAAATTATATACTAACAAATTGGACAAAGTAGAAGACTTAGATAAAATCCCAGAAACACACAGTCTTCTAAAACCTAGTCAGTAAGAAATAAGAAAATTTAAACAGAAATTGAATCAGTAATACACAGAAACCTGTTTTGTTTTGTTCCTTCCTATACAGTAATAATGAAGTAGTAGAAGGATAAAGTAAGAATTCTATTGACAACTGTACCGAAAAGAATAAAACACTTAGTGATAAGTTAAACCAAGGAAGTGGGCAACCTATACTCTGAAAACTATAAAACATTGATGGAAAAAACACTACATAAATGGAAAGATAGATCATGATCACGGTTTGAGAATTAATATTGTTATGTCTTTACTACATAAAGCAAATCTACAGATTCAATGCAATACCTACCAAAATACCAATGGTATTTTTCACAGAACTAGAATAATCCTCAGATTTGTATGGAACCACAAAAGATCTAAAATAGCCAAAGCACCATTGAGAAAGAACAACAAACCTGGAGGTATCACAATCCTAGATTTCAAGAGAAATCGCAAAGCTACAGTAATCAAGGCAGTATTGAATTGACTCAAAAACAGACATATAGATCAATAGAACAGGATTGAAAGACCAGAAATAAACCCACACTTATATGACCAATTAATCTATGACAAGAGAGTCAAGAATATACAGGGAAGAAAAGACAATCTCTTCAATAAAAGATGCTAGGAAAACTAGACAGTTAAAGAATAAAACTGGACCATTTTCTTTTTTTTCTTTTATTTAAAAAAAATTTTTTAATGTTTTATTTATTTTTGATACAGAGAGAGACAGAGCATGAGAGGGGGAGGGTCAGAGAGAGAAGGAGACACAGAACTGGAAGCAGGCTCCAGGCTCTGAGCTAGGTGTCAGCACAGAGCCTGATGCGGGGTTCTAACCCATGAACGTTGAGATCTGACCTGAGCCGAAGTCGGATGTTTAACCGACTGAGCCACCCAGGCGCCCGGGACCATTTTCTTACACCAGAAACAAAAATTAACTAAAAAATATATTAAAGACCTAAAAGTGAGGCCTGAAACCATAAAACTAAAAGAAAACATAAGCAGTAATCTCTTGCATAACAGCTTTAGCAATTTATTTATAGATATGCCTCCTCAGGAAAGAGAAACAAAAGCAAAAACAAAATATTGGGACCACACCAAAATAAAAACCTTTTGCACAATGAAGGAAGCCATCAACAAAACAAAAAGGCAACCTGGTGAATGGGAGAAGTTATTTATAAATCATATATCTGATAAAGGGTTAAAATACAAACTACATAAAGAATTTATACACCACCACCAAAACAAAATCAAACACAAAAGCAAAAAAACACCACAGACAATCCAATTTAAAAATGAACAGAAGAACTGAATACAGGAAAATTGGACAAAGGAACTTTATTTTTCCCAAAGAAGACATATCAGACACATAAAATGATGCTCAACATCACTAATCATCAGAGAAATGCAAATGAACCTGACAGTGAGATATTGCCTTAAACCTCTCAGAATGGCTAGTATCAAAAAGACAAGAAGGATCAAGTGTTGGTGAGGATGTGGAGTAAATATACCTTTGAGCACTGTTGACGAAAATTCAAATTGGTGCAACCACTGTGGAAAACAATAAAGGTTGTTTGCTCAAACAATTAAAAATAGAAATACAATACCATCCAGTAATTCCAATATTGGATATTGACTCAAAGAAAATGAAAATGTGAATTCAAGGGGCGCCTGGGTGGCTCAGTCGATTGAACGACCGGCTTCGGCTCAGGTCATGATCTCGCAGTTTGTGGGTTCAAGCCCCGCATCAGGCTCTGTGCTGACAGTTAGCTCAGAGCCTGGAGCCTGTCTTCAGATTCTGTGTCTCTCTTTCTCTCTGACCCTCCCCTTCCCGCACTGCCTCTCTCTCTCTCAAAAATAAATAAAACATTAAAAAATTAAAAAAAAAAAAGGAAAAAGCAAAAAAATCAATTCAAAAAGACAAATGCATCCCTATGCTTATTGCAGCACTATTTACAATATCCAAGGTATGGAAGCAACCCAAGTGTTTATCCATAAATGAATGGGTTAAGAGGATGTTGTGTATATATACAATAGAATATTCCTCAGTCATAAAAAAAAATGAGATCTTGCCATTTAGAGAAACATGGATGGATCCTAAGGGTATTATGCTAAATGAAATCAGTGAAAGACAAATACCATAGGGTTTCACTTACATATGGAATCTAAAAACAAAACAAAAAAGCAAACAGACTCTTAAATACAGAAAACAAACTGGTACTTGCCAGAGGGGAGGGTGGGTAGATGGGTATGAGTGAAATTGATAAAGGAGATTAGGAAATATAAATTTTTAGTTATAAAATAAATGAGTCATGAAGATTAAAAGTACAGCATAGGAAATATAGTCAGTAATATTATCATAACAATGTATGGTGCTAGATGGTGACTACACTTGTACTTAATGGTGAGCTTTAAGTAACATATAGAACTGTTGAGTCAATATGTTGTAAATCTGAAAGTAATATAAAGTTGTATGTCACTTACACTTCAATAATAAGAAAATTACTTTTAACTCTGATATGAAAGTTGAGATAAAACTTTGTTAATGGAAACCTAATATAAAAAGAACCAAACTCTGACTATAAGGACCCAAAGTATAAAGGAGGGAATAAAAGTTGTAGAGTTTTTATTATGATTGAGGTCAAGTTGTTATCATCTTAAAATACGTTATAACTACAAGATATTTTATGCAAGACTTGAGTTAACCACAAAGAAAAAAAGTAATAAATATGAAAAAAGATAAAAACAATCAAATCACTACAAAAATTTATCAAATAACAGTAAAAGACAGCAAGAGTGGAAGAGAGGGAAAAAACAACTACAAAACAGAAAACAATAAGATGACAATAGTAAGTCCTTACCTATCAATAATTACTTTAAATACAAATGGATTAAACTTACCAATTAAAAGGAATAGAGGGGCCAAATAGATAATAAAAAGATCCAGCAATATGCTTCCTGCATGAGACTCAGTTTTGATTTAAAGACACACATAGGCTGAAAGTAAGGTGACAGAAAAAGACATTTCATGCAAGTGGCAACCAAAACAAAGCAGGGATGGCTGTACTTATATCAGGCAAAATATAGTTTAAGTCTAAATGTTAATTTGTTGTCTAATATTGAGAGGATAAATCCAACAGGAAGATATAACAATTTTAAATATACAAGCACACATCAGAGAAAATAATACAACTATACAGAGCAAGCAAATATATAAAGCAAATATTGACATAACGGAAGGGAGATATTGATAGCAATATAATAAGAGTACAGAACTTCAATATACCACTTACAGTAATGGACAGACTAACCAGACAAAAGATTCTATAAAAGAACAACTGACCTGAACAAATACAGAACTTTCCACCCAATGACAGAAGAATACACATTCTTCCCAAGCATACATCGAATATTCTCCAGGATATATCACGTTAGGTCACAAAACAAGTCTTAGTCAACCTTTAAAAAGATTGAAATCATTCCAAGTATCTTTTCCAACCACAATGAAAGAGAGTAAAAATCTATAATAAGAAAATTGGGAAATTCACAAATAATGATAACTAAACAGCATACTCTTTTTTTCCCATATTTTATTGTCAAATTGTTTTCCATACAACACCTGGCGCTCTTCCCCTTAAGTGCCCTCCACCATCACCACCACCTCTTTTCCCCCCTCCTCCTTCCCCTTCAACCCTCAGTTCATTCTCAGCATTCAATAGTCTCTCAAGTTTTGCATCCCTCTCTCTCCCCAACTCTCTCTCCCTC